>NC_080790.1:115001983-115309683 GCF_028018385.1 Neofelis nebulosa
GTATTCAGGTCTAAGATACATTTTGAGTTAATTTTTGTGTATGGTGTGAGGCTCCTTTTGCAGATAGCTACCCAGTTGTCCAAGAACCATTTGTTGAAAAGACTATCCTTTCCCTATTGAATTGCCTTCTCAACCTTGTTGAAAATCAATTTAAACATATAGCTTTATTTCTGGACTTTGAGTTCTGTTCCTTTGGTCTTTATGTATATCCTTACCACACTGTCTTGATTATTATAGCTTTATGATAAGCTTAGAATTTGTTCTTTTTATAAGTTGTTTTGGATGTTCTGAGTCCTTTGTGTTTCCATATAAATTTTAGGATCGACTTTTCAATTTCTACAAAAAAGGCTGCTGGGGTGCACCTGGGTGGCTCAGTCGGTTAAGCGTCCGACTTCGGCTCAGGTCATGATCTCATGGCTTGTGAGTTCAAGCCCCATGTTGGGCTCTGTGCTCACAGCTCAGAGCCTGGAGCCTCTTCAGATTCTGTGTCTTTCTCTCTGTCTCTGCCCCTCCCCCGCTCATACTCTGTCTCTTAAAAATAAGTAAACATTAAAAAAAAAAAAAAAGGCTGCTGGGAATTTGATAGGGATTGCATTGAATATATAGATCAGTTTGGGAAGAATTGCTACCCTAACAATATTGAGTCTTCCAATATTCATGGGAATATGGAACATCTCTCCAATTAGAATGTTTTGTAATTTTCAGTATACAAGTCTTTTTTAAAAATGTATTCTTAAATATTTTATTCTTTTTGAAGGTATTACAGATGGAACTATTTTCTTAATTTAATTTTGGGGTTATTGCTAGTATGTGGAAATACAATTAATTTTTATGTTTACCTTGTAGTCTCTGACCTTGCTCACTTTATTAGTTCTAATAGTTGTTTTGTGGGTTCCTTAGGATTTTCTAGATATATAATATGTGATCTACAAATGAAAGCTCCTTTACTTTTCAGTATGGGTGTCTTTAATTATTTGCTTCAGTGCACACTGTCTGCATTTATGGCACAGTGTTGAATAGAAATGGCAAAAGTGGACATTCTTGCCTTATCAGTCATTTTGGGAGGAATCATTCGGTCTTTCACCATTAAGAATGATGTTGGCTGTGGGTTTTTCATAGCTGCTCTTAGAATAGGAATAGGAAGTTCCTTTCTATTCCTAGTTTGTTGAGAGGTTTTATCATGAGTGTTGGATTTTGTCAAGTGCTTTTTCTTTGTGAAGATTGTGTGGTTTTTGTCCTTTATTTGTATGGGGTATTACATTGAGTTTCTGATATTAAGCCAACCCTCCTGTATTCCTAGGATAAACCCCACTTGGTTAAGATGTATAATTTTTTTATTTATTTATTTATTTTAGAGAGAGAGAGGGAGCATACAGGAGCAGGGGAGAGGGGCAGAGGAAAGGAGAGAATCTTAAACAGATTCCACGCTCAGTGTGGAGCCCAGTATGGGGCTTGATCCCACAACCCTGGGATCATGACCTGAGCTGAAATCAAGAGTTGGACACTCAACCAACTGAGCCACCCAGGTGCCCCATGTAGACCTTTTTATATATGCTGGATATGATTTGCTAATGTTTTGTTAAGAATTTTTTCCATCTGTGTTCATGAGGACGATTTGTAGTTTTCTTATGATGTCTTTGGCATGCTTTAAAAAAAATTTTTTTAGATAAATGAGATTATGCTATACACACACTGCTGTGCATTATATTTTTTTACACTTCATAACTTATGTGGGCAGTCCTTCAAAAATAGTTCTACCTTCCATTTAAGTATATATTACTAAATTGCCTTCCCTAAAGACTGCACCAGTTTACCTATATCTAGTGTATTCAGATTTTTTAAAGCTTTGTGACTCTGATAGGTAAAAAGTCAAATATTGTGTGGTGCCTGGGTGGCTCAGTCGGTTGAGCGGCCGACTTCGGCTCAGGTCATGATCTCGCGGTCCGTGAGTTCGAGCTCCGTGTCGGGCTCTGTGCTGACAGCTCAGAGCCTGGAGCCTGTTCCAGATTCTGTGTCTCCCTCTCTCTGACCCTCCCCCATTCATGCTCTGTCTCTCTCTGTCTCAAAAATAAATAAACATTAAAAAAAAAATTTTTTAAAAAAGTCAGATGTTGTTATTTTGACTTGCATTTTTAAAATTATTTTTAAATTTCTGTTTGGCCTTTTGAATTTTTTTTTAACTGCCCATGCATATTCTTTTCAGTTATTTGTCCTTCAGTGGTTTGTAAGAGCGCTTGGTATACTGAAGGAATTCATCCTCTGTTGGGTGTATGGTAAATATTTTTACCCAAATTGTCTTTTTCTTTGTCTATAATGTATATAATTGTACATTTTTCTTCCTTTTTCCTATATATATCCTTTTTCTTTCTAGCTTCTGGATTTTGTTGCATTCTTAGAAAACTTTCCATGTCAAGATTGTTTAAAAGTATATCTATATTTGCTTCTAACACTTCCATTTCATTTTGTCTGTTTAAGTCTTTTTTGCCTTCTCCAGTACCAGTTTGGAGAGCTCTGTATTTTAGTATTTCGTAGAACATAACCAGCATTCAGTCAGTGTTGGCTGCCCTTGTGATCAGTATCGTCCTTACATGCTCGTCATCTCTTAATGCAGCTCACCTGCCTGAAAAGACCATCCCTGTTCCTCTGCCTTCTCAGCTGGGTCAAGTTATTTAATCTCGGAGTCTCGGGTTAACTGGCAGTCGTCGTCTGTGAGATGGTGACAGAAATCCCCAGGCAGTTGTCGTTGTGAGCATGGCACCAGTCAATATTTGTAAAGCGGAAAGGACTGTGTGCCACAGTGCCTTGTACTTACTTGGTAGGTGCCCAGTGGCTCTGTGGCTTGTTGCTTTTTCGTGTTGAGTTTTCCACCAGGGCGAGTATTGTCATTGTTGTTGTGTCTTTTTCTTTGGTTTTGGTGTATGTACTTGTGCTATGGGTTCGAGACTTTGGAACAGAAGCGTATTGAAGCCTTTCAGGATTTGCTTTTCATTTGTCTGCAGCCTTAAGCTCTCAGGGAGCCCCTTAGTTGTCCAGGGCAGTATCTCTGTTTCACAAGAAGGTAGAACTGGAGTATCTTCTTAGATTTAATTGGCTTGATGACTACAGAAGGTTGTAATCCTCTGCCCTGGCTTCAAATCACGTATTAGGTAAGGCAAAAAGGTCCGGTATCTGGCTTTCTGAGAGGGGAAATTCAGAACACATATATTTTTGATTAGCAAGAAATAATGATGTTAACTGTGGGCTTTTCATATATGGCCTTTATTGTGTTGAGGTAAGTTCCTTTTATATCTTTTATGTTGAGAATTTAAATTGTGAATGGATGTTGAATTTGGTCGTATTCTTTTGCTGTGTCTATTGAGATGATCATGTGGGGTTTTTTTCCTTTCATTTTATTAATGTGGTGTATCACATTGATTTGCTTAAGTTGAACCATCTTTGCATCCCAGGGATAAATCCCACTTGATTTTGGTGTATGCTCCTTTTTTTTTTTTTTTAATGTTTATTTTTGAGAGAGAGCGAGAGAGAGCACGAGCGTGCGTGCAGAAGTGGGGGAGGGGCAGAGAGCGAGGGAGACACCGAATCCGAAGCAGGCTCCAGCCTCTGAGCTGTCAGCACAGAGCCCGACGCGGGGCTCAAACCCACAAACTGTGAGATCATGACCTGAGCCGAGAGACACTTAGACTGAGATCGGACATTTAGCCGACTGAGGCACCCAGGTGCCCCTGGTGTATGCTCCTTTTAATGTGCTATTAGATTCAGCTTGCTAGTATTTTACTGAGAATTTTTGCATCTATGTTAATCAAGGTTATCGGCCTGTAGTTTTCTTGTGGTATCTTTGTCTGGTTTCGGTATCAGGGTGATGGTGTCCTCATAAAATGAGTTCAGAATTATGCCCTCTTTTATTTTTGAAGAGTTTAAGAAGGATTAGTATGTATTATTTATTGAATGTCTGGGAGAATTCACCTGTGAAGGGAGCTCTTTGATTACTGATTGAACCCCCCGCCCCCCCTTTTTTTATTGGTCTGTTTTAGTTTTCTGTTTTTTCTTGATTCAGTTTTGGGAGGTTATGTGTTTCTAGGAATTTACCTATTTCTCTATTTCTCCTAAGTTACCCAATTTGTTGGTGTATAATTGTTTATAATAGTCCCTTATGATCCTTTTTATTTCTGAGTCACCTTTTATAATGTCTCCTCTTTCATTTCTGATTGTATTTGAGCATTGCCTCTTTTTCTCTCATTGGTGCTGCTAAATTTTGTTTAGTTTCATTTGTCAATTTTTAGCTTTTCAAAAAGCCAACACATTTCTGTTGTGGGTGGGGTTATTTTTGTTTTGTTTTGTTTTTTACTATTTTTAAAAATCCTCGTTTTTATTTATTTCTGTTCTAATCTTTATTATTTCCTTTCTTCTGCTAACTTTGGGCTTCATTTGTTCTTTTTCTGGTTCCTTGAAATGTAAAGTTAGGCTTTTTGAGATATATAAATGTATAATGTAGTTGTTTACCCCTGTAAACTTCCTCCTAGTACTAGTTTTGTTGCATTCCATAAGTTTTGGTAGGTTGTCTTTTTATTTTCTTTTGTCTGAGGTACTTTTAAATTCTCACTGGATTTCCTCTTTGACTCCATGGTTATTCAAGAGTGTGTTGTTTAGTTTTCACATATTTGCTTATTTCCCATTTTTTTGTTAATGATTTCTAGTTTCATTCCATTATGATCAGAAAAGATATGTGGAATGATTTCAATCTTCTTAAATTTGTTAAGACTTGTTGTGTGAACCTAACATGTGAACTGTCCTGGAGAGTGTTCTGTGTACAGCTGAGAAGAACGTGTTTTCTTCTGTTGGGTGGAAGGTTCCATATGTGTCTGTTAAGTCCATTTGGTCTGTAGTGTTTTTTGAGTCAGCTGTTTATTGATTTTCTGTCTGGATGTTCTGGCCATTATTTTAAGCGAGATATTGAAGTCCCTACTATTACTGTATTGCTGTCAGTTTCTTCCATCAGATCTGTCAGTATTTGCTTTATACATTTAGGTGCTCTGATGTTGGGTGTGTATATGTTTCTAACTTAGATATAACTGTTATATCTTCTGGTTGAATAGACCCTTTTCTCATACAGTGACCTTCTCTGTTTCTAGACACAATTTTAAACTGTAAGTCTGTAGTGTCTGATAGAAGTATATCTACCCCTGCTTTCTTTTTGTTATGTGGAATATGTTTTTCTATCCCTTCATTTTCAGCCCTCGTGAGTCTAGATCTGAAGCAAGTCTCTTGTAGACAGCATATTGCTGGATCTTTTTTTTTTTTTTTTTTTTTTTATCCATGCAGCCAACCTGTGCCTTTTGATTGGGAATTTAATCCATTTACTCCCAGCTTATTCTGATATGCATCAGGGTTGAGAACCACTATCCTAGATGTACAGATAGGGTATAGGGGTAATAGATATTCTCCAGGAGTCTCAAACTAGATCCTTGGACAGGCAGAAAGGTAGGAGGTATCAAGAACTCCTTAAATTTAAGAATTAAAAAAAAAAAAAAAATCAGATTCTTAAGGATACAGCAGAGATTAAGAACCATAATATTCCAGGGTGCCTGGCTGGCTCAGTCCATGGAGCATGCGACTCTTGTTCTCAGGGTTGTGAGTTCGAGACCAATGTTAGGCATAAAGCTTACTAAAAAACAAAACAAAACCCATAGCATTCAATCTTATGTGAGTGGATGGTTTTATATTTTTATAGATCCAGAGGTTGGTTGACGCTTATTATTAGTTTGAGTACTCCCATAACATGGCTAGACAAGTAATTAGTGCAGGTGGACAGATGTCAGAAGCTTAAATGACCACAATTCGGCATGAAATGTACTATAGTAGTGCCTTAGACAAGCGCAGATTTAAGTATTGGCCAAATAACATAAGCACTAATCCTTGAACATGTATAGATGTGAAAGTTGGGTACTGGGTAGTTTCCATTCTCTTGCCTCTAGTGACATCATAGAGATACTTACAAGGTACCTTGAAAAGAAAGGGAAAGAATAATTCCACAAAATATGTACATAAAAGGATGTTCACAGCATTATTTGAAATCGTGAAGTTGTTCACTAAAATAGCCAGTATTGGGGCGCCTGGGTGGCTCAGTCGGTTAAGCGGCCGACTTCGGCTCAGGTCATGATCTCACAGTCGGTGAGTTCGAGCCCCGCATCGGGCTTTGTGCTGACAGCTCAGAGCCTGGAGCCTGTTTCAGATTCTGTGTCTCCCTCTCTCTCTGACCCTCCCCCATTCACGCTCTGTCTCTCCCTGTCTCAAAAATAAATAAACGTTAAAAAAAAAAAAAAAATTTAAATAGCCAGTATTAGTGGAATAGGTTAAATTATAATGTATCCACTTACCCAGTTATATACTTATTAAAGTAGTATATAACTAGGTAATTAAAAAGGAAATTGTGTATATTCCAGAATTTCACGATTTTAAATAATGCCATGGTGAGTATCCTTTTATGTACATTTTGACATATTTGTGGAGATCTGAGGGTCTTGGAGAACATTTCAACTGGACCTTCAAGTGTAGGTAGACTTGAATAAGGTGAGAGCAGGTGTGAAAAACAGCTTGAGCAGAGGCTTAAAGGCAGCCTCACCTGACCAAGTCTGCTCACTAAGGGCCAAGACAATCTTGGGATTTTCCTGAAAGCTTAGAAACAAAAGGTGGAAGGTGCTGATGGAAAGGTATCTTGGGCCAGCAGGTGCAAGTCCTTCCATACCGACCTAGAATTACTCTACCCTAGGTGTTCAGAAGGGTGATTTTGTCTTTCTGCGTAATTTATTTTATTATTTTTCTTAATTGATATAAATGCTTTATAATCCCCTAAGAAAAGATAGAAATAGAGATATAAAAAAAGGAAGAAAGTCCATTACACCCAGAGCCCGTTTTGCCTGCTACACATTTTCTCAAAGGTAACTTTTTTAAAAAGGGGAGAATCCTGCTATGCAGTGTTCTATCCCCTGCTTGTTCTACTTAGATCTAAAGCTTAAATGTTCCCACTCAAGAAATATTTCCTTTTTAGTGAGTATATAAATAGGTAAGTGGATACATTATAATTTAACCTATTCCACTAATATTGGCTATTTTAGTGAAAATTTCACAGTTTAAATAACACCATATTGAACATCCTTTTGTATACATTTTGGCATATTTGCCATATTTTTCTTTTGTTAAATAATTTTTCCTTTTTATTTTGAGAAAGAGAGAGTGAGAGAGAGAGAGAAAACAAGTGGGGAGGAGCAGACAGAGGGAGGCACAGAATCCAAAGCAGGCTCCTGGCTCTGAGCTGTCAGTACAGAGCCCAACATGGGGCTCTATCCCACGAACCATGAGATCATGACCTGAGCCGAAATCAAGAGTTGGACATTTAACCAACTGAGCCACCCAGGTGCCCCTGCCATATTTTTTTTAACATGTCTCAAAGTAGAATTGCAGGGTCAAAGAGTATGTGCTTGGGGGGGAGGGGGAAGGCTTTTGATGGAGTGCCAGATTGCCCCCCGATCCAGAAGGGTTCTAGTTAATTATCCCTCCAGCCATATGAGAATATCAAAACAGTGACATTTTAATATCTAAAACTGACAGTGTCATTTTGATGCAGCCCTTAATTCTCAACTGAACTTCTGAATTGCTTTTGGTTGCCAACTTGTATTATTCAAAGATGATGGCACATTAAGGAAATAGCCTTTGCCATTTTTCATCGGTTGATCCTTCCTCTAAGATCCATTGATGTGTGGTATGTTGATAGTATCTTTGCGTGAGGATGGTCTGTCTTCTGCCTCGTTTTTCAAAAATTCACAGGTGGTTTTTGTTTTTGTTTTTTAAACAACATTTGTGGGGCAGTTTGTGCCAGAACTGCAGGATTTGTTCTCCTTGCATTTAGTGAACTGGAATTCAAGTAGAAAGAGGAATTAGGGGAAAGAGGACCTGATTTGTTTCTTTGACTCAAAGCACTCACATTCCTAAAGACTGACCAATGAGGCCTAGCACAGGGCTCCAAAGAGGAAGGGCCATAATCTTCTCACAACAGGTCAATTAGAGGAAATTGTCTGATGGAGAGGAAATCAGATGCTGTAGCCAGCCTGGGTCCATAGGCTTTCCATCACAAAAAGAGAAAATAAATCCTATTTGTTGTTGTTGTACTCAAGACAAACTCATACTACTACACCCTTCCCTTTGTGAGTGCGTAAAATGTCTCTAGAGGGATTTTCAAGGAACTGGTGATAGCAGTTGTCTATAGGGAGCCCAAGTGGGAGGAAGATTTCTTTTTCACGGTATATCCATTTGTACTGTGTGAATTATTTACTGTGTATGTGCTACTTTTTCAAAACATTTTTAAGCTAGTTATTTTTAAAAGCCTTGCCTGCTTGTGATTATGTAAAATGTTAACATTAGAGGAAACTGGGTGAAGAGTACATGGAACTCTCATAGTATTTTTACAACTCTTTTATAAATCTAAATTTACTTTAAAATTGAAAGTTCCTGGGGTGCCTAGGTGGCTCAGTTGGTTAAGCATCCTGCTCTTGGTTTCAGCTCAGGTCATGATCTCACGGTTCTTGAGTCCAAGACCCATATCAGGCTCTGTGCTAACAGCGCAGAGCCTGCTTGAGATTCTGTCTCTCTCCCCCTCTCTCTCTCTGTCCCTCCTTCTCTTACTCACACACACACTGTCTCTCAAAATAAATAAACTTAAAAAAATAAAATTAAAAAAATTTTTAAGGGACAGAAAGGGGAAAGTATTGTTTTTCTATACAGAATCCTACCCCATTGATAATTTTCTACCTTCTAGTCTGGTCATTTCTTTTAAATATCCTGCTGTTAACCCCTGACCCCATTGATTACTAAGTACAGTACAGCTGTCATAGTCATCTTTCACTGTTTTTATTGGGGTCACACTGTTCCTTCGTAATTTCATAATGAACAAGCTGGCAGATACTTACAAACATTTACAGCAAATTGGGGGGGGGGAACACTCTGAATATATTCTTATTTATTTATTTATTTATTTATTTATTTATTTATTTATTTTTGGGACAGAGAGAGACAGAGCATGAACGGGGGAGGGGCAGAGAGAGAGGGAGACACAGAATCGGAAACAGGCTCCAGGCTCCGAGCCATCAGCCCAGAGCCTGACGCGGGGCTCGAACTCACGGACCCTGAGATCGTGACCTGGCTGAAGTCGGACGCTTAACCGACTGCGCCACCCAGGCGCCCCTGAATATATTCTTTTTAAGGCTTTAACCAAGCTATGCATCTACAAAAAGTGCACCAAGCTCAGAACCTTAAACTATTAAAGCCACTTTTTCTCAGCTTGTGCTCCTGGTAAGAATGCAGATGAGGCCACATTTTTGGCAAGCCCCCTGAGCAATTCTGACTCCATATAACCATCTGAGTGTGTGTGTGTGTGTGTGTGTGTGTGTGTGTGTGTGTGCGCGCGTGCATGTGCTGGTAACTTGAAGGATGGAGGGGCTGTGGAGGCAAGGTGATCAGAAGGCTGTGTCCAGTGAGAGGAAACAAGGGTCTGAAATGCTGTGACAGTACAGGGGGCAGAGAGACAGGGCAGATGCAGGAACACTAGTGAATCTGTGATCCGGGTTTCTGGACAAGAGTCCCTTGTCTAGACCAAACGGAGAGAGAGAATCAGGAAACTCTTCTAGTTCTTTGAGGGGGTGAAGCACGTTGTTAAGGGAAAGAGATGTTTCGATGGAGCGCATTTCTTGAGGCCAGTAATTGGTCACTCTTGTCTTTTCCCAGGTGACTATCCTGCAGGTAGGTCATTTACTGAGTGCCTGCTCTGTGCCAGGCACTGGGGACACACAGAGATCACATTCAAGTGGAAGGGGACAGACTGCACAAATAAACACATGCATATTGTACATATCAAGTACATAATTATCCATGAAGAGACATGAAGCAAGGGGGGTGGAGAATGGGTAATGGGAACCGTGGGGGTGCTTATTTTAGATAGGATTGTCAGTGAAGGCTTCTCTGAGGACGTGACGTCTGAGAGAGACCTGAATGAAATAAGGAATGAGATTAGCCATGCATGTATCTGTGGGAAGGACATTCTGAGCAGTAAAGGGGATGGCCCTGAGGGGTATAGAAGGGCCTGCTATCAAGAGACAACAAGAAAGCCACATAGCTGGAACTGAGTGAGGAGGAGAGTGGCAGGGGATGAGGCCCATACAGTTTGGAGAAGGCGTGTATGAAGCTGTATTGGTGATATGGGACCTTCCTGACAAAGTAAGCCCATTGCTACATAGAAAAAAGGGAATTTGTGGAACATTGTGGAGCTTAGCTTCCTGCTAGCTATACTGAAGAGTGATACAACATGACATGGTGGAAAGAACATTGATCCGGAAGTGGGGAAGTGTGGCTCCTGTATAACAGTCTTCCCTTTTGTCCCCATGTTAATTACTTCACTCATTTTGTGACTCGTTTCCAGAAGTGCAGAAGTGCAAGATCGGTGCCGTGTGGGACTCTTGGGGGCATGTGGAAGGCAGCACTTACAGAGTAGGGATGACACTGGGTCAGGTAAAGCAGACGTGAAGGTGCTATGACTTGACCTGCCCCAGGGAGATGTTTGCTTCTTTCCCCCAGTCTGACTACAGCCTCTCTTCTTCCAAGGATTGGTTGCCGTGGTCCCTGTTGCTTCTCTTGCTCGCGTGTGATTCTCACGCCTTCTACGTCCCTGGGGTCGCACCAATCAACTTCCACCAGAACGACCCTGTAGAAATCAAGGTAGGTGCGTTTCTGGGCTGTTGGAGCCTCTGTGCTGGCAGCCTGGCTGGAGGGCCCTGGTGAGATGGGCCCAAGCTTTCAGAGAACAAAAGCCCGTGCCAGTCGCCCTGGGAAAAAGCGAGTCCGCTGCGTGCTGCTTGGCTGGAAGGGGAGTGCTATCCGGAGTCCACCGTTCCGGGCACTCTGCCTCTTCATCTCTCTCCCTTTCCCTGTCTGCAACTCTGCTTGTGGGAGTGTGTTCTCTCTGTGTCCCTTTCCGGCTTTCTCTTTGGTTCTGGCTCTGGCCAGGCCTGTGTTTCTCTCTCACTTTCATCCTCACGTGTGTCCCTGTTCCTAGTTGTGAGTGTGTGTGTGTGTGTGTGTGTGTGTGTGTGTATCTGTCTGTCTGTCTCTCTCAACCGGCTGCCTCCTCTGTGGCACCTCTGCCTCCCTCTTTCATCAGTTCCCCTTCTCTTCTCAGTCACCAGTTTCTCTTGCATAACCCACATTGTCCACACATACACAGCCTATCGTATACGGCTCTGTGTTTTTGCTTGCAGATTTTGCCACAGCTGGATTCCCCAGTTCAGTTTTTCTAAACTGTGTACTACCTATCCGAGTGGGGGTATATGAGGTGATTTCAAGTAGTTGACAAATACGATTTATTTTAATAGCTGTTTTCTTTTAATGTGTATTAAGAAATATAGCTACTACTTCAACTCATGATTTTATGGCTGCTCTTGGTTTTCCATTTTTAATAGTGATAATAGTATTAGCTTCTTAAATAAATGTATTTCCTAAAAAAAGGAATCAGATCCAAATAAATAGTGGAATCAATGGTAAATAGATAAGGCAAATTGGTGCATGAACAATTCAAGTGTAAAGAGAAGCCATCCCACCAGACACCTTTGCTTTTCAAGCTAGATGTCCACCTGTCGGTCGGTCAACTAGCCAGGGTGGGGAACGAGTCTCTTAAAATATGGTTGGTCAGGGGCAGTGGGCAGGCTGGCATTTTGATTAGTGGCTCTTTAACAGTGTACTGGTGGTGGCATTCTCAGAGCCCCAAGTAGGGCTAGGGGTTGGTGGTGGATCTTTTTGGATCCGTACAAACTCCGAGGTAGAGATATGGTACAGATTTATTGGATAGGCTCTCAGGGTCAGCGCTCGGGAGGGAGCGAGGGAAGCAGGACTGGGCAGAGGGATTCACTGAGGCCTGCGGGAAGCTCTGGAACTGGAATGGCCGACCCTTCAGAGTTGTTCCAAGTTGAGGCAAGAGGACTGGTTCTTTGTATCCCAATGAACCAGTCATTGGATATGGACTGCCACCAGGGAGGACGGGGAAGGGGCGTAATCTTGTGCACGGGCTCCCAGCCAAAGGGCCTCTCCTCTGTCATCACCCAGATATAACCACTCTTAATACTTTGGTATTTTTCTGGGTCTTTTTTTTCCTGTACAGTGTTGACCGCCTCTATAAATCCCCAGTTACTTGACTACTACACTGTTCCTTCCTTGGCAAAGTAACGAGTAGTTGAAAGTTTTGAGTAGTCCTTCACATCCTTAGTGATTTTGTAAAAAGGGCTAACAAAACTTAGTTCCAAAAATAAATCCTGCTCCTAAAATAAACGTACATTTCCTGCCTCGTTATCGTGTTGATGTGAACCACATCTTCACTGGTCTGTGCAGAAGCAACTCAGTAAGATTGCATGAAAATCAAGTTTGTATCCTTTCCTGAGCGTCACAGTGTCCAAAAGGAGAAACAGAAGACAAGAGGTCACAAAGGGCCGTCTACCTGATGTGCCACCATGTATGGGCCCCTTTGTTTGACACCACATTTTAGGTATTAGCAAAATGACAGATTGCTATGTGTCACGCTTATTTGGGGCATCACATACAAGCAGTTTGTGATTGTCCAGGAGTTGTTAATCAGTGAAGAGGATAAATATATAAATAATACATTTGTTTTTTTAAAAAAAACAAAAACTGCTATGAATCAAGTTGTAAAAGAGCTGGGATCTTATCTGTCTCAATCACTGCTGTGTTACCAGCTCCTAATACATAGCCTGGCAGGGTGTATAAGTATGTCTGAGAGCATACAAATATGTTAAAAAGCATCTGCATTTAGAACTAAGCAGTAATTAATGAGTATATGCAACATTAGGTGTGTTGCATTATTGTGAGCATCTCTATTCCTCGGAGGTCAGACTGTTACTTTCAGGAACAGTAATTAAAGTAACGTTTATTGAGGGTTATGTACATGCCAGGCATTATGCCTGATTTAACTCACAATTCCTCCCTCTCCGCACCCCCCCCCCACCCCCCCAGCCCAGGAACCCTCTGAGGCAGATACTGTATATTTTACAGATTTACTGTATATTCTATAGATAAGGAAACCAAGGCCCAGGGAAGTAAACCAACTTGCCCAAGATCATATGGAGACAAAGAAGTAGGATTAGTTCTTAACTGCTCCATCTCTTAACTACTACAGTGCCCTTCCTCTCAGTGCTTTTGTCAAAAGCTGCCTCCAGAGCAAAGCTTGTGGCACAGGGAGGAGAGGGTGGCTCTGGCTTCCAGTCCTGCCAGGCTGGGGATGGAAGAGGGCACACTTTGGGTTGGGGGAGGGAGGGTGGGAGGGAACATAAAGGTGGGGCTCAGTTTCTTTGCAATGTGGATTCTTTTTTGATTATCCAGAAAGAGAGAATGGAAGAAACACAAAATAGCAGGCTGTTCTGAAAGACAGTAACTTTTTGGCCATTTTGTCTCAAGCAATTCATGAAATGCTTAATAGATGTCCTCTGTCTCTTAGTCCGACATCTAAAAAAGCTCTGAAACCGAGTTTTTGTAAGTTCCTTATAGACAAGACTTGGCCTGAAGTGTTTGACTTTATTTATCCCACTTAGTATGAACATTTTTGCATTTCTTTACACACATAGTCATTAAATATGGGGTACTGCTCCAGACTCAGCTGGAGGGCATTGTCCACCCTGCCCTTTTAAAATAAAAATTTTTGTGGCTCCTGGGTGGCTCAGTCAGGTAGCGGCTCAGGTCATGATCTCGTGGTTCATGGGTTTGAGCCCTGCATCGAGCTCTGTGCTGAGAGCTCAGAGAGAGCCTGCTTCTGATTCTGTGCCTCCTTCTCTGTCTGCCCCTCCCCACTCATGCTCTGTCTCTCCCTCTCTCTCTGTCAAAAGTAAACGTTAAAAATTTTTTTAAATAAATTCCTAATTTCAAAGCATGAGGTTTTTTTTTAATTTAAATCCAAGTTTGTTAACATATGGTATAATAATGATTTCAGAAATAGGATTTAGTGATTCATCACTTACTTGCAACACACGAAGCTCATCCCAACAAGTGTCCTCCTTAATGCCCCTTGCCCATTTAGCCCAACACCCCTCCAACAACCCTCAGTTTTTTCCCTGTATTTTAGAGTCTCTTATGATTTGTCTCCCTCTCTGTTTCTATATTATTTTTGCTTCCCTTCCTTATGTTCATCTGTTTTATATCTTAAATTCCACATATTAGTGAAATTATATTTCTCTTTCCCTGACTGACTTATTTTGCTTAGCATGGTACACTCTACTTCCATCCATGTTGTTGCAAATGGCAAGATTTCATTCTTTTTGATTGCTGAGTAATATTCCATTGTATATAGGGGCACCTGGGTGGCACAGTCAGTTAAACGTCTGACTTTGCCTCAGGTCACAATCTCATAGTTTGTGTGTGGGTTCAAGCCCCATCAGGCTCTGTGCTAACAGCTCAGAGCCTGAAGCTTGCTTTGGATTCTGTTTCTCCCTCCCTCTCCCTCCCTCCTGTCTCTGCCCCTCCCCCACTTGTGCTCTGTCTCTCTCTCTCAAAAGTAAATAAACATTAAAAAAAATTTTTTTAAAGAAATATTCCATTGTGTATATGTATATATACACATATATACACCACATCTTTATCAATTCATCTGTCACTGGACATTTGGGCTCTTTCCATACTTTGGCTATTATTGATAGTGCTGCTGTAAACATAAGGATGCATGTGCCCCTTCGAAACAGCACACCTGTGTCCTTTGGATAAATATCTAGTAGTGCGATTGCTGGATCGTTGGGTAGTTCTATTTTTTCATTTTTTAAGGAACCTCCATATCAAAGCATGAATTTTAAAAAAGGATTGTGGACCTGGATTCTAAAAATTATTGGTCCTTTTATAGCTGATGCATGAGGAATGGTTGATAGTTTCTAAATAGCAAAGATAATTTTATGTACACGTAGACTAGACTTTTTTTTTTGCGACATTTTGTTCTGTTTACCTACGGTTTGGTGTTGTCTATGACTGTCACTGTTTTCAGAGCTATAGTCTGTGTGCATGTATCAGTTCCTAAACATTCTCCTTCATGGTCTTCTTAAACCTCATTTTTAATGGTTGCATGATATTTAATTTTTTTTTTTCAACGTTTTTTATTTATTTTTGGGACAGAGAGAGACAGAGCATGAACGGGGGAGGGGCAGAGAGAGAGGGAGACACAGAATCGGAAACAGGCTCCAGGCTCCGAGCCATCAGCCCAGAGCCCGACGCGGGGCTCGAACTCACGGACCGCGAGATCGTGACCTGGCTGAAGTCGGACGCTTAACCGACTGCGCCACCCAGGCGCCCCTGGTTGCATGATATTTAATTGGATGAGTATATTATGGCTTACTGACCGGTGTGGGGGCTTATACTTGTTTTCCCGTTTTTCCTCTCTTCTGTCATGCAGCAAACATTTAATGAGCATTACAAGTGTGCCTGGCTCTGTAGGTCCTTGCCCTCATGAAGCTTAAATCTTAAATTCTAGTGGGGGAAACTGATTTTTTAAAACAGGTAAACAAAATCACTATGTTGTATCAGACCTGTTACCTGGGAAACTACACATGTTGGAGTACAGCAAATGAAGGAATTCCCTTAGATGAAATAGTTGGGGAGAGACTTCCAGACGAGGGGCCTTAAGCTGGGACCTAAATGTGAGAAGGAGCCAGACAGGCACGGGGTTGGACCAAGAGGAGCAGCGGGCGCAGAGCCTGATGGGCTCGAGGAACTGTAGGCACTGTAACCACGCTGTGGTCATGAGCAAGGAGTGGACCTCTTTGTTCCTAAAGTTTATCCTCGTTTGGAGTTATTCCTTAGGAAAGATGCCCGGAAGTGAAATCATAGGGTCAAAGGACACCAGACTCTCAGTGTATTTGAATTTGGTTATGAGTTTAAACAAAATCTGTGATGTAGTCTAAAACCAATGACCCACGAAATCAGAATTGTAGACTTTATCGTGTGCATCTGCTGCACTTGGTTTGCTTATTTGATAATATTGCCGACTATACCAACGATGTGTGGGTACAGGCAGAACTATTGAAACAGCTGTCTTGGTTTCTGGATTGAGGAACAACAAACAGCCTCTCTTCTCCCACCAGGCTGTGAAGCTCACCAGCTCTCGAACCCAGCTACCTTATGAATACTACTCGCTGCCCTTCTGCCAGCCCAGCAAAATAACCTACAAGGCAGAGAATCTCGGTAAGTTTTTTCTCTCACTGTCAGCCTGTCGCAGATGGGAAGCCAGATCTTTGCGTAACGGTGATAGCCGTGAACCCTGACTTTACCGTGTGCTGGACACCATTCTACGTGGTTTGCGTACATATCAGCTCATTCAATCCTCGTAACATCCCCGGGGAGGTAGTTGCTGTTTTTATGCCTATTTTACAGGTTAAGTGACTTGCCTCTGGTTATGTTGTTAATGGCTAAGCTGGGCTTGGAGTCCATGTGTTTGGACTTCAGAGTTGCAGGCTACTGCTCAGACTGGCTCTCCCTTGATTTCTAGATACTCCCTTCTGTCGCTCTTGGCTTCTGTAACCTACTCTGCTTTTAATTAAAAGAATGAGTGACTACCTCTGGCCCTAAAGGAAGCAGAAACATCACCATAGTTCTTGCTAAGTGGTTGTGCAAGACTTGCCTCAAATAATGTGTGAAGCACCCAGCACAGTGTCTGACATATGTGTTCCATAAATAGTAGCCATTTTATTCTAATTCAAATAATTCTTCATTTGGTAGAATTTTAGACTTAAAGCAAAAGACACTCATTCAGAAGCCTCTGTTCCTGACATAATTATTAGTACTTATGCTGTGCCCATCTTGGTTTTTGGAAGGATGCTGTCCCTGACCTCAAGGAACTTAGGAGACTTTCCTCTTTTAGCTGAGGAGGGAGAAAGGAGAGAACTTTCTTGAGCAGGCCTCTGAAAGGGCTGCCTTCTCTGTCAGGGCTACCCATGGCTCAGATGTTTTAGTCAGCTTAACCAGAACCAGGCAGCACCTCCCAGCCCTCAGTCTTGCCTCGTACTGTTGCCTCAGGGCTGATTTCCACTGACTGTCTGGGCTGCCCCTCCTGCCTGTCACTTATGCTTCTTTTCTCTTTCCACACCATGCCATGCCCAACCACCTGTCTCTGTCTGAGAAACGTGACCTGCTTTGCCTTCCAGGCCCCTTGCTACCCGGACCCTTGAGAGCAGCTCCTCCCTTCCCATGAGCTGGTGTGGACTCGTTGGCAGCCCGTGGCTCAGCACCTCGGTGTGACACTGGGTGATCTTAACCTCTCTGAGCCTCTGCCATATCTTCTATGAAGCTGGGGGATGTTCCTGCCTCATAGAAATGGAAACCTCTTGGGGCACCTGGGTGGCTCAGTTAGCTGAGCTTCCAACTTCAGCTCAGGTCATGATCTCATGGTCTGTGGGTTCAAGCCCCGTGTCGGGCTCTGTGCTGACAGCTTAAGAGCCTGGAGCCTGCTTCAGATTCTGTGTCTCCCTCTCTCTCTCTGCCCCTCCCCCACTTGCACTGTGTGTGTGTGTGTGTGTGTGTGTGTGTGTGTGTGTGAGAGAGAAATAATGGATAAACGTTTAAAAAAAATTTTTTTAAAAAGAAAGAAATAGAAACCTCTGTGTACAAAAGTTATCCTGCTGTATTGTATCTTTCTGTCTTCAAGGAGTGGCTCCCTTCATGGCCTAGGGGCTCTTAGAGTGGAGGGATCATGCCTTCCATTCCTCTCTGTCCCACTTCTGACCCAGTGTCAGAATCCACAGGAGGATTCAGTCAATGTTAAGTGTCCTACCTGAATGGAGCAGAAACCTCCTTGATTATATACCTGTTGGATGGCAAGCCTTGTACTTAGCATTATCATCATCACCACCGTTAGTATTTACAGGGCTCTTCTAGGAGCTGGGCATTGTTCTAGGCCCTTCTCTGCTTTAACTTAGTTAATTCTCACAATAGCCCTGTGAAGGTAGCTACCCTTACTATCCCCTTAACATAGGTAAGGGAAGTGAGACAAAAGGAGGTAAAGTCATGTGCCCCAGTCATTCACCAATATGGTTACCCCCATTTCATAGTAGAGGGAACAGCAGCTTCAGGGGTTTAAGACTTGCCAATAGGTGGAGAAACTGAGATACTAGACCAGGGTTTTTTTTGTTTTGTTTTTTAACTCTAAAGACAATTCTTTCTGTTGTCCTGGCTGCCTTCCCCAGAAAGGTTCATTTGGGCTGTCTGAGGGCTGTGCTCATGGTGATCGCACTGATGGAGGTTCATATCATGGCGTGCGAGGGAGTGTCTGTGGCAGATGCACTGGAGTACAATGTCAGGCTCTCTTAGAGGGTCCACGTTCATAGCTTGTTGCTCATTCAGCCTGGCTGGCTCTCTGCTCCAGCTATAAAAGGTTGAAAGGAATACTTCTGTATTAGAAATGAGCCATTCCAAACCAGCATGTCCTCTTTCTTGGTTTAAATTTAATTTTTAAATATCAAGAAATGATACCTGCTGGCTTGGTCTGCAGATTGGTTTCTCTCTGTGTATGTCCTTCCTTTTCTCAAGTGAGCTCCTTGTAAACTAAAAAGAAGTGGGCATTAGGGCATGGTGTAAAGGAAGGGGCCCAAGAGCTTAGCACTACCACAGTCCCCTTGAATGATCATGGGCTAGTTAGTCACTGTCCCTGTCTGGTTCTAGCATGGCTGTCTGTGAAATGAAGAGGATGACCTGAATCATTTCGACAGTGGACCGTGCACGTGTCTTATTGGCATCCTTGTTCTCCACTGGCCAGTCGCTCCCTGGGTTTAATGGACTCAGCTGCTGTTACTAGGCTTCTAAAAGGGGGAGAAGGGGAGACCCTCTCCTGAGTGGCCTCGTCCACACTCGTCACAGCTGCTACTTTGCATGGCTGTGTCGTACTCCCTGAGGTGGTGCAGCTCGTGCCCTGCCGCACAGTTCACAGGCCAGCAACTCACAGCTTCTATCCACAGCCCTGACCTGGCCTTTGAGCCCTAAATTTGGATATCTCACCTCCTGCTTGACATACCCACCTGACATCTCCAAACTGAAAAAACGCCTTCAGTCTAAATTTGCTCTTCTTCCTGTTTTCCCCCTAGCACTCGGCTGTGGAAACCTCAGTCTACCTGATGTGCACCACTCTTCACTCATCCCTTTTATCAGTCAGCATCAGGTCCCCTAGTTTTGCCTGCTCGGTAGCTCCTGAATCTGTGTACGTGCTTCCAGCCTCAGCATAGCCCTGACCAGCCACTGTCATCGCTTACGTGCATGACTGACTGGCATCGCCCCAACCAGTCCCTTGCCTCTTCTGTGTTTCCTTGACAAAACAGCCAGAGTGATCTTTCTGTCATCAGAATCAGATACTGTCTTCCTTCAGCTGTTAGCAACCCTTCACTGGCGTTTCTTGCTCCCTGGATAAAGATCGGACTTCCAGCACAGCCCCCAGGCCCCCAGGTGCAGCTCTGGCCCATCTCTTGAGCTCACCTTAAGTCACTTTCCCACCTGCCCTCTGCACCACAACCACACAGGTGTCTCAGACTCACCACACTTCTCCCACCCTCAGGAGCTTTTGCATGTACTGTTCCTTCTGTCTAGAATGTTCTTCCTCTGTCTCGTTACATAGTTAACGCCTCTCTTCTTTTAGAGCTCACTTCAAACATCACTTCCTCAGGGAAACTTTCCTAGACCTGCTCCCCCATGTCTAGAGCAAGTTCCTCTTGTTATACAATGTAGTCTCGTTATCCTGATGATTTAACCAAAGTCTGTCTTCCCACTACACTGTAAGATCCATGAGTATGTCTGTTCAACATTGCATCTTCAGGGCCCAGCACGTAACCAGTACTAGGTTCATGTTAGGAACAAATGAACAAACGAATGAATGAGTGAACAAATGAATGAACAAACAACTGAAGAAATGACTGACTGACTAGGCAGAGAGTGCCATATCCAAGCAGGTCCATGCTGGGAAGCACGTGTTAGACCAATTGTTCGTGCAGGAGCTAGTCCTGCCTGTTGGCTTCGGTGGGTCTTCAGCTTGCCCCAGTTTCACAGTGTCCCAGAAGAACTGTTAGTAGAGTTCAGAATGAAAGTGCCATCGGTTTTAGTTGACAGTCCCTAACTGCTCAGTGCCTGCTAGCATGACATCCGGAGGCCCCTCTGAAGCAACAGGCATGCAAAGGGTGTGCCAGTTCGTTAACTAAAAACATGTTTTGGCTAAAAAATCTCAGGTGCTGGATTTCAGTCCACTTCCTCTCCCTGCCTGAGCTAGGATCTGAAGACACAGAAATGAATAGGACACATTGTCGGCCCTTAAAAGAACTCAGAGGTCGCAGAAATGTAATATATTAACACATTGTGCAAAGTCACATCATTGACATGGAAAGGTGCAAAGGTGATGCTGATGATAAAAATAGTATTTGTTGTCTGCCTGCTCTGTGCCTGGTACTTTATTTTTCATTGTAACCCTGTGAGATGGTTACTATTATAATCCCCATTTTACAGGTAAGGAAATTGAAGTTTGTTGAGATTAAGTAATTTAACCAAGACTGCTAAGATAGTGAGTGGCAGAGCCAAGGTTCAGTGGCCAGTCCTGTCTTTGCCACTGTACAAGACTGCCTGTACACAGAGGCAAATCAGGGAAGAGGGTGACGGGCTCAGCCCTGAAGAACTCAGAAAGCACTTCCCAGAGGGTGAAATAGAAACAGCTTGAAGAGTGAGGAGGAATTTCCCAGGAACACGGGGCAAGAAGTAGCACTCTGGGCAAGGGAAATGACATGAGGCCCAGAGGCATGGAGTGACGTGGCATATTTGATGTGCCCTGGAGAGTCTGGGGGTGGTAGAGCAGAACGGGGGTGGAGCGTACAGGTGGGAGTAGGATGGGCAAGCTATCTACAGACAGGGCAGAGCATTGACTGCCAGGTGCAGAACTGCCAGAGGCCCTGCAAGTCAGCCCGGTGTCCCCGTGGCTCTGCTGGCCTCAGCAACCTCAGGGCTGAAACTCTGAGATCCATCTGTCTCTCTTACGGCAGGAGAGGTGCTGAGAGGGGACCGGATTGTCAACACCCCTTTCCAGGTGCTAATGAACAGCGAAAAGAAGTGTGAAGTTCTGTGTAGCCAGTCCAACAAGCCAGTGACCCTGACCGTGGAACAGAGCCGGCTTGTGGCCGAGCGGATCACGGAAGACTACTATGTCCACCTGTAAGTTGTCCTCTGCTCCCTGCAAGCCTCGCCTTGGTGGATGGGAGGGCACTGACGGGAGAGGTGGCCCAGAGGGACTGAGCGGGCCTTCGGTTTCCAGCATTGCCGATAACCTGCCTGTGGCCACCCGGCTGGAGCTCTACTCCAACCGCGAAGGCGATGACAAGAAGAAGGAAAAGGATGTGCAGTTTGAGCATGGCTATCGGCTTGGCTTCACGGATGTCAACAAGGTAGGGTGTCTCGGCGGGCTGAAGGGCTGTGGGAGTTTCACCCTTTAAGGCACGAGCTCTTGGGGCCCCAGGGAAGGATATATTTAGCTAGAGGTTTATCACAAAGGTAGGATGGCCAGGGCAGCTTTCTCTTAGTGCCCCTAGGCATGGCCTGTCAGAGTCCGAGTGCTTTGGGAAAGGCTCTGGCAGATGCTACACAGGAAGCGGAAGGCACAGTCCCTAAAAAGTTAGATTCCACGTTTATAAGACTAAAACAAAAGAAAAAACACAGAATTCCGTCAGTATGTAGGAAAGAGAGCTTTGTAGTGGTCTAGAGCATGCTGGCTTCCTGGGTTTTGGATCTCACTTCCACCACCTACTAGTTGTTGAGTGACCTTGAGCCTACCTATTTCCTCACTGTGCCCTCGATTCTTCGTCGGTAAAATGTATGTAATGGCCATACCCGCCCTTTGGGGTCGTTATGCAGTGTAAATCAGATAATTTGTGTGTCTGCTTCATAGCACAGCCTCTGAGAAATATGCTGATAATGGCAATGGTTGTAATAGTGATTCTCCTATCTTTCTAATTTTCTAAACGGAACTCCTACCGCGTGGGGAATAAAAGGCAAAACCATTTCTTTTGAGGCATAATCCCTGTCCTCAAAGGGCTTCTGATCCCAGTTAGGAAGAGGACTGACCATGTAGACCCTGCATCTTAAGTCCTAGTTGCTGCTTACTGATGGTGCTGGCGCCATGACGACTGATGCCAGTGGAGTTCAGAAGAGCTTGTTGTGCGTTCAGGTTGTCATGGAGGAGGTGGGCCTTGAAAACTAGGTAGGCTAGAGCTGAGTGGAGTCGGGTGGTGTCCTAGCTGCAGCAGATGTGAGAACACAGCTGCGGAGTGGGGACTGTGCACGGGGCAGGGAGATGTCAGGGGAGACTGCAGGGGAGCTAGATGTCTGAGAAGATGATAGAAGGCCTTGAATGGTGGGCCTAAGCCCCAGGGACCCCTAGAGGGTTTCTGAGTGGGGAATGCTGTGAGAGCAGTGTTTCTGGCAGGTTGAAATAGCTCGGCATGCTGGACGAGGGGAAGGACCTGCTTACCTGGGGTGATTCTGTGGCTATTTCTTGACTGCTGGTATTTTGTTCTCTCCATCGCTGTTTTAGATCTACCTGCACAATCACCTCTCGTTCATCCTTTACTACCACCGGGAGGACCTGGAAGAGGACCAGGAGCACACATACCGCGTCGTCCGCTTCGAGGTGATTCCCCAGAGCATCAGGCTGGAGGGTGAGTGGGGAGGTGTGACCAGAGGGGCAGGGCTGGATGGGCCTGGGCTTCCACACCCAGGGTCTTCTCACACTCGTTTCTGAGACGGCTGATAGGCCACTGTGTTATATGGGCCCGGCCAAGGTAGGGTCACTGCGTTCCCATCAGAAAAGGTGACGAGCAAGGGGAGAGCTGCCATCTGTTGTGTCCTGGCCTGGCACCTTCCCAGTTTACCACCTCCCGGCAACCCCTGGAGGTATGTGTTGATCATAGATGAGGAACCAGAGACTCAGAGAGATTGGTGACCTGGCCAAGAACACACAGCCACTGGGACTTGGCTAGGCCTCTCATAAGAACCAGCCAGCTTACCCTCAGTTGAAGAACAAAGGGGCAGGCAGAGCGGTCGGGCAGCTGGTTTCTGTGCTTCTCTTCCTCTGTGTGAGTGATTGGCGTAGACTAGAATTGGCCCAGGTCAACAGTTGTGCAGGAATCTGAGAGCCCAACTCTAGCCCTATAGGCCTGATAGGACCTGGTCCAGCTTCTCACCTGTCAGCCTTTGCTCACCATGGGACATACTTGGATTTAGCAGGCCTGGCCTTGGTCCAGGTGGTAGTGGGTTTCTGGCTTTTTTTTTTCTTTGTTTTTTTTTCTTTTTAAGCTATGGAACCTCATTTTCAGTCATACCCAGAAATCTCACGTAAGACATAGATCCTTTCAGAGTGCTTTCAGAGCACTGTGCTGCCCCTCCTTCTGGTGAGTGTCGTGAGCACAGCTTTACGTTTGCCGTGGGATTTTTTGACATCATCTCTCCCCTCAACTGTTTCCTTGAGTTTAGAGACTCTGTCTCCTTTTCTCCCCATTTTGTTTCCAGCACGGTACTGGGCACGTAGTAGGTTCTTACTATGTGTTAAATTGGTGGACAGATAACAGGATGAACAGATGAGTAAATGAAGAATGAAGCATCTGAGTGATTGCATTACTGAAGTGTTGGGCCTTTGGAGACAGTGAATGGGAAAACATGATAGCATGAATGGGTGGTATTTTTCCTGTTTGGTGAGGGTGACTGAGTAAATACGTGAATGTTTGAATTGAGTGAAGGAAGACATTAAATGAAGGTCTCAGACTCCCTCTTGCACACTCAGCACATGCCTCTCTGCATCCCCAACGGCCCTTAGGAAGGTCAGGGCTCTGGGATGCACAGTTTTACAACTGTCTTGCTTCTGCTCAGACCCTGGGTCCCAGCAGCAGGCCTCTGAGGGCCCCCCCCCCCCCGCCCCCAAAGAACAGCCCATGGGTAGTGTCACTGGCCCCCACGGGAACAGACTGAGTCTCTATCTCTCACAGACATCAAAGCAGACGAGAAGAGTTCTTGCACCCTGCCTGAGGGCACCAGCTCCTCGCCCCAGGAAATTGACCCCACCAAGGAGAATCAGCTGTACTTCACCTACTCTGTACACTGGGAGGTGAGAAGGGGCTGGAGCTCATGACAGGGGAGGCGGGTTCTGGTCTGGGCAGGAATTGTCTAACAAGAGACCTGACTCTTAAGTGCTTCTTTTCCACCCTATCTTCCCCCTCCCCCTGCCACCCTCCAGGAAAGTGACATCAAATGGGCCTCTCGCTGGGACACTTACCTGACCATGAGTGATGTGCAAATCCACTGGTTTTCTATCATTAACTCCGTCGTGGTGGTCTTCTTCCTTTCAGGTGAGAGATCTGTGGGATGGAAGGTAGAGAGGACAAGAGGGTGAGGGAGGAAGGTCTGAGGCATCACATTACTTTAAGGGGGACTTCTAGGGTGTTCCAGGGGGCCAAGTGTAGGTCAAAACAGACATCAGGGCTCTGTGGTAGGCATCAGGTGTGCGGAGGTGAAGAAGATTCAGTCTCTACCTTGGAGAGCTCCCTAGGGAGAGACAGATACATCTCTTCATGCACACCTTCCTTGATTCATTGGACAAGATTTTGTTGTTGCCCATGCTGTGCAGGCACTGTGCCACAGGCCGGGGATGTGGCATTGAGCGGGTCCAGCCCAGTCTCTGCCCCCACAGAATCTGTTCTGGTGGTAGGAGAGACAAAAAAGCAAAAACATGGTTGAGACCTGAGGGTGATGAGTGCTGTGGAGCAGATACAGGGTGACCAGACGCCCAGCTGTGGAAGGCTGCTTTAGAGAAACCCTCTCTGAATGAGGAGCCACCATTCAGAGACCCAGGGAAGGACTGGTCCAGCAAGGCCACGGCCCTGCAGTAGGACAGGCTTGGTGAGAGGCTGGCGAGCAGGGGGAGGGTAGTGGGCAGAGGTAGAGTAAAACTGGTCATTTCAGTATCATATGGGAAGTAAAGATAATGCCCGCTGCTCTGTATTTCACACTTACTGAGGGCCAGCTGCTGTGTTAATAAGCACTTTACAAACCTCTCATTCCTTCAGATTCCATGAGCTAAGCCTAAAATGTTAAGTTAGCTTGAGGTCATACAACACGTTCTCTTAACCACTGTCGTGTGCTGCCCAGAGAGGCAAACGAGCTACTGTGGAGGTACAAGTGAGGGGACCTCCAAACCATTTGGTGTGTTGAAAGGCAAAGATGCCTAGAGTGAGTCTTGCAGCGGGGGTGGGAGTCGGGGCAGAGTGGGGCGTTGCAGGCAAAGGGAGCAAGGAGTAGCCCCGGTAGAGGCGTGGAGGTGAGAGTAGAGGAGGCTGTGAACGGATGACAAAAGGAGCAGGCAAGCAGGGCAGAGTAAGAGGTGAGTCTGGGAGGAAGTAAGGCTACAGAAGTCAGTAAGACCAAGCCACAGAGCAGCTGGGTGCTGTTCTCCCTGGAATAAAAAGCACTGTGCTTTGGCTGCCCACACCTGTCCCCTGCCCTCTTTTCTGCCCCTACCAGGGGAGCGATCCTCCGTGTGCCCTTGTCTGGATAGCTGGGGTAGAGCTCTGCTCAGGAGAGGCAGCTGCATAGCCAGTTCCCACTGGAGGAAGTTCCCAGCCATCACTCAGCAAAACACCAAGCCTAGGAGGGCATGCAGCCCAGGAGACCGTATTGGCAGTACTCACAACTCTTCTCCCCACCCGTTTGTTTCAGGCATCCTGAGCATGATCATCATTCGGACCCTCCGGAAGGACATCGCCAACTATAACAAGGAGGATGACATTGTACGAGGTCTTGGCTGGGGAGGGATGGACTTGGAGAGGGAGGGCAGACTAGCAGTAGGGCTCTGGGCCTATCAGACTCTGTGTGTGTGTGTGTGTGTGTGTGTGTGTGTGTGTGTGTGTGTGTGTGTGTGTGTGTGTGTGAGAGAGAGAGAGAGAGAGAGAGAGAGAGAGAGAGAGAGAGAGAGTAGTTTCAAAGGGAAAATAAATGTTTAATCCCAAAATGATGGGGATAGGCTTTCTGATTTCCAAGCACAGGCTTTCTGATTTCCAAGCACAAAAGGATTGGGAGAAATCACAGAAAGAAAACTTAATGGATATGACATTAAAAATCTAAAAACTGGGGGCACCTGCCTGGCTCAGTTGGTAGAGCATGCAACTCTTAATCTCAGGGCCGTGAATTCAAGCCTCGCATTTGCTGTGGAGCCTACTTAAAACAAAAAATCTAAAAACTGTTCTGCATGTCAGAATACATACACACACACAAAACAGAAAAGTGGGAGACAGTATTTGCAACAAACTTGAAAAAAGATGATACAGTTAAAAGAATTAAAAAGCCCCAGAATTTCTAATGTGAGAAGGAACAAAAAATGTATAGACTATACATGGCTAGTAAACTTGCGAATAACCATTTTTACCTCAGGGATAACCGCCCCCCCCCCCCCCAAACACAGAGTCCAACAATAATGAGAAGACAGTGGGACACTTGGGTGGCTCAGGTGGTTAAGCATCCAACTTCGGCTTGGGTCATTATCTCACAGTTTGTGAGTTTAAGCCTCTCATCGGGCTCTGTGCTGACAGCTCAGAGCCTGGAGTCTGTTTCAAATTCTTTGTCTCCCTCTCCCTGTCTCTGTCTTCCCCTCCCCCTACTTGTGCTCGGTTGCTCTCTTTAAAGAATAAATAAACATTAAAAAAAAAAAAAGTTTGGACCTTCAAATCAGCTCAAGTGTTTTTTAGTATAATACTTACCATTGGCATGGTTGACCTGAGCTAAACACCTTTGCACACCACCCAAGCAAGTATAAATTGGTAGTTTTCTGAAAAGTAACTAATCAGTCTATATACCATGAGCTATAAAATGATTTGCTTGCTTTGACCCAGTAATTCTTCTAGAATTTTCCTAAGGAAAACAAAAACACAAAGGCTTGGGCTAGAAATATTTATTATAGCTATATTTATAACTTGAATAAACTGGATGTAGCCTGATATTCCATAATAATGGATTGGTTATGTTATGGTACAATTATACAATGAAAAATTGTGCAGACATTAAAATAGTAATGCACGGAATATTTATTGGAAATGATGAAATGCTCATGATCAGACATCAACTGAAAATAACAAAGTACGCAATAAATACAGTATGATTCCAATTCCATTGTTTAAAAATTATATATACATATGCACATATACATATATAAAGGGCTAAAGGAAATGTATCAAAACAATGGCATTGTTTTATGTCTTTTCTGGGTTTTTAAAAACTTTTGACTGTTTACTTATGAGTTTTATATCTTTTGTGTAGTCTTTCTGGATTTTTAAAAAATTTTCTACTTTTTGTCCATTTGAATATCATGCCATATGCCAAAAAAATATTTTTTCACTTTTTTATTACACAAGAACACATAATTTTTTTAAGTGTATTTTGTGAGTGAGAGACAGCATGCGCATATGCGAGCTGAGGAGGGAGGGAGGGAGAGAGGGGGAGAGAGAGAGAGAGAGAGAGAGAGAGAGAGAGAGAGAGAGAATGAGAATCCCAAGCAGGCTCTCTACATTATTAGCGCAGAGCCCGATGTGGGGCTCGACTCAATGAACTGTGAGATCATGACCTGAGCCGAAATCAAGAGTTGAATACTTAACCAACTGAGCCATTCAGGTGCCCCACACATACTACTTTTATAATCAGGTAAAAAAAGCTGGCGGTGGGGGGGTGGGGCACCTGGGTGTCTCAGTCGGTTAAGCATCCGACTTCGGCTCCAGTTATGATCTCACGGTTCATGGGTTCAAGCCCTGCATCAGGCTCTGTGTTGACAGCTCGGAGCCTAAAGCCTGCTTCGGATTCTGTGTCTCCCTCTCTCTCCCTGAAACCCCCACCCCCCGCTCACACTCTCTCTCTCTCAAAAATAAACATTAAAAAAAAAGCTAAAAAAAAATTGCTTCTAAATCTCACAACCCAAAACCCCTCAGAGTTAACGTTTCATTGTGTTGATGTTTAAATTATTTTTTCATGCCCCAGGCATGTGGAATTTGGAGAGGAGTTTTGCCTTCTATGTAGCTGTCAGCCTCATATTTGTGCCCTCCTTTTCCATGTGACAGTTCTCTGGGAAGCGCTATTTCATTTGCTTACACCCCTGTCAGAGTGGAGGCTGGTTGATACCTGAGGGACCCTCAGCCCTAGTCAGGTGGCATGGGTCCTTGGGGATGGTCCCTGCAGGAGCTGCCTCCTCTGAAGCCCAGGAAGCAGCCTCATTCTCTTACCCTTTCCTGCAGGAAGACACCATGGAAGAGTCTGGGTGGAAGCTGGTTCATGGTGATGTCTTCAGGCCCCCCCAGTACCCCATGATCCTCAGCTCCCTCCTGGGCTCAGGCATTCAGCTCTTCTGTATGATCCTCATAGTCATCTGTGAGTGGGCCTGGTGGGTCTGGGTGTGGGGTCCTGTCACCAGAGGAGCACAGGCCTGAGTCTGAGAGAGGAGTGGCTTCCCTCCTGGAGAAGGGGGGCATGTCGGCAACACAGGGCCAGACAGAGTCAGCCATCCCAGAGGGAAGGCTGGGTCCTCTCAGCACCAGGCTCTGGTGGTTTGATGCCCCTCAGAGTTTTCCAGCACTATTGATAGCCTACCACGCCCACTCCATCAGTGAAGCCGCACATTAGTGCTGTGACGTTGGCCTGTCTCTACAGTCAGGCCTTAGTGACTAACACAAGTCAGCAATGGCATTGGGAACGAAATCAGGTCTTTTCTCAGAGAACAGCCCAAAAAACCCTAATATATGGTAATTATAGACGGTTCTTAAGTCAGTCTGCCTAAATTTTTTTTTTCCATTTTAACTATTTTTTGACATATGACACTGTAAGTTTAAGGTAGACAACACAACAACTTGATATGTGTATAGATTGTGAAATGATCACAACAGTACATTTTGTTAACGTTCATCACCCCACGTAGGTACATAATTTTTTTTCTTTGATGAGAACTTTTAAGATCTAATCTCTCAGCAACTGATCTGCCTAAATTTGTATCTCAGCCTCATGCCTTTGAGCTTTGTAACTTTGGATAAGTCACTTAACCTCTGCGAACATGTTTTCTCATTTGAGAAATGGATAACCAGCCTCTACCTTGGAGGGCTGATAGGGCAGATTCAGTGAGCTGGCGTTCATAATGCTGTCTGTCAGCTCAGTGCCTGGCTGGTTGCAAGTGCTCTGTGGGCTGGAAGCCACAGTTAAGATGTGTCCAGCCAAGGCCCAGTGCCACTGTGCCCCTCTGCATCGCAGCTGAGACCGGTCTTCCCCTGCAGAGAGGAAGGGAGTATGCTGTCAGGAAGGCCAAAGGAGAAGGGAGCCTCATTTAGCCTCATCTGCCCTGGGCCCTGTGTGCTATCCTGGGATGGGGGCTGGGGCCTGGGACCATGGCCATCAGCCACCCTGACTCTCTCTCTTCCCCCACTCCCTCCACAGTCGTGGCCATGCTCGGGATGCTGTCACCCTCCAGCCGAGGAGCTCTCATGACCACGGCCTGCTTCCTCTTCATGTTCATGGGGTAGGTGTGTCTGAGCAGGCTCTGGGGCTGGCATAGGCTGCCTGCCCTTCAGCCAGCAAATCCCATTGGTGTGGATCCCTCCCATTTCCCTGCAGGGTGTTTGGTGGATTTTCTGCTGGCCGTCTGTACCGCACTCTAAAAGGCCATCGGTGGAAGAAAGGAGCCTTCTGTGTAAGTGTCCTAACCTCCTGCCAGTGTTGGTGTGGAGCCAAGAAGCTTCCTAGGCTCCTCAGCAGTGTAGGCAATCTGTGGTGGGGGTTAGGACCAGAGGCAGAGCAGCAGAGTGATAGAGTTGGGGTGGGGGGGGGGGGGGTACTCACCTGAGGGTCAGGAACACTGGGCTGTTGCCACAGGCACCTTGAGACCTCCAAGGGCCTTTTGCTGCATCTGTAAGAAGAGAGGATTGAATTGAGGTGATTTTTAGCTTACACTGTCTGATGGCTCAAACAAGAGAAGAAATAGAAAATTCAGAATAACAGAATTTGGGCACCAAGCCTAGGTGTTAAAGTTTAAGGCCAGAAACTGACCACCAGGGCTACTGAGAGAACATCCTGTGCCATGGAGCAAAGACAAGTACCCGCCAGGGGTAAAAGAGGCCTGGCCATGGTGCTTCCAGCCTATCTTCTGGACTTTGTTGTCTCCATTTCCTCTTCGGGGAGAACAGGTCCTGCCCTTCTCTGTCCTCCTGGTGGTGAGGACAGTTCTTGGCAACAGAAAAGACCATAGAAACCCAGGAGGATGCCTGGGACTTGACCCTATCTCTCAGGGAGCCCTAAGCCCCCTCTCCCAGACAAGTGAGGCCCTCCAGGACCCAGGAACCCCCTGGTGCCAAACTCAGAGAAGCTTGTGGTCCCAGCTTTCTGAAACCCTTCCCTCCCTCCCTCGCTCTCTCGCTCTCTCTTTCTCTCTCTCTCTCTCTCTCTCTCTCTCTCAAGCCCCAGGGGAGCTCTAGCTGCGACACCCCTGGCACAAATTAAGCCCTCCCTGTAGAAGAGCTGTGAAGGGGACTGTTATAGAAGGATCAAAGAAAGGTCCTAAATTCTTGATGCATTGAGTATTTTTCTCAGGCCACGGTGTGCCAAGAACTGAGGACCTATGGAGGCATGGAACCCAGCCCCACCTTCCCTGGTGCGGCTCTTCCTCCCACAGCACCCCCAGGACCTCCCTCAGCCAGCCCCACACCAAACCCAGCCTCTCTGCTCCGCACCTGGGCCTTGCGTCTGAAGGCACCATCATTCACCTGGACCCCCAGGCCAGACTGTTGCGTTGCTTCCCAGCCTCCTGCTCCCTCCTGCCCACCTCCTCTCGGGCAACAAGTGTTGAGAGTTTTCCTGCCAGACAGTCTGTGAATTCCCTCCCAGCTCCAGCTCTGGCTCTAGAACTCTTGCCCAGGTTTAGGATATCTTTGCCTCTCGCCCGGACCCTTGACTATCTTAGGCGCCCCTGGTGTCCCTGCAAGAGATGACCCTTCCCTGGGGCTCTGCCTCTGCCCACAGGTGAGCATGTGCTACGGCCCACAGCGGTACAGATACTCATCTGCCCTTCTCCAGCCTGTCTTCCCCTGTGCCCGGCCACACCACCCCCTCTCTCCTCCCACCTCATCCATAAGGTCTAGCTCCAGTGTCACCCTCTAGAAGCCTCCTCCTCCATTCTGACCTCTGTGTCCTCCTTGACACCCCAGAGGAACCTGGGCAGAGCCTCATGCCTACAAATAGTGCCATGGAGCTAGTTCTCCATTTATGGGTCTGTCTGCCTCGCTGGAACCTTCCTGTTCTCACCCCTGGTACCTAGCACAGTGCCCATTCTGTAAATTTCGGCCAGGAGGGCAGTTGAATGCCCTGCTGCACAATGGTATGAAGCAGGAACACGCAACAAGGGAGGAAATGGCATTTGAAGTGGGCCTTGAGGAAGGTTTCAGGTGGGCGGAAGCAGCCAGCAGGGTGGTCTGGGGTTCTGGAATCTCCTAGTCCCCAGTCCTGGCTCTGTCCTTTCTCTTTCCCCATCTCCGGTGGGGGATGGTTGCACCTACCCCTCAGAGTTGTTGTGTGGATAGAGAAACTGCATGGAAGGCCCTTGGTACAGCATTAGCACTCAGGAGGCAGATACCCTGAGATAACTCTGCTTGCATAACAGCACAAGGGCAGTGACCTGTTGTGGAGGGCGGGGAAGTGGGGCTATGGGCCTAAGATGAAATTGGCATTGGAGGTTGAGTGCCGGATTGCAGGGGCCCTCAGGCAATGTGGTCAGTGGCCCTCCTGGGTGCTTGGGCGGCCACAGCAGTAAAGAAGGCTCCTGTAGGCCCAGGGCTTTGGTTCCGTTTGCCTGGGCCCCAGTCCAAGAGATCTGAATGGATGGTCTACAATGCAGTGGGTCAGGAGCTGGGACTCAGGTTACACTGCTTGTGTTTGAGCCTCTGATCCACCCTTAGCTGTGTGGAGTCAGGGTGTGTATTTAACATTGCTGGGCCTCAGTGCCCTCTTCTTTAAAAAGGGTAATGCTAATTATCCATCGAGGCAGGCATGTAGTGAGGAGTAGGTGAGAGGATGTGTTGTGAGGCCAGCACCCACTGCCCCTAAGATTCAAAGCTTATCCACCACTCTAGGCTGTTTGGGTGAGGCCCAGACATAGGTGTTTTATAAAAGTTTTATTCATTAATTCCTAGGGAGTTGCATTCATTGCAACTAGGGAGCTGCCATTCCTGTTCAGCAAATGTGTATTGAGCAGCTACTGTGTTCTAAGGATTGGGAGCAGCTCAGTGGGCAGGGGGAGCTCCTGAGGCGCTTCCAGTCTCGGGGATAGGCAGATATTGACCAGGTAACAATACATATTCACAGACTGGGATGAGGGCAGGGGAAGGGCAGTTGAGGGAATGTTTTCTGGAAGGAATGGTCCTTGAGCTGAGTCCTGAGGGACAAGGAGGGTTGAGGGCCTCTAGTCTGGGGACCCCACTGGAACGGGTGGCAGCTCCCTAGTTGCAACCCCCAACTTGGTCTCCCTTGCTTCCAGACGGCAACGCTGTACCCTGGTGTGGTTTTTGGCATCTGCTTCGTTTTGAATTGCTTCATCTGGGGAAAGCACTCATCAGGAGCAGTAAGTAAGGGAGGGCCGGCTATGCTCGGTCCCACTCCCATAGGTCACTTCCTGCTGTTCCCTTCCCTTTTCTGAGTCCCCAGCATTCTGTTCCCAGTCCCAGGGGCTGTGGACGAGCTGGGGTTTCCCCAGCCCTGCCCGTCCGGCTGCCCATACTCCAGCCCTGGCCTTCTTGTGGGCTCTTGCAGACAGCTGGCCAGAGCTCACTTCTCTAAAGGGAGATTTCCACAGTCCAGGGGCCAGCTGGGGAATCTCCCGTTGCCTCGGCCAAGGGAACGTTGCCTGCTGTGGGTTTATTAGGTCAGTATCCCAAACAAGGCTCTCCGCCTGTCCCTGTCCCGCAACACCAGCCCCCGCGGGTTGTCCTGCCCTCAGAGCGGGGACCCTGCCAGCCCCGGCCATTGGTCGTAACTTGTGCGGGACTCATGGAGTAGGATTGCAGACTCAGCTGGGGGTGGGTTTTGATCCTGTGGCAGGATTGCAGTGGAGGGGGAGGGCAGGCATTTGCCATCCTGGCCTCAGTGGCGAGAGCCGCCTCCCCTCCACCTGCAGGTGCCCATTGATCAGAGGCCCTTGGGTGAGGCTGGGAGTCCGGGGTGCCGGTGGACTGGCTTCTCTGCAGCGGTTGGGGAAGACAGAGTCATGTTCATCCTCTCACTTCCTCTTTTATACCTGTGTTCCTTCTCTCTTTCAACATTTTCCTCCCAGTTAGTTACCAACTGCTCATTATAAATACTCATTGTAGAAATTTTGGAAAGTACAGAGAAGTTGTAGTATATTTTTGCAGTCTTTTCAGCTATATTTAAAATAGAATGATATAACTTTAAAATTGCAGTGTAACAGCAGGCATTTATATTGTGCTTACATTGGAATAAGTACTGTTCTCAACACTTTGTATATATTAATTCACTTCTTCCAGTTTGCATGACTCTTGTAACAACATAATACTGTGTAGAACAGGATAAAGAAAAAAATGAAAAATCACTTATAATCCCTACATCCCATCTGAGGAAGTACTGTCAACTTTTCAGCATAGGCCTCTGTAGGCACATATACATATAAATACTGGGATGTTTCTATTAAAATGGAGTCCTATACATACAGTTTTATAACCTGCTTTTTTGGCTTCAGAGTGTATTATGGTGTTTCATTTTAACAAAATTGGGAACACACAATTTGTGCATTTTTGTTTTTTCCCTTTTGTCTTCGGTTAACATACCATGTAATTCTTCATCCTGGCCTCTTCACCACCCCATTATGTTCTTGCTTCCTGCCTCCTCCCTGGATGACGAGCCCCTCTTGGATGCCGGGGCTCCTTCTTTAAGGTCCTCAAGCTGCCCTCCATGTTTCCTCAGGGCTGGATCAGCCCCAGGAGGTTCTGGCCAGGAGCCTTGTGGGGGATGTGAAAGCAGGATCTTCTTGGTCGTAGTGGCCTTCCTTCCATGGGACCCATTAGGTCCCCCTCCTCCCTGCATAGCCCCTGGCCTGAGCTTCAGGGCCTTGTGGGGTCTCACGGTGCTGTGCCCGCAGGTACCCTTCCCCACCATGGTGGCCCTGCTGTGCATGTGGTTCGGGATCTCCCTGCCCCTTGTCTACCTGGGCTACTACTTCGGCTTCCGCAAGCAGCCATATGACAACCCTGTGCGCACCAACCAGATTCCCCGGCAGATCCCCGAACAGCGGTGGTACATGAACCGATTTGTTGGGTGAGTCTCTGGCAGGGGTGAGGCCAGGGAATTCTAGAGTGGGCAAGGCGGACACTGCCCTGAGCCATTTCCTTAGAACGCGGAACAGGGTACCCTCCCCTGGGATGTTGTGCCTGGTATTTTGCAGCTCCAACAGGCTCTCGTAGACTTCGTGAAAGCTTAACTCGACGCCACATTAAGGAGACCAAGTTGTAACCAGACTTGGTGTTGGCCTAAGAACCCCCAGGATAGGGAAGGGAGGGATGGAAAAGTGCAGATGAGACAGGGGAAGACCATCACTTAGATCTAGGCAAGTTATGCCACCTCTCTGTACCTCACTTTCCCCATCTATAAAATGAGGAGATTGATGCCCAGCTTGCCTCTCTCTCAGGAGGCTGTTATGGTCCAAAAAGTATGCCAGAGAGTTAGAACCACCACACCTGTGTGAGCACCATCCCTCATGCTACCTGGGAGGAGCCTGGATGCCCAGTGGCCCGGCTCTCCTAGCGGTGTTAACCCTCCCCTTCTACCGTAGCATTCTCATGGCTGGGATCCTGCCCTTCGGCGCCATGTTCATCGAGCTCTTCTTCATTTTCAGTGTGAGTACTGCTTCTCCCCGGGGCTAGGTCAGCCCCAAGAGGTTGGTAGGGTGCTCCCCCGCCCCTCCACACACAACCTTCACCCCTACTAGCCTCGTCCCTGTCCCTCCACTTATGTGCTCTGCCTGTTACCACCTGAGAGATTTCAGACAGGCCCATTTATGCTCTCAGGGTGTCCACTCCTGCCCCTTAGATGGCTTGGAAGGATAAATGAGATAGGCCATTGTATATGGGGTCTGGTGTGTGGGAAGTGCTCAGTAAATAGAAGCTGTGTCAGTAATATGGCAGCCAGTCTCCACCATGACTAACGTCATGGCATCTGATTTGATTTCCAGGTCCCTATACATCTTTTTACCTGTTATACTCTGAACTCTCAGGAAAGCGGGGGGAGTGATTCCTAATTCTCAGGATTGTTGTGAGGCTAGAATGTGACAATGTCTATAAAAGGCACAGGGCTTGGCACTCAAGCAGAGCTTGTTAAGTAGTAGCTGTTGGGATGATGTGACTCCTGCCCAGGCTTGCCAAGATGGAAGTTGGCAGAAGGGCTCTTTAGAGCCATCTGCACCTGGCTGAGCCAGCTCGGCACTCTGCACCTAGAGTGCCTTGCACCAAATCTATACTGGGCCAGCATCCGCTGCCCTGGAGTGGTCCAGCCCCTCCCTGCTGATATACTGGCCCAGCATCTGCTGCTCTGGAGTGGTCCAGCCCCTCCCTGCTGAGACCCCCTTGCCCACCTAGCCCTGCCTAGGAAAAGGGTCAGAGGATGGGTTGGCTGCCCCCCAGAGGGGGTACCTTACTCTTTTTGTGTGACCCTGGGCCAATCGCCAGCCTCTCTGAGCCTTGGCTTCCTCATCCGTGAATGGCCACGCTTTCATAGGCTTATATCTGGAGATGCACATAAAGCATGTAGCACCTTGTCTGGCACACAGTAGGCTGCCCGTAAGTGGTGGTGGCTGCTGTGTAATTTTGATTTGGGTGGGATTCATTATTTTCCACAAGTTGTCAAGTTCAGGCTGGGGCCCACCCATTGCAGGATCAGCCATGCCGCAGCTCCTCCCTGAGAACACCCTGGCTCCCCCTGTGCTCCAGGGAGGAAGGGCCAGTCAGACCCACATGCGAGGCCTACAGGCCCCAATGGTATCATGATGGTGTCTCCATTCCTGTCCTGATGGCAGGTGGTGTGCCGGTTGGAACTGAGGGGTGGCTTTTCGAGAACAGGCAGCATGTGCCAAGGGAAGGGGTCGCTGGGTGGAGGCAGGCTAGCTGAAGGCCAGCTGTGATGTGTCCACAGGCAATCTGGGAGAATCAGTTCTATTACCTTTTTGGCTTCCTGTTCCTTGTCTTCATCATCCTGGTGGTGTCGTGTTCACAAATCAGCATCGTCATGGTGTACTTCCAGCTCTGTGCAGAGGTGAGGGGAATGGGGCCAAGAGTTGGGGGTGAGGAAAGCTGGGTCTGGACTGGATGGGTCATGAAGCTGTCTGGGTTTCCCATGGGGCCCCCCTCCTCTGGCTATGAGGTCTTAGGCAAGTACATCACTTCACTTAGCTGAACCCCCATTTATTCAGCTGTAGACTGGATTTAAGAATCCCTACCTCACAGCATAGTCACATGGAGTAGTTACTGCGACTTGCAGAAGGACACTTAGATTTGTCAGTACAGAGTCCACTCCAGTAGTGGTTTCTCCAGTAGCTGAGGCAGATGGGACGACCTTCCCTCCCTCTGCAGACTAGCTCTTGGTGGAGCCCCTTGGGAAGGGCTCTGGGACAAACAGCCTGAGCTGAATCCCTGGCTCCTGCATTAGAAGCCCTGGTTGGGCAGTTGGTTAACCTCTCTGTGTCTTCTGTTCCTCATCATGTGACAGGATAGCAAGAGGGCCTGACTCAGCTACTACAAGGAGTAGATGAGCTGATTCATGTATAACACTTAGAATGGTGTCTGGCCTGCAGCGAGCATTTGCTCAAGAAATGTTAGTTGTTGTTACTGCTGCTCTTTTGCTGTGGTCCTTGTTGATTTTTTTTTTTTTTAATTGAGGTATCACGTATGCAGAATAAAGTTCACCAATTTTAGTCTACAGTTCAGTGAATTTTTAGAAATGCATACGGTTGTGTAACCATGATCACAGTCAAGACAGAAAACATTCCCATGACCCCAAATATCACTGTTCTTATCTAGGGTCTTTAGCCCCTCAGGCAACCATGAAACTTGGGGAAGAGAGATTGTGCCTAGAGACAATAACTCTGCTCTGTTTCCTCAGGATTACCGCTGGTGGTGGAGGAATTTCCTAGTCTCCGGGGGATCTGCGTTCTACGTCCTTGTCTATGCCATCTTTTATTTTGTTAACAAGGTACTGCCCTGTGTGAGGGAGCCCCCAGCCCTTTCAGGGCAGGTTGGTGGACACGAGGGTGCTGGGGGAACACCCAAGTGTCTGAGTCTTTCCCACCAACAGTGGGAAGAACCAAAGTCATTGTGTTCTAGAACATGCTGCCTTTTAGGACAGAGAGAATCTGTGTTCTGTGTGTTTGGGAGACAAAAGCCTTCAGGATAAGTGGCACAATATTGCATGCGAAACCTGTGAGATACAGCCAAAGCAGAACTTAAAGGAAATCTCTCACCTTACAGCACTGTTCACAGGAAATTGGAGACACTGATAATGAGGTACTCAGCTCAAACTAAGAAAGAAATAGCAAGAACATGAAAGAACAAAGAAGGTAGATGAGAAGAGTTAATGAGGATAAAAGCAGAAAATTCCGAAATAGGCTTTGGTGCCCAAATTTAGGAACTCGGGTTCACCCAGTAGTGGCATGGAAGGACACAAGCAGATCCCCACTTGCCACAGTGGTTTTGGTAGGTCTGTGCATGACACATGAGCCAGATGGATGGGCCACTGAAAGGAGTTTGGGCTCACTGTGGTGGACCCCTCCCTTCCAAGGCTACCACCGAAGACGGTCTCACCCGCTGTGCCTCTCAGGTCTCCAGAATCCAAAAACAGGCAGAGTCCTCTCTGCTTGCAACCAGGGTGTCCTCCCAAACCAGAGTCACAGGTCAGTTGGTGGAGGCTTAGAACGCCCTTTGGCCAAATCGTCAGGTTGGAAAGAACTGTGTGGATCATCCTATGGTACTCCACCCCCGCTTCCGGTTTGCCGACTGTGCCCCTCTTTTCCAGAGATCCCAGCAAGTAACCATGTAGTTCAGGGGTCAGCAAACTAGTGCGTGCACCAGTGAGCCTGTTTCTGTAAATAAAGTTTTATTGGAACACAGCCATGCTCGTTCACTTACGTATTGTCTATGGCTGCTTTCACACTATAGTGGCAGTGTTGAGTAGTTGTGACAGAGGCCACATGGCCTGCGAAACCTAAACTATGTATTATCTGGCTTTTGAAGAAAAAGCTTGCTGACCCCTGCTCTAGCACCTCCAGTGACAGAAGACATTCCCTCCTGGCATTCTCAGTCTCTTTGGTTAGCACCTCCTGTCATTATCAAAGTCTTCCTTGATTCACACTGGAATCCATCACCCTGTAACGTCCATCTTCAGGCCATCCTCTTATTCCTGGAATCATCCAGAAGAAATCTAATTTCCCTCCTCTATAGCCCGTATTCATCAGAACTTTTGAGCGGAAAGTGACCAAAACTCATTTCCAACTGGCTTAAGCAAAAAGAGAATGTATTGACTGGTATAACTTGGGAAGTTTGAGAAGCTGGAGTTCTAGCTTCAGGCATGGTTAGATCCAGCATTTCAAATGGTGCTCCACATCCATTCCTCAGCTCTGTGTGTATTCTTGGCTTTAATCTGCATGCAGGATCTTGCCTCAAAGTGGAAAGATGCCAGTGGCAGCCCTAGAGCTAAAAGAACATCTTTCCTCTACCGTCAAGTTACCAGTCCCAGGGAAGATGCTCATTGGCCTGGGTTACAGGCCATCCCTCACTGCTCCTCAGGTCCCATGGGATGGCGTCCTCTGATCGACCTGCTTAGGTTCTGTGTTAAAACTGACAGCCCCAGCAGGGCCACAGAGTAAAGGAGTGGGTACCCCAAAACACTGGGAAGATGGAAGATGGGAGACAGTGTTGGACAAATGAAACCTAGCTACAGGGCCTCCTAGACTGCCCCTGGGGTCATATCATGATCTCCTTTTCTTCTTCCCTGTGCCCCAGTCTTTCTTCTCTGCTCTAAAAACCTCCACCCCAGCCCCAGATCCTGTCTGTAAAATGACAGCCTTGGCCGGCCTGAATTCTAGGGGCCTTTCCAGCTTTGCCTATTTGCCTTGTACCTTTCCTGGTTTTGCCACTGGGTTTACCTACCACTGTCCTGTCCCCTACCTCCCTCACCCCATCTCCAGACACGAGAAAGTATGAACCTGGGGAGGGTTAAGCCTGAAAACATGGCCTTCACTCCCCAGTTGGAGGATATATTGACTTCTTCCGAGCTCCTGGCATTTTGTGACCATGTGTCTACCCATGAGCCCCAGCACAGTCCCCACTCAGGCCCTGGTGTGCCGAGTAGGTCTTGATACCAAGGTTCCAGATTAGCTCTGCCCACCCCAGCAAACACCACCACAAACAGGTCTCTGGCATTCCTGCCGGGCCCCTAAACTCTGCAGGAGAGTCCAGCGTGCTCCAAGATGAATTCCCTGTGAGATGTTAACAAAAGTGACAGAAGCATTCTTAGGAGGAGAGGATTGTAGGCTGGCTTATGGTGGCTCCCCGCTCTTTAATCTTGTCTCCCACCACCTCCCGGCTGCTGCTCCAGCCATCCAGGATTGTTGCCATGCTGTTCTGGGGACTGTGGAGGGTGAAGAAGTGACAGAGCTGTGGCCATTCCTAAGGCATGCTGGCCCTGGCTCCTCTCTCTCTCCCAATGAGCTCTAAGGCCCTTCTCCAGGAAGATTCCTACCCCTACCCGCCCGCCCCACCCCCCCACCCCCCGCACAAGAAATGGCCTAGGATAGTGGAATTGGGCCTTGGACACCCCCAGCCCTGCAGCCCAAGGCTTAAATTCTACCTCCTTCTGCTTCCTAGCTGTGGAACCATGGGTGCTGTTGGGCCCCTCTGTCCCCCATCTGTGGCTGGTTAAAAACCTGCCATGGTGGTCATGAGCACTCAAGGCGGTACCCGGGCCCTGCTGCCGATGAAGGCTCGCCATGGCTGTGAGCTCCGCCTGCCCCTCCCTGCCGACTCGGAGCAAGCCCCTTCCCCTACCAGGCTTCCGCTTCACCACAAGATCAGTGAGAAGGTCGGGTGGGGGGCGGTGTCCAGGTTGGCCATGGCAGGCTGACACTAAGTGTCCACCCCTCTCTTCTCTCTCCACTTGCCCCAGCTGGACATCGTCGAGTTCATCCCCTCTCTCCTGTACTTTGGCTACACGGCCCTCATGGTCCTGTCCTTCTGGCTTCTCACGGGCACCATTGGCTTCTATGCAGCCTACATGTTTGTCCGCAAGATCTACGCTGCTGTGAAGATAGACTGATGGGGGTGGACCATGGCCAGGCCCACTCTGTCCACGGACAGGAAGCCACTCTGCGTGGGGAACTGCAGGCACGCAAATAAAATAACTCCTGCTCGTTTGGAATGTAACTCCTGGCACAGTGTTCCTGGATCCCGGGGCTGCGTGGGGGGCGGGAGGGCCTGTAGATAAATCTTGGACTTTTCTTCATCAATTTATTCCAGTTCTGTGGGGGATGAGGTTTTTGTGGGTTGTTTTTTCTTCAGTGCTACGAAAGTTCCCTCCAGCAGGAACTCTCAGACCTGTTTATTCAGGTTTATTTTTGGTTGGGGGTTTTTTCCTTAGTTTTTTTAACGTAAGGATCCAGGATGGATAAATCACCAAGACACTGGGTTTGGTCACTGTCTCCACCTCAGTTCCTCAGGCTGTTGGCCACCCCACAACTAACTGGAAGAGGAAACGCCTGGCCTTCTGGGGCTTCGGTGAGGTTTCCGAGCCTCTCACGGCCCATCCTCACCTCTGATGCCGCGACAAAGCCCAGCTCTAGCCCGGATGTGCATCCTCAGTGCCGACCAGCCTCTACCAGCCCTCTCCCTCACTCTTCTCTCCCCCCAACCTCCTCCCAGGGCTGCCCAAAGCAGGGCTTCCAGCCAGGCCTCCAGGGTGACCAAGTCTTATTGCTACAAGAAAAACCCCGGGAAGTACTTGGGGCCAAGTGCCCCAGGACAGCAGGACTCACCCCTGCTCGGAGCAGCGGGAGTTTGCTGGACCAGAGAAGAGACTTGCAGTGAACTGTGCTTGCCAAGAAACCCTGGATCCAGGGCCAAGTATTTACAGAGTCAAGCCAAGCATCCACGTGTCTGTCTGGGACAAGGGTCCTCACCCCTCAGGATTAGTCCCCAGTTCTTTCCCCGGGGGGTTGCTGCTCTTTGCGAAGTGTGCTGGTGGCGGGCCCTCTCCACTCCCCCTACCAGCAAGCACAGAACAAGGCCGGGAGACCTCAGATGCCCTCCTTTAGGTGGCTGGGGAGAGAGGCGTTCTATCCCTGACATCCCCCCGCCTCAGTGCTCATGCTCAGCTCTTTCAGCCAGACCCATCCCCTCCGCTTCCACCTCCATCTCCTGTGTGTCTGATTCTTGCCTCCTTGGGTGACACCTGCTTGTGGGAAGGAAGATGGAAGGTCAGTTCTGTCACTCTTTCCCTGATTCCCAGGAATAGGCAAAGAGCCAAGTTAGAAAGAGGGAGCTAGCTTTGCAAGCCTGGCTCCTCTGTCAGCACCCAACCCCCTGTGCACCCTGTGCATGTCCCATACCAAACATTTGTTCTTAAGTTGCAAGACGCCAAACCCACCCTGGGGTTAGTGTTTAAGTAACAGCCGCTCACCCTTGCATCAGCCTCTTTGGGACTCCCACCACAAGACAAAGCTCAGGATGCTGGCTAAGCTCGGAACACACCCCACCCCCATGACACCCTGCACCCCGACTCCAGGTTCTCCCAGCAGCCCCTACCAGCTCCACCAGTCAAACCAGTGGACTTCTCAACCTTGCTCACAGTGACTCCGTAGCGCCAAACGGTGTCCACCAAGAATCAGGTTGGAGAAAAGGGAACCCAAGCAGTAGAGAATGATAATGGAGGCTTTTGTTCATTCAAATCTCGGATTTTTTCCCTAAGAGATTCTCTTTTTTGGGGGTGGGGGGAATTAGGAAATGGACTCCTCATAAAAGGTTCAAACATCATCAATTTTTCTGACTTTTTTAATCATCATCATTATTATTTTTAATTAAAAGATGCCTGTATGCCTTTTTTTGGTCTGATTGTAAATAAATATGCCATTGACCTGTTGTCCTGTCTCTTGAATCTCTTCAAGGGGTTAGGAGCCTGAGGTGAGTCATCGTCCCTACATGGGTTGAGCTGAGTGGTTTCCCTCAAAGCTCAGTCTCATGTCAGGCTTTCGGGAGCTCAGGCCCCTGTTGTTCCCCTGTGTGGTACAAGCCCATAGCGTTTCCCATTGGCTCGGTCCCTCCATCCTGAATCGCAGGCATCTGCCCTGGTCCCACAGGTAGGAAGTGGCAATCAAGTTTGACCTTGGGTAGCAGTGAGACCTGGTTTTGGATTCCCAGCTCCAATATTTTACTGCCAACTCCACCTCTCTGTCCTCTAAGACTCCTTCAAGTAGAAACATAGGTCAAACTGTCTTATGTCCCAAGGGGAATTGACTGGTTCGTAAGTCATCAAGGAAAGGAAAGGTTTGGCTTCAGGTATGGATAGATCCAGGGGTTCAAAGGCTAGCTTTAGGATTTTCCCTTTCTTCATTTGCTTCTCTCAATCCCATTCTGTCCCATTGTCAAAAATCTTTCCTATGAGGGAGGCAGTAAGGGCATGTCACAGATCACTCTAGGCTTACATTAGCCAGTTTGGAAAGCCTAGAGGAAAAAGACCTCCCCTTCCTTGCCTCAGTATATTCAATTTAGATCAATCCCAGAAAGGGTTCCTGATGGGCCTGGATTACTGTTTGCACATCTTAGAGCATCACTCTATCCAGGAAGACAGGGTTTTGTTATAGGCTGCATGCTCCAGGGGTATTGGACACTGTGAGTTTTAGCCCCACCAGAATCCCTTGGAAGGGGTAGAAAGAATAATTAACCACAGCAAGGGATGCAAAGCAAACAAAAACAACAATTACCTCATACCCTGCTCCCTCCACTCGTGCCTTGGTTTCCTCGTTTGCGGTGAGAAGGGCGCTGGGTGCCACTCATGGAATACTTCCAGTGTTCCAGATGCTGTTCCACTTTCCACATATTATTCATTCTTGAATATGATCCTCTGAGGCATGTTCTGTTATTAGCCCCTTTTTACAGAGGAGGTAACTGAGGTATCCTGTGGTTGAGGTAGCCTGGTGGGGGTCCCCTGGCAGGTGTGTACCAGAGTATTTTTCAGCTGAAAACTCCCAAACATGTTCTTCCAACTGCTACCATAGCTGCCTTTTAAAAGAACCATACATCTGTGTGTACAGATAAATTTGTGAACTGGAACCATGGTATATACACCGTGAAACACCACAATCAAGACCATCTATCCATCGACCCGAGTTTCCTATGTCGTTTGGAATTCTGCCCAACAGCCTCTAAACGTCCCCAAGAAAACACCAATCTACTTTCGGTCACTATAGAGGAGTTTGCATTTCCTAGGGCTCTATATAAATACAGTATGCTTTTTCTCCCATCTTTCTCATTCAGCAGAAGTCTTTTGAGACTCATCCGTGGTGTCGTGTGTCAGCAGTTGATTCTTTTTTATTTCCAAGCATCATTCCTTTGTATGGATATACCAGAATTTATTTGCTTATCTCCTGATGGATGTTTGGGTTGTTTCTAGCTTGGGTCTACCACAAAGAAAGTTGCTGTGAATAAGTGGAGAAGGGAAGTGCCTAGACCATGTGATAGGTGTGTGTCAGTTAAACGTGGAAGCTCTTCCAAGATGATTGTGTCGCTTTTCATTCCCATCCCAGTATATGAGAGTTCCGGTTGCTCCGTATCCTAATACCTGCTGTGAGTAATCTTTTTAATTTTAGCCATTCTAACAGGTGCATAATATCACACTGATTTTAATTTACATATCCCTAAGTGACAAATTATGTTGAATCTTCTCATGTGCTTATATGTCACTTGTATATCTTCTTTGGTGAAGTGTCCAAATCTTTTGCCTTTTTTTTTTTTTCATTGAGTTGCTTGGGTTTTTAAAATTATTATTATTACTAACTTTTGGGAGTTCTTTATATATTCTGCATACAAGTCCTTCACCAGATCTGTGCTTTGCAAGGATTTTCTCCCAGTCTTTGGCTTGTGTTTCCATTCTTTTAGCAGTGTCCTTTAGAGAAGAGCAGAAAATTTTAATTGTGAGGAAGTCTGGTTTATCAATTGTTCTTTTCTGGATTTAGTTTTTGGTGTCATATCTAAGACATCTTGGTCTAACACAAGATCACAATGATTTTCCTCCTCTTTTTTCTTTTAGAACTTCCATAGTTTTCATTTTGTGGTTAGGTCTATGATCCATTAGGTAATTTTTGTATATGGTGCAAAGTATGGATCCAAGTTCGTTTTTCTTATCATTTGTTGAAAAGGTCATCTTTTCTCTTTTTGTGCCTTTGACAAAAGTCAGTTGCCCATATATTTGTAGATTTATTTGTGGGATTTCCATTCTGTTCTATTGATCTATTTTTATACCAATACCATACTTTTTGTTACTGTAGCCTTATAATTCTTAGGATCAGGTGTTTTAGTCCTCCAATTTTGTTCTTTTTCAGGGTTTGTAGGCCCTTTGATTTCCATATGAATTTTCAAATTATCTTAACAATTTCTATAAAAACATATGCTGGAATTTCAGTCAGGATTAATATGGATCAATTTGGGAATAATTGGCATCTTAATAATGAGTCTTCTGACCCATGAACAAGATATATCTCTCCCATTTATTTAGGTTTTTAATTTTCTCTCAGCCATATTTTGTACTCTTCAGTGTTTGGGTCTTCCACATCTTTTTGTTGGATTTTTCCTAGGTATTTCATATTTTTGATGGCATTATAAATGGTATTTTTTATTTCTGATTTTTCATTATACAATTGAATACAAATTGAGTTTTATATATTGATCTTATAGCCTGACAACCTTGCCAATAAATTCATTTACTAGTACTAGTAGCCTTTTTCGTAGATTCCATCAGATTTCTACAGATACTCATGTTGTCTGTGAATAAAGACAGTTTTACTTCTTTTTAAAATTTTGAATGTTTTTTTATTTTTGAGAGACAGAGCACAAGCAGGGGAGGGGCAGAGAGAGAGGGAGACACAGAATCCAAAGCAGGCTCCAGACTCTGAGCTGTCAGCACAGAGCCAGACATGGGGCTCGAACCCACAAACTGTGAGATCATGACCTGAGCCAAAGTTAGACACTTAACCAACTGAGCCACCCAGATGCCCCTCTACTTTTTCTTTTTAATGCTTATTTATTTGTCTTGAGAGAGCACATGTGCAAGTGGGGAAAGGGCAGAGAGAGAATCATAAGCAGGCTGCATGCTCAGCACAGAGCCTGGTGCAGAGCTCGATCCCACGGCTGTGAGATCATGACCTAAGCCTAAATCAAGAGTCAGACACTTAACTGATGGAGCTACCCAGGCACCCCATATTCTACTTTCTTAAGAGAGAAGGTGAGTCATTTATTTGAGGCCCCTTTTGTGTATGTATGTCTCTATTATGGGTGTTCAGTGCTCTAAATTTCTTCCTAAGTACTACTTTAGTGACATCCCAGAAATTCTGATATGTTGTGTTTTTATTGTCATTCTGTTCAAGATAACTTTTAAATTTCTGTCTGGCTTCTGTTTTGATTCATTATTGAGACGGAGAAGTGTATTATTTAGTCTATAAATATTGGGAGATTTTTTTCCAAGGATCTTTCTATTACTGATTTTTATTTTATTTCATTTTATTTTAATGTTTATTTCTGAAGGAGAGAGAGACAGAGTATGAGTGGGGGAGGGGCAGAGAGAGAGAGGGGGAGACACAGAATCCGAAATGGGCTCCAGGCTCTGAGCTGTCAGCATGGAGCCTGATGCAGGGCTCGAACCCATGAACTGTGAGATCATGACCTGAGCTGAAGTCGGTCGCTTAACCGACTGAGCCACCCAGGTGCCCCCCGATTTTGAATTTAATGCTGTTATCGGCAGAGACCATAATGGACAAACACTGTGTGTATGACTTGAATCCTTTTGAATTTATTGAGATTTGTTTTATGGCCCAAAATATGCTCTATCTTGGTCTGTGTACACTTGAAAAGAATGGGTATTCTGCTGTTCTTGGGCAGAGTGTCCTATAAATGTCAGGACAAGTTGGTTGGTAGTGTTGTTCAAGTCTATGGTACCCTTGTTGACTTTCTGCCTGCTTGTTGCATCAGTGATTGAGGGATGGGTATTGAAATTTTTGACTGTAATTTAGATGTGTATATTTTTCCTTGCAGGTCTGTTTTTGCTGTATGTTTTTTGAAACTCTTTTAGGTGCATATTGTCCTCTGGATGAATTTGTTTCTGGTAATAGTCTTTGCTTTGAAATCTACTTTGATGTTTAGCCAATCCCATTTTCTTTTTTTTTTTTTTAATTTTTTTTTTTAATGTTTATTTTATTTTTGAGAGAGAGAGAGAGACAAAGCACAAGTGGGGTAGGGGCAGAGAGAGAGGGAGACACAGGATCCGAAGCAGGCTCCAGGCTCCGAGCTGTTAGCACAGAGCCCAGCACGGGGCTTGAACTCACGAACTGTGAGATCATGACCTAGGCTGAAGTCGGCACTAAACCAACTGAGCCACCCGGGCGTCCAGCCAATCCTACTTTCTTCTGACTGTTAGCACAGCACATCTTTTTCTATCCTTTTACTTTATTTTTTTTAACTTTTATTTTTAATTCCAGTGTAGTTAACACACAGTGCTATATTCATTTCAGGTGTACAATATAGTGATTCAACAATTCTGTATATTACTCCATGCTCATCAAGATAAGTGTACTTTTTTTTTTTAATTTTTTTTTAACGTTTTATTTATTTTTGAGACAGAGAGAGACAGAGCATGAACAGGGGAGGGGCAGAGAGAGAGGGAGACACAGAATCGGAAGCAGGCTCCAGGCTCTGAGCCATCAGCCCAGAGCCCGACGCGGGGCTCAAACTCACGGACCGCGAGATCGTGACCTGAGCTGAAGTCGGATGTTTAACCGACTGAGCCACCCAGGCGCCCCAAGATAAGTGTACTTTTAATCCCCTTCACCTATTTTACCCATCCCCTTACCCACCTCCCCTCTGATAACCATCTGTTTATTCTCTATAGGTAAAAGTCTGGTGTGTTTGTTTTCCTTTGTTTTGGTTTTGGTTCATCTCTCTTTTTTTCCTTTGTTCGTTTGTTTTATTTCTTAAATTCCACATATGAGTGAAATCATATGATATTTGTCTTTCTCTAACTGGCTTATTTCACTTATCTTAATAGTCGGTAGATCTATTCATGTTGTTGCAAATGGCAGAGTTTCATTCTTTTTTGTGGCTGAATAATATATAACTGCATCTCCTTTATCCATTCTTCTATCGATGGACACTTAGGTTGCTTCCGTAATTTGGCTATTGTTAAATAATCCTGCAGTAAAGATAGGGTGCATATGTCCCTTTGAATTGACATTTTGATATTCTTTGGGTAAATACCCAGTAAGTGGGATTACTAGATCGTAGGGTAGTTCTATTTTTAATTTTTTGAAGAAGCTCCATTTTGTCTACCGGCACCAGTTTGCATTCCCACCAACAGTGCATGAGGTTTCCTGTTTCTCCACATCCTCACCAACACTTGTTCCTCGTGTTTTTTATTTTAGCCATTACAACAGGTATGAGGTGATATCTCATTGTGGTTTTGATTTGCATTTCCCTGATGATGAGTGATGTTGAGCATCTTTTCCTGTGCCTGTTGGCCTATCCTTTTACTTTTAGCCCATTTGCATTTTATATTTAAACTTTTTTATAGGCAGCATATAGTTTGGTCTTGCTTTTTTTTCAACCTTATAATCTTTGCTTTTTAATTGGAGTGTTTAGACTATTTACATTTAAGGTGATTGTTGATTTGGCTAGGTTTAAGTCTATAATCTTGCCAGTTGTTTCCTATTTGTCCTAACTATTGTTTCCTTTTTCCTCTTTTTCTGCCCTCTTTTGGGTAAATCAAGTACAGTAGTTCCCCCTCCTCCCCCATTTGTGGCTTTGCTTTCTCCAGTTTCAGTTACCTGCAGTCAACCATGGTCTGGAAGCAGATAATCTTCCTTCTAACATTATCATCAGAAGGTCAATGGTAGCCTAACACTACATCACAATGCCTACATTATTCACCTTACTTCATATCGACATGTAGACATTTTATCATTTCACATAGAAAGGTGAGTATGGTACAAAAAGATATTTTGAGAGAGAGAGAGAGAGAGAGAGGGAGGCTACCATCACGTAACTTTTATTACTGTATATTGTTATAATTGTTCTGTTTTATTTTTAGTTGTTATTATTAATCTCTTATTTTGCGTAACTTTAAAAAAATATTTTTTAATGTTTTTATTCACTTTTGAGACAGAGACAGAGCATGAGGAGGGGAGGGGCAGAGAGAGAGGAAGACACAGAATCCGAAGCAGGCTCCAGGCTCTGAGCTGGCAGCACAGAGCCCGACGTGGGGCTCAAACTCACAGACCGTGAGATCATGACCTGAGCCGAAGTCACACGCTTAACCAACTGAGCCACCCAGGCGCTCCTACTTTGTGTAACTTTAAATTAAACCTTATCATGGGTATGTATGTGTAGGGAAGAACATAGTATATGTTTGTACTCTTGATGGTTTCAGGTTTGTACTCTTCATGGTTTCAGGTGTCCGTTGGGGGTCTAGGAATGTATCCCCTGCAGATAAGGGGGAACTACTATATTTTTTTAAGTAAGCTTTACACCCAGTGTGGGGCTTGAACTCACAAACCCAAGATCAAGAGTCATATGTTCTACTAGCTGAGCCAGCCAGGCAGCCCAGGACTACTGTATTTTAATCTCCTTCATTGGCTTATTGGATATTCCTTCCTGGTTTGATATTTTAATGATTACTTTAGGGTTTGTATATATATCTTTAACTTATCACAGTCTACCTTCAAGTGATATTATACCACTTTACATAAAGTATAAGAACATTAAAATAGTATGCTTCCATTTCTCCCTTCCCAGCGTTCATATTATGGTTGTCATTCCTTTTTACTTTACAAATCCCACAATATACTCCTGCTATTTTTATTTAAACAGTTGTCTTTAAAGAATTTAAATAATAATAATAAAAAAATCTTAGCTAAGTACCCAGGTAGTTACCATTTCCAGTAGTCTTTGTGCTGTTGTATAGATCCAGATTTCCATCTGGTATCTTTTTCCATCTGCCTGAAAGACATCCTTCAATGTTTCTTATAGTTAGGATTCGCTAATGTTTAATTCTTCTAACTTGTGTATATCTAAAACATCTCAACTGTACTTTCCTTATTGAAAGATATTTTTGCTGGGTGTAGAATTCTAGGTTGACAAGTTTACCGCCCCCCCCCCCGCCCCCGCTTCCTAGTACTTTAAAGATGTTACTGTGCTCTCTTTTGTTGCTTGTGTTACTTCCAACAACAGATCTGATGTCCTCATATTTGTCCCCTCTATATGTAACAAATCTCTTTTCTCTGACTGCTTTTTCTATATCACTGGTTTTGAACTATTTGATTATGGATATTGATGTAGTCTTCATATTTCTTATGCTTAGAGTACATTGAGCTTCTTAGAACTGTGTGTTTATTGTTTTCAGTAAGTTCAGAAAGTTTTAGACCATTATATCTTCGAATGTTTTTTCTGTCCCCCATCTCTCTCCTTTCCTTCAACAGTTCTTTTTTTTTTTTTTTTAAGTTTATTTATTTTGAGACAGAGATAGTGCAAATGGGGGATGTGAAGAAAGAGAGAGAGAGAGAGAGAGAGAGAGAGAGAGAGAGAGAGAGAGAGAGAGAGAATCCTAAGCAGGTGCCACGCTGCCAACACAGAGCCCGATGCAGGGCTCAAACTCCCAAATTGTGAGATCATGACCTGAGCCCAAACCAGGAGTTGGATGCCTAACCAACTGAGCCATCTGGGCACCCCTCCTTTAGAAATTCTAATTGTCCAGTATTTTAAGCTATTTGAAGTTGTCCCACCGATGATGCCCACCCACTGATGTTCTTTTCTTTTTTCTTTTCTTTTCTTTTCTTTTTTCTTTTTTAAATTATTTTTTCTGTGTTTCATTTTGAATAGTTTCTGTTGCTATGCCTTTAAGTTCACTAATCTGTCATGTCTGCTCTGCCATTAACCCCATCCAGTATGGTCTTCATCTCAGACATTGCCTTTTTAATCTCTAGAAACTTGATTTAAGTGTTTTTTATATCTTCCATTATGTCTACTTAACTTTTTGTGTAGAATATGCAAAACATACAATAATTTACCATTCTAACCATTTTAAAGTGTATATTTCAGTGGCATTAAGTACATTCATAATATTGTGCGACCATCACCACTAGCCATCTCCAGAACTTTTTTTTAACATTCCAAACTGAAACTCTGTACTCATTAAACACTACTCTTCATTCTCTTCTCACTATAGCCCCTGGTGACCACTACTCTACATTCTGTCTCTGAATTTGACTACTTTAGTGGAATCATACAATATTTGTCCTGTTGTGTCTGGCTTATCTGACTTAGCATAAATGTCTTCAAGGTTCATCTACATTGTAGCACGTATCGGAATTTCACTCCATTTTAAGGTTTATATTCCATTGTATGTATATACCACATTTTGCTTATCCATTTGTCCACCAGTGGACAGTTGGGTTGTTTCCATTTTTGGCAATTGTGAGTAATGGTGCTATGAACATGGTATACAATGTATACAATGGTATATAAATATCTGTTCAAGTCCCTGCTTTCCAATTCTTTTGGGTATATACCTAGGCGTGGAGTTGCTGGATCATGTGGTAATTCTATGTTAAAGTTTTTGAGGAACCACCATACTCTTTTCCCCAATGGCTGTACCATTTTACATTCCCACTCTGAAAGTTCCAATTTTCCACATCCTCACCAACACTTCTTTTCTTTTCTTTTTTTTTTCTTTTTGATAATACCCATCTTTGTGGGTGTGAAGTGATAGTTCATATTTTTTATTTGTATTTATCTAATGATGAGCAATATTGCACATTTCTTTATGTGCTTATTGGCCATTCATATATCTTCCTTGGAGAAATGTCTATTCACATCCTTTGCCCATTTTTTAGTTGAGTTGTTTGCGTTGTGTTATTAAGTTCTTTATATATTCTGGATATTAATTCCTTATCAGATATATGATTTTCAAAATATTTCCCCCCATTCTGTGAGTTCTCTGTCCCTTCTGTTGATAATGTCCTTTGAGATACAAAAGTTCAATTTTGATGAGGCCCATTTTATCTATTTGTTTTGTTGCCTGTGCTTTTGGTGTGACATCTGAGAAACCGTTTCCAAATCCAACATCATGAAGCTTTCCCCCTGTTTTGTTCTAAGGGCTTAATAGTTTCAAGTCTTACAGTTGAGTCTTTGATCTGTTTTGAGTTAATTTCTGTATGTGGTATAAGGTAATGGCCCAACTTTATTCTTTTGCATGTAGATACCCAGTTTTCCAGCACCATTTGATGAAAAGACTGTCCTTTCCCAGTTGAATGGTTGGCATTTTTTTTGTCAAAAATCATTTGACTGTATTTGTGAGGGTCTATTTAACTTTTTAAATGCATGAAACACAGCTATAACTTCTAATGTCCTCAATCTACTCATTTTAACATCTGAATCTGTTGTGGGTTGGTTTTGATTGCTTGTTTTCCTCATTATGGATCATGTTGCCTGCCACTTCATCGACCTGATAATCGTTGTTTGGATGCCAGACACTGTGAGTTTTACCTTGTTAGGTAGTGGATGTTTTTGTAATCTTGTAAACACTCTTGAGCTTTGTTCTGTGACAGTTAAGTGACTCAGAAACAGTTTATCCTTTTGGGTCTTGCTCATAAGAATTTTTTAGGCAATTCCAGAGCAGTGCTCATTCTAGGGCTAATTATTGGCCGCTTTTTTTTTTTTTTTTTTAATGTAGACTTCATGCCCCCAAGAAGGGGCTTGAACTTCATGATCCTGAGATCAAGAGCCACATGCTCTACCGACTGAGCCAGCCAGGAAGCCCTTATTGCCACTATTTTTTTTTTTTTTCAACGTTTTTTATTTTTATTTTTGGGACAGAGAGAGACAGAGCATGAACGGGGGAGGGGCAGAGAGAGAGGGAGACACAGAATCGGAAACAGGCTCCAGGCTCCGAGCCATCAGCCCAGAGCCTGACGCGGGGCTCGAACTCACGGACCGCGAGATCGTGACCTGGCTGAAGTCGGACGCTTAACCGACTGCGCCACCCAGGCGCCCCCTTATTGCCACTATTAAGGCAAGACCTTTCTCAGTATTCTCCCAAATACTTCATGATACTCTCCCCGGTGCCATAGCTGTGGGAATAGATACTATTCCCCACTCATGTGAGCACTAGGCACTAGGCACTAGTCCCTTTAATCCCTTCTGATGGTCTTTACCTGGCCCTAGTTAGCTTCCTCACATGCTTGTGCTGGTTAGTATTCTAGTGAACACTAATTGGTCAGTGTCCAGAGCCTTGAAAACCACTGTTTCATGTATTTTATCTGATTTTCTGGTTGTTTCAGGTAAGAGGATAAATCTGATCCTTGTTATTCCATCTTGGCTAAAAGCAGAAGTCTACTGCTGCTTTTTTTTTTTTTTACTTGTAAGACCACAGGGTCTCGGTGAAGGACTGTATCAGTTCTGGTAAGTGAAAAGTTCACTCACACAGTAGGTTCTCATTTATCCCCTTTTCACCTACCAAAGGTGATTCTAAAGACCCTGACTCTTAGGAAACTTAGTTAGGCAGTGAGTTGGCTAGACTTAAGGAACTCTCAGGTCCAGAAACCTTGCATCTGGACCTGCACTAGCCCAGAAGTCAGCGCCCTTGAACCCGGAGGGCCATCATGGGGTGAAAGTGCCACTGGGGGCATCCCACACGAGGGCTGAATTATGACTGTGAGCTCCTAGAGTTAATGACCTTCGCTATCCCACTGGACATCGTGGACATCCATTTCACTTTCCTGCTCTGATGCTTGTCCCGAGCAAGCCGTGACATTGTGCTCTCTCTTGCCATAACTCATTCAAGAGTGAACATGTTGTACCCAGCTCTGGACAATTAGATGCAGGATCTGGAAAGTCTGGAAAGATGCAGCATCACAGAAAGTTTCTGTGAAAGGTTTTCTCCATTTTTTCAAAATTTTAAATGTTTGTTTCTTTTTGAGAGAGAGAAATAGAGCATGAGCAGGAAGGGGCAGAGAGAGAGGGAGACACAGAATCCGAAGCAGGCTCCCGGCTCTGAGCTGTCAGCACAGAGCCCGATGCGGGGCTTGAACTCACAAACCGTGAGATCATGACCTGAGCCAAAGTCAGACGCTTAACCGACTGAGCCACCCAGGTGCCCCAAGGTTTTCCCCATTTTAAGGGAGTCATGGGAAGACACAATCAGCCTTCTCTGGAGTTACTGTTTCCTAAAATGAGTCTTGGAGCTAGTGCTACCAACTTGGCACCACGTTGAAGATGAAACCAACAGGAAAGACAGCAGATCAGAGAAGAAGTCTTAAGTCCTTGAAAACATAATTGAGCTGCTGAATCACACAGCCCCCAAAGCCCATCTCACCTCTGGATGTCCACGTAAGGAAAAAAATCAATTAAGGTCAGAGTTTCTGTTAGATACAACGAGAAGTATTGTTGCTGAGCCAGCCACCTGGCAGGCTGGAGGTATACATGGAGGTGGGACACCTTAAAGGAACTTTCTCCCTCTACTAAGGAACTTCAAGTTCTTTGTTAGATGAGAAACAGGCTGAAAACTGCAGAAAGACATGCCCAAGGCCACACGGTGGGGAATCAAGAGCACACAGGCCTACCAGCCTTCCAGCTGGTGCCTGGTGCCTACTCGACCACAGCCCCGTGCCCTTGAGATCCTGAGTCAGCATTGATGAGGGGGCTTGTAGGGTGGGGGCCTCAAAGTTCACCAACCCAAGTCAGCGTTCAGTTCTGCTGAGCAAGGGCAAGCAGATACCAGAGACTTCCTTGAATTTTTGTGTTGAAATCACGTCCTTGGAGGAAAAAAATCAAAGTCCCCCAAACCGTAATCAGGGCAGTTACAGGTAACGACTGATTGCAATAGTTTCGGAACAGATTTTTCTGATTGTAAAAACTTGTCCAAAGTTCCTCCCTAGGCCAACAAAGTGGGCGGACTCCTGAGAGCAGAGGTGAACAAAGACCTGAGGTCAGAGGTTCCTGGTGCTCTCCATGCCAGAGCAGGAAGCCCCTCCTCACATTGACCTCCTTCCTCCACCCTTGGAGCATGTGTGAGGCAGGCAAGCAGCTCTGTAGGAGGAACCAGGAATGAGCCCAGACACTGCCTAGAAAACAGCTACACTGGCCGCACAGAATTCCTATCCCCACAGATATCGTCTTCCCCTTACCCATCTAGAAGACCCTTCTAAACTTTGAGGATGTTAAAGTACTTACTGATCCCACAAAGAGTGTCTGAACCCTGAGCTGTGCCGGGTGAGGGGAAGCCAGCAGAGAATAAAACAGGTCCTCACATAGGTAGAGAAAAAGGCAGGTACATAAATGAATAAATGCATATAACGTTAGGTGGTTGTAAGTGCCCTAACAAGAGCCAAACCACAGAAAGGGAGGGACAGCCATGGTGGTTTTGAGAAGGGGTCATCAGGGAAGACTTCCCAAAGAGGTAAAATTGTAACCAATGAGCTGAGAAACCTTAATGAATCGAGAGCCAGCCATGCAAGTATCTGGAGAAGGTTCCAGGCAGAGGGAGGAGCAAGCAACGTTCTGAGCCTGGTTTGAAGACCAGAGGGAGGTGGTGTTGTTGGAAAGTGAACTGGAGGAGGCGAGGCAGAGGAGATGAAGTTAGACAGGTGACAAGAGGTCAAATCATGAGGCTCTTGAAGGTCATGAGGAACATGTTGGTTTTTCCTCTTGCATGAGGTGGCAGCTTTGGAGGGTTTGGAGCAGAGGAAGGACATGGCCCAACCCTGGTCCTGAGCACCACCTGGCTGCTGTATCCATGTCAGCCCATGGGACATAGCAGGTGCTCACTAAATGTCAGTGGTTGGATTCACTGCTTTCAGCCTCACCATTGGACTCTTGAGGCCACAGAGGGCACAGATCAGAATAGTCCTCTTGTGCCCCCCAGTGCCCCGTATGGAGGGGTACTCAGATACGTGAATGAGTGAGTAAGCAGGAGTAGGTTCTGAAGACAAGACTCATGCCCCAGATGGGTGGCTGGGACACATGGTATCCACAGCCATTTGCTGAGGTCAGTCACAGGGTGAAAGAAGGGTGCCACCGGCCGTGCAGCAGGAAGATCAGGTAAATGCCTGCTTTGGTAAGCACCGTCATCTAGGGCCTAACAATGTGCAGGATGCAACTGGGCCCAAATTTAGGTTGCAGGAGCCAAAGTTGCACCTGCCAACCACCAGTGCAGGGCAGGCAGACGACATGGGGCACCAATTTCTAGGATCACCAGGATGTTTAGAGGCTCACTCTAATTCCCCTGGGGGCATCACAGACAGGTGTTTGGCACAAAAAAGAAACCCAGAGAATGTAACCCAGCCAGGCACTGGTATCCAAAATTTGGGTTTGTAGGCTGTACTTGGAAGGTGGCAGATTGTTGTGGTCAAAGACAATCATGGAGGGCTTCCTGGAAGAGCTGCAGCCTGAAGTTAAACCGAAGACACTAGAGAGCTGGAGTTGCAGACACTCCCCTCTCCTTGTGTCCAGCTGCCCTGTGAACTCTCTTACCTCCGAACCACATCTAATATTCCTCCCCACTATCCATGGGCTAATTAATGCCTTGGCTTTGAATTCAAAGCTCCTATTTCCAGAAAATGGCCTTAACTTACCCCCACCCCCACCCCAGCCTTGTCTCTTCCAAGCAGCCACACCCAGGGTACATGCTATGCCCTGAACACATCACGCATCTTCTACCCCAGTGCCTTTGGTCAGGTCATGCCATTTGCTCTCTCAGGAATTCCCTCTCCAGCCCCACTTTACCTGAACTATTGCCTTTTCCTCATACCCCAGCTCCTGTGTCCCAACTTCAGGGAAGTCTCCACCCTCCGATCTATCACACACACTTGGGGTGAGCTGCATGCCAAGCTCGACTTGGTTGGGTTTAGTCTCTCTGGGGTGATCATTCTGTACCGGTTAGGTTACAGACTAATAGCATAATTGTTAGTCGTGCCTCTTTCGCCCCCAGATGTGTTCCAACTCAACAACAAATTACATGGTTACCCTGCACTGCCCTCGCCCTTCTCTGCCCAGCTGAAATCCTTTGGGCAGGAACTATGCCTCATTCTTTGCTCTGTCAGGGCCCGGGGTAATACCCTGACACATCTGGATACAGTCATTCACTCACACAAGTGATTTCTGAGGTGTGATGGGGGCAGAGCAGCAGATGGAAAGGCCCCTGTTCTCCTGACCCATCAGAGGTGGAAGGAAGAAGAGAGGAAAACAAGACCATTTCAGGGAGTGACGACGATAGGGAGAAGGCCACGAAGAGGAGGAGAGAAGATATAGGAGGTAGATGACTTTAGACAGGCAGGGTGGGAAGGCCTCTGGAGAAGTGGCATTTGACTGAGGCCTGAAAGAATTGAGGGAGCTAGAGATGAGAATATCTGCAGGTAGAGAATTCTAGAGAGAGAGAAAGGCAAGTTCAAAAACCCTGAGGCCGGGACGTGTTCGGTGTGTTTAAGGAACAGCAGAGAGGCGGGTGCAGGGTGAGTGAAGAGGAGATCAACGGGAGATGTCAGCGGGGGCCAGACAATGCTGGGCTTTGTCAGCCATGGCAAGGAATCAGGACTTTTTTTTTTTTTTTTTTTTTTCCTGCCAATGAAGGGTTCTGGATCGGGGAATATCGTGATCCAAATCATTTTTTCCCCAGACTGAGAGGTCTTTATTTTTCAATCACGCAGATAGAAGACAGAAGTGCCATGACTCCTCTTCTCATTGGATAAAGCCACCCCATGAACATTTCTCTGTTCAGAGGCAGACACGGCAGTTACAGCGATGTCAGTTACAACATGGTCACCAGGTACCGGATCATCAAGACCTTACCGATATCTTTCTGGAGGTTACCCTTAGAACATGGTAACAGTTTCTAGTCGTAAGTCCTACAAAACCCTTATTCATACTACTTCTAAGTACAGGGCTATGTTAACAGGCCACAACAACTTGATAACAATCACGAATAGCCATCTGAGTTTCCAAATGGTGTGGTGTAGAAACATTACATGGACATTCTTGTAAATGCTCTCAGCTAAAAGCAACAAGCAGGCCTGGACAGCTCAATTTCTCCACTGAGTGGAAAAGGGGAAGGAGATGCCTAGGGTCTTACTTAAAAGCAGTGAAATGAGAAACACACAGCATTAACTTTATACATGCACAGGTCATACCTGGGCCAAGAGAACCTCTAAAGTTGCAGTGTTCAGTTAGTAATTCTTCTAATTCAAAAAACATCTTGGTGAATCAGAAAAGTTCAGAAGAATCAGGGGGCTCTCCTCCCTACACCCCGTGGGCTCTCAGCCACCCTGCCTTTCCAGCGGGCTCTGGCTTCGATTGCATTCCCCTGCCTAAAGCATCCGCCACTGTGTTTTGTGTCAAGCCCTCCCCTCCCCATACCCAGGTCCTGGAGAGCAGAGGACAAGGCCTTCCAAGGGAAGGGGGACTCCAGGAGGCAGCTAAGCTCTTCTACCTATACAATCCCACCATGGGGGGTTAGACCCAGTGGAAGGAGAAGAAAGGAGACCGGGGCTAGAGTTGGTCTAAAAGAACCCAGCACCAAACAAAACGATGAAACAGCCCCGCCCCTGGGGACCCTTGCTGAAGGGGGTAAAGAGGCTGCAAAGATCCAGCCCAGGGGTCTACAGCACAGCCCTCCCTCTCTGGAGCCAAAGAGGGGCAAATTCAACAAGAAAGACAGTCTCCTTAGCTGTTCTTTTTAAAAAAAATTTTTTTTCAACGTTTTTTATTTATTTTTGGGACAGAGAGAGACAGAGCATGAACAGGGGAGGGGCAGAGAGAGAGGGAGACACAGAATCGGAAACAGGCTCCAGGCTCCGAGCCATCAGCCCAGAGCCTGACGCGGGGCTCGAACTCACGGACCGCGAGATCGTGACCTGGCTGAAGTCGGACGCTTAACTGACTGCGCCACCCAGGCGCCCCTCTCCTTAGCTGTTCTTAAGAAGCTTGCTTCTTCAGTTGTTTGTTTTTGAGCTGTCATTTTAAAGAAAATGAAAAGAAATATGTGAGATCTGAGCAGGTATGGACAGGTCCCATGACTAGAAACAGCCCTGCTGTACTGCAACCTGGCAGCCTAAAGACGGGCAGAGACTGGAGATGGGGGCAGGGGCCCAGGGGATTCTGTGTGGGCCCAGTGACTGGGGCTCAGGAAGGTAGGCTTCTGGGAAAGAACCCCCATCATTGCCCCTGCCTTGAGCACATGCCCGGATATGCCAGTGTGGCAGAGTTCCTAGGGGGCTGGGGGTTTTCTTGCGCATTGGCAGGCGGTTGTTGAGGTCCTTACAGACCTGGGAGCAGGCAGCAGCGGTGGGAGCCTGGGTGGAACTCAGAAGGGATGATGGCCAAACACTGGCAGGATATCACAGATCTTGATAAGCGGATAGCAGGCCGTGGGGTAGTACCAATGCAGGGGTAAGAAAAGCAGTGTGATCACAAAGAATGCCTTGCCCACTGCTTCACAGCCCTGACCTCATCATGTGGTCCTGCAGTCCTGAGGCCCTGAGGCTATGGAATGTCCAAGACTGGCTGACAGGCGGCACCAAATGCATCCCCTTCTTGGATGATGAGACTCAGCTTGCCACAGCCAATATTCTGGATGCATAAATACGAAGCCCAACGTGTTGTGGCCTTGAAGTAGTGGGCCTCAAAGAGGCCCTGGTCCTCCTAGTGCTGACTTGTGGGTGCCCTTGTCAAAAGTGGGTGGGAAGGGGGCGCCTGGCTGGCTCAGTCAGTAGAGCATGAGACTCTCGATCTCAGAATCACTGAGTTCAAGCCCCACATTGGACATAGAGCTTGCTTTAAAAAAAAAAAAGAAAAAGAAAAAAAAAAAAAGGTGTGGAGTGGGAAGGCCATGATCAGAAGCAGGCTGGGGCCACAGAGATAATGGGAGTACACATCCATAGCGCTGGGTGCCTGGGTAGAACTGTGGCATGTGACAGCTATGTGATGCCCAAAGGCCGCATGGAAACAAAAGAGCTTGGCCACGGAGGCCACAATCTTGGAGCAGAGTCCACTGAATGTTCGGAGGGGCCAGGGTGCATGAAAGAGAAAGCAGACAGCAGAGCTATGTCATTGGCTTGAGCACAGGTCCACAAGAGGCAGAAGGCAGTCTTATGTAGATGCCAGGTCCTAGTGCAGGGCTTAGCCAGACTGGTACCTGCAGGACATAGGAGGGGCCTCTGTGCGCCACCTTGCTAGACCTCTGCTGGCTCCGCGGGGGGTGGCGGGGGGGTGTCTTTCCCCCAGTAGGTAGTACTGCAGGAGTTTGGGCCACAAGTCCTCTAATAATCTGGGCAACCTTGTCAGCCTCTGGGAGGTTGTTCTGTGAGAACCGGCTGAAGAAGCTGCGAACAGTGTCCCAGTTCCTGTGTACCAGAACAGGGGGTTCCTTGGCCCTGGTGCCATCGGATGAGACTTGCAACTGACACCACCGGTCCTGAGGATCTGCACTCATACTCCTTCACGAACACCTTGTTCCAGAAGAAGGGATTGTTCCAAAACTTGAAACTGCAGCGCGTCCTGGCATGCCTGAGCTCCCTCACCTCCAAATTCACCAAGTACCAGGGCACGTCTTCATCACGAGAACTGATCATGTCTGACAGATGCGGGTGGTTCAGAAAGGCAGTGACCCAGAAGCCAGAAATATTCTGGATGATGAAGCGCCTACGTACCAAGTGCAGACGGCGCATGCGTCCAAACCTGCGCTCCAGCCGCAGGTAGGGCCAGTCCGCCTGGGCACTCACAGCTTCCAGCTCCCACCGGATGGCCTCAGGCAGGTCCGCGGCTGGGCGTTCCAGGTTTATGGGCCCCGCTGCACCGCCACTCCCACCTCCGGGTCCTCCTCCCCCATCAACCCCTCCGCTCCCCCGCCCCTTCCAGGAAGATGGCGCCCTGCCCAGGCGTCACTTCCTCGGCCTTCCCGCCGCCTCCCGACCGCGACCCCGCCCCCCAACCTCGGCACGGCGGGTCTCAGGGGCCTCGGTCCGACTAGGCCCGGTGACAGGCGGGGCGCCCGCGTGCAGCGGCTTCGCTGACCCAGCGGCGAGGTCGGGCGACGGGCGCCTGGCGGTTCTAGGCCCCCCGCCGTCTCGTCCGCCATCACCTGAGGTAGCCTCTCGCCTGGAGGGGCTCGGGTGCGTGGACGACACTGCGGGTCCCGCCGGAGGGGCGGTACGGCGGCTACGGGACCATGGCGGGAGGTGGGAAGGCGCGGTCTCCTCCTCGGGGCGCGCTCCGCTCCTCGCACCCTCCTTCGGGGTGTGATTCGCAGAGGTCCCCCTAGCTGCGAGGGACGAGGGTCTTGCCGGCCTGGCTGAGTGGCACGGGGCTGCCTGAAGGGGATGCAACCGCAAGCGCCGGACGGAACTGGCCCCAACATTAGTAGGACAATGGCGATAGGGATGGGGTGAATTGCAGGGGTGTACCAAGCAAGGAATAGTTCCGAGTGGGCACCAAGGATCAGGCACAACTCCGGTCACGGACACATAGAACTTTCCATCACAGCGACCACGCCGGGCGATTACTCTTCCCGGCGGTGGACACTGGGGGCCACGGGGCACCCACACTCAACTGTGGTTTGGGGCAGCTGTAGGAGACTTGCAGCTTTGCACAGGGTAAATTATTCAAGCATATGCAGAAAAGACTATGCAGACTCAAACTGGAAGCCGCAGATGATGGTAATTACCTGGCACGTGGAGGTGCTCCAAGTACTTCTATAGAGAAAGGAAGAAACAAACTTGGGAGTACAAGGATCTGGGGCAAGGGAAGGTCTCAAACGCTGGCAACGGGGAGCATATTGGCATCCGTATGTACAAACTGTATCTTCCTGGGCTTGTAGACTGAAAGATGGACATTGTTTCACCTTGCCCAATGCCCAGAGGCTGCCTCTTGCTCTATACCAGACATTTCACAAAAGTGAACCCGTCTGAAATGCAGGGAATGTGCTTGGATAGGATAAGAGCCTGGATGGACCAGCCTTGCAGCCCTGATCCTGCAAATGCATCTGCACTCCTGTGGTCTTGGCTCCCAAACTTGTGGCTTATGGAGGTCAACACACCTAATTCCCCCTATGCCCGAAAGTCCCTGCTACCTCCTCCAGAAAGCTTTCAGTCTCCTCCCGCCCGATGAATAGGGTGGCGCTGAGCCCCCAGACCCATCCTGGGGTATACACTCCCTAGAGAGCAAGGTGTATTCCCTTGGGGCTCTAGCCAGGGATCTGACCCATTGGGGTGCACATTCTTTGTCAAGTAAATGGAAGGCCAAAGAAATGAAGGGCTAGCCCACTGCCTTTGTACACAAAACACCCGTAACACACATTAACAGTTGTTAACGTCCCATGGACTCTTGGGCTGGACTCAGGACTGTGTGGCTATGGACAGTGGCTCCAGACCACAGAATACTCAATCTGAGCCCTGGATAGGAGCATCTCAGTACGAGTTGCAGGGCCTATGATGATGAGGACTACTTTCGTTAGACTGGCAAAGCAGCAAGGTCAGAAGCCACGTCAGCCTTTCAACAGTTTGTCTGAACCCAGTGAGTAGGTACAAGTGTGACAAGGTCAGGTCCTAGCTCTGTCACTTGCCAGCTGTGCACCTCGGGCAATGGATGACATCTTTTCTTGGACGACCAGTATCCATTCTTCATCCTAACAGAAGCCCCAGTTTCCTTTGAGAAACCACTCCTATCTCAGCCTTGCAATTGCTGGCTGGCTTGGGGGAGAGCACAGAGCCCTTTCAAGACCAGTGAGACAGGAGATGCCTGGGAGGTGGGGGGCACTTCTGTGAATACAAGGACTCCTCTCTCCTTTCTCTTCCTGGTCAGCACTGAGAATGACGGATATGGAGCCATGGCAGCAATTTACTCCTACACAAAGGGATGAGCCACTTTGTAGGGCCTGAGGATGAAGTCCCAACTACACAAGAGGGTGGAGAGAAATAGGAATGACCAACCACGTTTGAGTTGCTGGATCCATCCTAAAGACTGTGCTAGAGCTGGCATTTTTAGTTACATGAAATTTTCATGGGGCCAATGAGAGTTTCCTCTTGCATCCAAGTTTAAGTGATAGCATGATGCCACTCAGCTCAAGATCTTTCATTTCAAAGTATAAAGTCTGTAGGTGCTAATGTGAAGGCTTGCTACTGTCTGCTCTACACTCACGATCCCCTGGGATGCTAAAGATGTCTGTTGTTTCCAGTTCTTCCCCAGGCACTCTCCAACCCTTTCCCAATCAGACAGGTTCACAACTTCCAAACGCATCATTCAGAAGTTTTTAATAAACAACTTCATTATAAAAACTTTTTTTGAAAATGTAATTCTGTAAAACATTGAAAAATCTACTTTAACAAAGATACGCCCTGTGCATTTTCTAATGGCACTTATATTTTACAATTAAAAACCTTGTTTTATATAAAGCCAAAAATACTCCAAGAGGTTATTCACTGTGTTTACAAAGTGCTAGAAGGTTTTTGTCTTGTATTTTTCTCTTTAAATAATCTGGCATTACGAAAGAGTGGCCCCAAAGCCTTGATCACCAGGAGGGAGGGAGGCAAATGAGAAGTGGTGTCTCAGGAGTTCTAGTGCCAAATATTTAGAGGTGGAGAGGGGAAGCTATGGAAGTGAGCTTGCATCTGAAGAAACTGGGCTGGGATACTTCTTCCAGACCCCTCCACAGAAGCACTAAATTATCACGGTGAATCCTTCTCCTGTTAGAACCGGAACACCCCTTCCCTTGCCACAGACCCTCCTCTCCAGTGGTGAAGGTCATAGCCAATTCCTTCCACAGCAGGTTCAGAGCTCCAGGAGAGGCCAGGGTGAGGTCCCAGAGGAATCTGGACTTTTCTGGCCAACACCTGCCTAAGGCAAAGTTTCTTATTACATAAATATCCTTGTTAAAAAGCAAAATATTGATCCTGTACAATATAAACTGTTAAAAAAAAATCGTGCTTAAAGACAGCTCCTAGATAAGAGGGAAGGTAGAGGGAATGGGGAAAACAGCTACCAAAAAGAAAGGGGGGGGGGGCAAGGATTCAGACTACTAGGAGAAGTTTAGGGCAGTGGAAAAATTTCAACTTAGGACAATATCTACGAGCAAAAAAGTAATCACACCTGCTTCCCGGATTTCCATTAAATGCCATTTGTATAAGGTTGGGGGGAAACTCATTGGTGCTCCTTTTCCCACCTCTTCCCTCTTTAAAAGATGTGCACAGATCCTGAGCTGACACAGCTGGGTAGGTCATCCCCTGGCCCCCAGGACTGCACTCAACCTTGACCAGCTGTGTGCAGGATGCGAGGTGCCTGCCCCCTGTTCAAGGCAACTCATCGCTGACAGAGGTTGGAGGTGGTGGGGAAAGGGGTCATCACCCCTTTTTCCTGGTCCCTGTTTGGTCTCTGCCACATGCCATGGCTCCTGTCGTGGGCAGACACCCCTCAGGCTCTCATGGCCTCAGTAAAGGTACTGAAGTGGGTTTGGTACTGAACGTAGGATAAAGCTATTTTTATCCTTTGAACAACCAGGCCAATAAGGCTTTTTTTTTTTTTTTTTTTTTTTAATTTTGGGAAGGGAAGTTTAAGAAACAGCTGGGTGGCTATGGTCCAAAAAAAGGTGAAGGCAGATGTTCCTCTGTACCAGCAAAGTTCACAGTGATAGGGAAATTCCTTGTGTGGGGTGAGAGTACTGACGGAAGAGTAAAGGAGAAACAGGATGGAAGGAGAGGGGAGAAGGGGCAAGGCCCCACTTACAAGGCTTTAAATAGTTGCTCTGCCTGTTCTAGGAGTTTCCCAGCATCACTAGTGGGGGAGAGAATTCAAGGAAGGGACAGGAGAGACAGGCAGGGAAGAGTGGACTCTTTAAGCCTGAGATTTTATACTCCATGGCCAGAGGCCCACTTGCCTCTATAAATGAGGTGTGCAGGGAAGGTGGCAGGGAGCGGATGAAGGGTTGCTGGGTCTAGTGATGAAGACCAGAGACAATAAGGAGAATGGCAGCACTGAGTCCTGCTTGGATCCTCACGTACCATTTCCTATAATACGAGTCCCAATAACATGCACAGCATGCAGGAGGTGACTGCGTACCAAGGTGGACGCTTTTAAAAATAAACCTTAATTAGTCCCTGGGACTCACTGAAACGAATTTTTAGAAGCAAATCACCTAGTCTGATCCTAACCTTGCCAGACATTTTTATATCTGGTTTGTTTTTTCAAAAGTATCCCAAGCTACCCTGCCTAAATCAAAACATGCTTATTCACTCCACATTGCTTCCAATCAAGGGCCAGGGAGCTACATTTTAAGGCTTGCACCTCAAAGAGTACTGGCCTGGGCTGAAGCAAAAGCCTGGGTCTTGGACCTGCTCAGTTCCTGATGATAAAGCAAAGTGATGTCTAGAAGGAAAGAGGGGGTGTGAGGACTGGGCGGAGGCCGAGGCAGTTCCTTGGTAGTTTGTCCTGAAACCCTAGTGGAAAAGCCAGCATGAGGCACCGCTGAGAAAAGTGCCCAGAAACTACTGGCTGCATGTGTAGAAGTTAACAGTAAAGAGGTAGAAGTGTGTTTCTGAATCAGACTGGAGGTGTCTCATGAGGGTCCCACATTGGTGGTCCCTGAGCTGCCTCCCTTCTGTGAGTGGTGAGAGTAAAGCCCGTGCGGAACTGAGAAATGAAGCAGGGATGGGGTTCGGCTGGGCAAGGGCTGTGCTTTCTGTGGCAGGGAGCCCCACAAGCCAGAAGAGTGAGTCATCTGTTGTGAGAAACCCTGCTAAGTATTGGGGGCAAATTGAGGGGGGCCACAAGAGGAAGGTGGGATTACTTTGATGGGGAGCAGAGGCCTATGCACAGTGGCCCTGAGTCCACTGTAACTGCAAAGTAGAGGAGTGGGGACACTGTGGATAAGAACAAAGGTTGGTATGGGAGCCAATGACGTACCCACAGGTTAGGACTCAACTATCTGCCCAGCCCTAACTTCCTGAAGACTGTTCTTGCAACAATTCCACAACTTCCTGGAAAAGGGACAAGCAGGAGAGACAAATCAGGGGTTCATACCCTCTCCTTTGCTATCCAACCAACTTAGAACCCGAGTCCCTCCTTCCAAGACTAATGATAACAGCTCATGATGTTTGGGGTGGGGGCTGGGGAATGGGGGTGATAGAAGCGGGCATGCCTTTCATTTCTTCCTCTCTCCTGTTCAAGAGGAGGAGGAGGGCTCATGATGTACTTGGAGAAAAACAGAATTGCAGACCTGTGAGAAACCTGCTCCAATCTTCTTGCCTGTCTCGCAGACACTGCCGACGAAGGCAGGAACAGACAGTCATGGAAGATGGCAGAGACTGAAGCAGTCCAAAGTCAGTTTATTTCCCCACAGGGGAAAAATGTGACCTCAAGTGAAGAGAAGTCAGTGAGACCCGACTCCGCCTTGTAAACAGGGCTCCAGTTAACACCAGGTACCAAATGGTTCCGGCTGGTGCCAACTGGACTGGACTGGTGGGAATGAATTCACGGCGTGTAAACAATGTTCACTGCAATCATTCTAAGGCTAACAGCTTGGCAAGGGAGGTGAAATGGTGTGTCTGAGGCGACTGTGTAAACGGTACCGTTGCTGGACAACACTGACTGGAAATGGAGGTGCTGCTACAGGAGGGACGGGGCTGGTGGGCAGGACAGAGGCCCTCTCTCCTGCCTATTGGTGGGAAGCAGGCGACGGAGCCAAGTGACCCTTTGCAGCAGGGCCTGACCAACTGCTGTGGGGGTCTGCAGGTTGGGACCAGAAGGCGGGCTTCTTGGGCTATTTCTCTCGAGGTCATCCAAAGTGAAACCCTTTGTGTCTCCAAGAGGCCTCCCCCTTCTCCAAAGAGGAGGAGGTTCTGACACTTTGGAGAGGGAGAGGGCGAAGTGTGGCTCCCGATTCAGATCAACAAAAGTAAAAGTAAAAATACCTGAAGTTCTATGGGATGAGATCTTTTCATGGGGTTGGGGCTCAAGGCTCCTCCCAGAACTGATCCTGGAGCTTGAGCCCCCAAACCAAGTGCTCCATACAGATACTGGAATTTTTTTCTTTTTGAACCCAGCTCTGAAAGCTCAGCTGCCTTCATGGGAGATGCAGATGGGGTGGGTACAGAGGCTCCCTGACAGAGCCTAAGACTGGGCTGAGGGCCTCCTTGGGGGCTACTGGAATGCCTGGTGGAAACGAGGCAGGGTGGTGGTGCTCAGGCCAGAAGTGAAGACAGGAGGCAAGGAGTGCAGAGGTCCAAAGTTCAGTGGTCCGCCAGCTCCCGGGGAATCTTGAGGCTGAGCTTGCAAAGTGGTGAGTAAGGGCTGGGCCTCGGCCTGGGAGTAGCCCATGACCAGGCCTCCGGTGGCCCCGGGTGGGTTACACGGGGGTAGGTTGAGTGGAAGAAAGCCCAGTAAGTGGGAGAAGTCCACATTAGCAGCGCAGAGGGCCTCAGAGAGGTTGGCGGGGCTCTTGGTGAGCAGTGCTTCATCTAGGAGGGCCGCAGCTGCCGCCGGCTGAGGTGAGGCGGGCTGGGGTTCAGCGGACGAGAGAGACAGGCTTCCAGGAAGCTCCGCCAGAAAACTATCCACCTCCACTTTGGGCAATTTGTCGGGCAAGTATGAGGTAGATCCAAGCTGGTATTTTGGAGGAAGCTGAGCTGGGGAAGAGATAGGTGAGGATTCCAGGGGGTAGCTCATACCCATGGGCAGCGTGTTGTGCACCAGGGAGTGTGGCATGCCCGTGCTGGGCATGGTAGGGATGTGGGCGCCATACATGCCCATGGGCAACATGCCAGGGAAGGCCTTGGCCCCCATCACGTCCCGAGAGGCCATGCATAGCACAGGGCTCAGCTCTTCCTTCACACTGACTGTGGAGCTGCAGCTGAGGAGGCCTAACATGTCCACTGGCTCTGTCTTGATTTTGAGCAACTCCTGCGAGTGGCTCTTCTTGACATGACGTGTCAGGTGGTCCTTGCGGCCAAACCGCTGGGCACAGTACTGGCACAGGAAGTCCTTCCGGCCTGTGTGCACCACCAGGTGCCGCCGCACATCCTTACGAGTATAGAACCGCCGGTCACAGTGGTCACAGGGGTGCTTCTTCTCCTTGGCACCACCTGCTACTCGGCGTGAGTGGGCCTTCAGGTGCTCTAGCAGGGCCTGGGTACTCTCAAAGGTCTGCAGGCACACCTTGCAGCTGAGGTCACCGCTGCTGGCGGCATGCATAGCCAGGTGGCGCCGGTAGCCTAGCTTCGTATTGTAATTCTTACCGCACTCAGAACAGTGAAGGGCCTCTTTGTTGGGGTCATGGGTCTGCAGGTGGTTCCGCAGATGGTCCTTGCGGTGAAACATCTTATCACAGTACATACACTGGTGGGGTTTCTGGGCTGAGTGGGTGGCCATGTGCCTGGGGGTAGGGATGGAGGACAGAGGAGAAAGAAAGGAGATCACAAGGCTGGCCAGACAACTGAGGTGTCCATTAACAGGGAAGTAGATACAAAAATTATGGTAGAGACACGCAATGGAATACTATGCCAACTATATTCTATAGATATCCTCACCCACCTGCAAAATCACATATGTACTCCTAGTCTTTGCAGCACTGTTTGTAGTAGTAAAAAATCAGCAACAATCTAAACGTCCATCAATAGGGAATCGGTGAAATAAATTATAAGTTCAAAAAATGACTCAAATTAAAAAAAAAAAAAAAAGGCAGCTTTATATGTACCCACGGGGAACAAACTCCTAGGATACAATGAAGTGGTAAAAAGCAGTGGGACAGGACAGTGCATGCAGAATGGTACTACGCATAAGAAAAGAGGGAAAACAGATGTATGTTTGCTTGTATGTGCTTAAAAATATTTCTGGAGGGATATATAAGAAACTAACACTGGTTCCTTATGGGGAAAAGGGATAGGGAAGCTTATGGCTTTGATGGAGAATTTTCATTTATACCTTTTGACACCTTGTGAATTTTATGTGAATGTATTTCCTTTTCAAAAAATTGTATTTAAAAAATTTTCAATGACACCATAAAAGAAAATTGAAAAGAAAAAATCTAAACTTCTCTATCTGGAACAATCCCAAAACATAATGAGGGGTTAAATCAAAACAGGAAGTTCAGTTTGGTGTGTGTAATCTAATCCCTTGTGAAAATAAAAAGGGAAGGGAATACATATTTCAATGTCTTAGCATGGATACACAAGAAACTGACCCCACTGGATACCTCTGGGGAGAATGGTAGCTTCCAGCATAAGGACAATGCATTTTTCACTGAATGCTCATTTGTACCATTTAAAGTGTTTGCCGTGTAAACCAGCAACATTTAAAAAAGTGTTCCCATGGTATGGCACCTCAGTGTTCCTTGGTTTACCTGCTCCCATCTGGAGGGACAGGAGCTCAGAGTGCAGGAGTTACAATCCAGAGCTCTACGGGACTTTTAGAATCAACTCAGTAAGACTTCGAGGACCCACCATCTGCCAGGTCCTGTGTGAGCTGTCATTAACCTTGTTCTCCACAAGAGGCCGAAGCACAGGACAGCCCCACCCACGTCAGTAAGTGGCAGAAACTGAATTTGAACACAGTCCTTGAAACCTGGGTTCACTCAGGTATACCACAGCTGTCTCTAGTATAGCACCCAGTGATCCTTCCTACCTGGAAGGTATCAAATGTAGCCATTACCCTCAGGCTACGTGTGAGTGCTCGCACCATCGAGAGCTACTATTAACCTCCTGTGACATATCAGACACGGTAATGTACGAGAGGGAGGTGCTGATGGACCCACAGTCCATTTTCCTCATTTTACAAGCGAGGAAACGAAGGCACTAAGAGGTTTAGTGACTCGCCTAAGCTCACGCAGTGACTAAGGTTGGAGTCAGAGCTCCTGCCTCCCAGACCCTATAGGACCTTTCCCATAGCCTCTCGCAGACACCCAGATTGTCACTAAGGAAGTCTAAGAGGATGGTCCCAACTGGAGTCCACCTCAGACACAGGAGCACACAGTTATCAAAGCATTCCTGAGGACCACAGAACTGTCATGAGGGCAATCCTGGTCACGCTGCCCTGTTACCTGCTTTAGTTCCTTCCTATCAACTGTTTTCCAGACAAGAACTGAGGCTTTCTTTCGTCATCTTGTTCATGCATTTACTTGTCTGCGGTCTGTCCCCACTATTAAGACAGACTCAAGGAGCACCCCCATCTGGCTCACTACTCTGTCCAGGGCACTTAACACCATGTGTGGTATGCAGCAGGAGCTCAATAAATTAGAGTTGGCTAGATGAGTGGATGAAGCAGTGTGCATCAGGCAGTCTATCTCATTTGTAAAGGGCATATTCCTGTTCCTCTGATGGAAAGGCAAGGATAAAGTCAAAATCACTTTGGGGCAGGCCCCCCTCCCTTCCAAGCTGCTCTGCCATATCTACTTTATACTAGCACTTTCACATTCTATTTCACTTTATGTAGGGCTCTTGGGCTTAAAGTTTCAGGAAAGCTGCTGACCGAGAGGACACGAGAGATTCCACAGAGATGGAAGTAATCATGTGAGTAGCAGGCTGGTTCAGAAGAGGCACTGCAGGACCAAAGATGCTATGGGACTTTGGGTAAGTTACTACCCCACTCTGAGCCTCCACTTTAAAATTTACAGATGGGACCAGAGGGTCTCCTTTTCCTTCTCAAGTTAAGACTGATTTCTAATTTCTGGCTAACATTACCTGGCATTACCTGGCAAAGGTGGGGAGAGTAGTACTGAAAACATCGTTTAATCTAGTTTGTTCATGACGGTCTGATATTTCCCCATCAGAGTCTAGTGTCTGAATACAAATACCACCGGTAGCTTTTAGTGAGGGATTTCAAATTGTTGGTGTTCAGGGTACACTTATGGGCCAATAAACGTCTACTCTTCTGTCACAGATAAAGCCTCCCACTCAGTGGAGTCTTTCTGGCTTTGTCCTCTGGGAACCTCAGGGCAGGAAGAGGTATGGGAGCGTCACCTACCTATACAGCTTGTACTTGGAGGCAAAAGCCTTGCCACAGTGCAGCTGAGGGCAGCTATACGGTCTCTGCTCTGGATGGGGGAGGCTGTGAGGCCTCAGCTTCTCCCCATTTGAGAAGGGCGTCCCCGAGATTTCGCATTGGCACTTCACTTGACTCTCCGCCTCCCGGCCCCGAGGCCTGGGAACTAGTTTCCAGCCCACTTCCTCCTCCTGCTTTGCATCTTGAATCCAGGGGGGGACGCTGGTGAAAAATGTGGTCATGGCAAGACTAATGGCGAAGGGCCATGTTATTCAGAAAGCCTCCCCATCAGCTCCACACGGGCTCTCTGCTCTGTCACAGCCTCCAACGCAGCAGCCTTCAGAAAACAATCTCTTCACCTGAAACATCAGAACACCTGGTGTTAGGGAGCCCAATACCACGAAAACATGGGCTCTGGAGGCAGACAGATCCCGTTCCGATCCCAGCCCTTCCACTTCAAAGCCCCGTGACTTTCAGCCAATTACTTCCCTGAGCTATCTCATTTACAAAATGAGTTTAATAATCTCCTAAATCAGAAGGATATTTCGAGGATTAAATGAGATAATGAATACACAGTATTCAGCAGAAGGCTGGGCATCTAATAAGTGCTTAATGGTAACTATTATTACTAGTTCTACCTAGGCTAATAAGAAACGAGATAATCTAAGGAAGTAAAAGCCCTAAACTCCAAATATTCTCTTCCGACTTCACTTTCATATCCTTTCCACTAAATTTAGAGATGGCAGCTCCTCCTCCTTCTCCTCCCCCCCCACTACTTTCCACAATTCTCCTCCTCATGAAGGTGCTAAAGAGCAATAAAATGCCCAAAAGGCAACAGAGAAGGAAGGAGAAGCTTTTGCTTAGGAAATTTACACCCTGGAAAGACAGCCCCTGAGCCAGATGTGTTTCTCAGTAGCACATCAATAAGAGGTTCTGCCTGAGGAGGCAACAGCAGACTCAGCATTTCTCCTAAACCAGTCCTGGTCCCATCCCACCCTCCACCACCTCTCTGGGTCTCCCAGGCCATGCTTCTTTAGCAAAGCCGTCCAACACGCCGCGTGCCGAGCAGCCCCTCCTGCAGACCTTTGTAGCACACGTACATTTCTCCATTATGAGCAGGAAGCATACTAGCATTAGAACTCCTCCACCAAATTGATTCTTTGAAGGCTCAGATCACAGTTCTTTCATTTCCATACACTTAGCATCTAGAAAAGGACTCTCAACTTTCTTACCGTTCGATGAGTAAATTAGTCACTGAATGCAAGCTGATGCAAGGCTCACTTATGCTCACAAAGTTCTGGTTTAAACTGGTGTCACAGCTCTTCCAAAGTGGGGAGCCAACACCTTGAAGTCTGATCCTCTCTCTTGTTGAGGCAGGGGGAGGGGAGGGGAGGGGTGTGGGAAAGGGGAAAACTGGAGCAAAGATGACAGAACTTTTCTCCTGACATCAATTCAGAGAGGATGGAGATTACTGTACTGACTCTCCAAAGGGGGACAACAGACCCACATTCACACTAATAAGATTACCAACTGCAAAGCAACTTGCTACAACAGGGGGATTCCTTTTGAAGAAGTCATGCCAAAATTTGGTCATGAGGCTTTCCCATGTGAAGGGAGCAAAGGACAGTGGGGACTGTCCACGAGAATCTGGGGAGGGCTCCAACCACACAAACAGCTGTGGGCCACAGAATGCTTGCTCAGCTCATTAGCACCTGCTGCTTACAGTGACCATTCATCTAACAGACTGGCGGTGAACGAGATGATGGGATCAGCGGGTTCATGCCCCAGAGAGCTTTGCTCATCATTAACGTGAGCTACGTCCTGTTCAGGAACCATTCCTCTTGTTGAAGAAACACTGCAGTGTAATATGATAAACATTTCCCCATCACGAGTGGAGATCTGCCTAGAAAGATCTGCACAAAGGTGGCTGCATTTTGCATGAGTCACATGCCGGGGAGGGGTAGGCAGTGCTAAAAAGTAGTCCCACTTGAGCCTTCGAGTCATCGTGGCATATCTGCCTGCTTCACTAGAAATCTCCAAGGCCTCTGACGTCTGCCTTTCATGGGTTAAGTCCCTCCTTCTCAAGGGTGGAATCACCTGTTTATAAAACCAGCGATTACTACGCTACCTTGGAATCGGGCAGAGAGCAAGCGTGAATTAGAACATCTACTTTGGAGGGAATTCACCCCACCCTCAAAGTCAAGTTCTGCTCCCCGCTGCTATCTAAAACCGTGCATCTCAGCCTCTGAAAAGCTGGGAACGGCAGCCAGAGGGAAGCAGGTCGCATCACTTTGGCCGACATGAGAGGGGAGCCTAGCCCTGGAAATTCCACACAAACTCAGAAAGAGAACAGTACGTCCCCCACCTCCCACACATACACCTCTTCTGTTCTCCTGAACAAGCACAAACAAGACAGAGCAGTTTAGTATGCTGCTTCTGAAAGAGTGAGTAATGGGCTTCTAGGAAAGAGGCTGGTGGTGGCTAAGGAGAGCTCAAGAGGTTGTAATGACAGAACCAAAGGAGGGAGGCAGCCATGTGCTTGCCTTGATCTGCGTTTAATGGGGCTATGGCCTTAAAAAGAAAACAGCCAACACCCTGATCCCATTTCCCCTATCCTTTCAAAAAGGCACAGGGGAAGCCCTCACCCATAGTCTCCGACAGGCTGCTGCCAGTGTTACCTTAGGAACCCTTTTGGGAATCTAGTCTCTCTCCCTCTGTCCTTTGTCTGCAAAGTCCTCTCCTCTAGGAAAATTCCTGGGCCTCTCTCCTGCAGACTTCCTGGGCAAAACTGAAAGAATCCTGCTTCTCTTTCAAAGCCGCTCTTCTGGTCTCACACTCTAACCTTAACAACTGTAGAGAAGCTGACGGAACCTGTTCCCATAAAACAAACACAATCAATCCCTCCCAGTTACTGGTATAACTCGGTGTATTTTCATCCAAAGATCGCTTCTGGCGCCTGATCTGAAGAGGGAGGTAGTGCGGAAAGAACCTTGGACTTGCTATCCGAAGAGCTGCCACTTACTGGCTGTGAAAGCAGGCGCAGGTTACTTTGTTTCTCTGAATCTCAGATTCCTCAGTTTCTAAGACAAAGACGTCTTCTCCTTACCTAGAATGGTCTCACAGAGGATGAAGCGTCTGACACAAAGTGTGCGCACACATGCGGTGCCGTCTACACTGTGTCTGCCTCTTTTCCGCACAGGGCCCGAGCAGTACTTCTTTTTTCCCCCCCTTTAATGTTACTTCTCAGGCCTCTGAGTGAGTTTCCTTCCCTTCGCGTCGCCCCAGAAGGCAGCCTTCCCCTTTTCCCTCGCCATCAGCCGCCAGCACATCCCCTCGAGCCAGTCGCCCTTGCGCTCCCTCTTCCTCCAGCACCGTATCCCGGGCCGGAGCTCTCTCTCTGAGTCCCTTCTGTTACTAAGGCTCCGCGCCCCAAACACAAGTGCTTTCTAAAAACTCCCGAAGGCCCTCTTTGGCAGCCGAAAGGAGACAAACTGCTCTCCAGTCTGTCCGTCCTGTTGTGTGCCATGATGCCTGCTGCCCTCTGACGAAACTATAGTTTTTATGGTGTTACATCATCTCTATAGAAACTGCGTTCTTTCTCCATTATTAGCCTGTTTCCTCATCTGTAAAGCTAAAAATACTTACCTCACAGGCTTGTTGTGAGGATTATTTTAGTCAGGTATGCAAAGGGCTCAACATAGGGCTTGGCCTGCTGTAAGTCCCCAACAAAAGGCAGCTATTATCTTTGCCTTTGTACTCAGTTGCACGTTCCCACCTTCTGCTGCCACACTAAATTGTCCCAACCCTCCCCAAACCGTGGAGAAGCAGCCCCCCTGCAGCAAGGAAAGCGTTAATCTCTAAGTGTTCTTAACTAGAGAGACCCATAGAGGATTAACAGCTCCACTCCAGTGACTACCCTAAAATAGCTTTTATCCCTCCTGCCCAAGAGCTACTTGGGGATCTGAAGAACTCAATTCAACACCTGCCCAGGAGGAAACGTACCCGGGAACACACCCTGGAACGTTCTTTAGGGTGGACAGACTCTTCCCTTAAGCAGAGCCCAAAATAGCAACTGGGAAATTATAAATAGACCAAGAAAAAAAAACCCAGGTCTTGACCCCAGCACCAGAAACAAATCCAAAAGACACACCGACTGGCTGGAAAACAGTGAGAAAGGGGAAATGAGCATAGCTGCCCCCCTCACTCACTCTCTCACACACACTCCAGAGTGGTGGGAGAATTAAATTACAGGGAGGCTGGAGAGTCTCAATGACTTGCATCATTCCAAGAGACATCAAACAGGATTAGCAGGGGTTGGATTTACTCTCGGGCTGCTAGTTCTTCTGTCACTGTAGATGGGCCCTCTTCGGAGTCCCTTTGATTCACTATTTCCTCTGAATCCCGCTGCCTCCCACTCCTGCGGAGGCCTTGAGCAAATGGCTGCAGCTCACTACAGCCCCATTTTCATTAAGAGGAAACCTGGTTGGACACCCCCTAGTATTCCCTCCCCCCCCCCACAATCTAGTGGCCTCACCTTGGGGGGCAGGGTTAGAAATCCAAGGCCAGACTCTATCACAGTCCCAAGCTAACAAGATGGAAAAACACACAAGCCAGGAGATGGGCTACTCGTGCAGGTGAAAGTACCAGCAACTCCCCCCCCCCCACCTCCCCAGTTGTCCCCTCATCTTCCACCTTACAGGTCCCTTTCTCCCACCAAGCTGGGGCCATAGCAGGGGACTGGATTTGCAGGGAATAACCAGGCTCCTCCGGCAGCTTCTAGACCACTCCACTGTGTGGTGGGAAAGGTTAAACTCCCCGGGAGCTGGGAGAGATGGGAGTGGACGCCTGCCGGAGAAGGGAGAAGACACAGAAATTCAGGGAGAAGTCTGGAGGAGGTCTCAGGGATGGAAAGGAAGGGCAAGTGTGATAAAGAATCATTAGCAACTTAACTGGGTCTCTAAGGGACCTCCCCCCCGGCCAACAGAAAGAAAGAAAGAAAGAAAGAAAGAAAGAAAGAAAGAAAGAGCAAATAAGAAAGAAAGAAATAAGAGATGGGTTATAAAGGCTGGAGGATTCCAGGGATTGAAGACAGAAGTGAATTCTCTGAATTTCAATGGTCTCAAAACGGGTAACCAAATAGATGATAAGGTTTGGAAGTGTAGTCACTGAGGAAGGAATTATAGGTAGGGCTTATCTGGGTTCTCCAGAACCAGGTATTTGAGGTAAGTCTCAAAATGGGCTATGCGGTTCTGGAAAACGAAACAGAGAGTAAAAAGCGACTATTTGGAGCAGGAAAGGGGGTTATGTGGGTCCGAGTAGGCGTGTCTGAGGGGAGGGAGCAGGTGCAGCTTATCTGCGTCCCCCAGACCCGGGTCCCTAGTAAGGTCAGCAGCGCGTTATCTGGGTCTCCAGAGAGCCTGGGGGTCAAGAGTAGGGGACCCTCAGGGCTCTGCGTCTCCAGGTCTCGGTAGGGAGGGAGCCAGTGGGGTTTCTTCCGGTCCCCCAACCCAGGTATCGGTTCCAGGGAGAGATTTCGTCACCCTGGGGCCTATCTGGGCCCGAACTGGCGTGGAGGGGGCCCCCGGTCGGGGGTGTAGGCGACCGCGCCGTGGGGCCCGAGAGGAGAGGCGCCGCCGCTCCGGGTGTCGGGCGCGCGGGCGCAGCGAGACGGCCTCCCGCCCCGCTCCCCGCCGTCCCCCGGGGCCCTCGCCGGCACTCACCGCGCTCGGGGCCCCGCGCCGCGGGCCGGGCCGCGCTCGGGCTCCGCCAGGCCCGCTCAGGCCCCGGTAGTGGCGGCGGTCGGGCCATTGTGCGGTGCATTGTGGGAGCCGCGCGAGCGGGCGCTCGGGCCGTGGAGGGGGCGGTGCCGCGGGCTCTCTATGGTCCCGCCCGCCCGCCGGCTAGAGAGGCCGGGGCGGCGCGCGGGCGGCGCGCGATGACCGCCGGGAGCGGGGCGGACGCTCGCGCCCCTCCTCTCCCCGCCTGTGCGCTACCCCGCGCTCGGGCTCCGGAGCCGTCATGGGCGCCGCCGCGTGGGCACCGTCGCCCCTGCTGCTGCGTGTGTCTCTCCTGATTCTGATTCTGCCGCTCCCGGGGCTGCTCGCGGGCTCCTGGGACCCGGCCGGTTACCTGCTCTACTGCCCATGCATGGGTAAGGCCTCCCGAGCCCTCTGCTCAAATAGGGAAACTGAGGCCCAGAGAGGAGGGCCTCTTCTGAGGCACTCAGAGATACCTTGACATGTCCAGGACAGAAACCCAGCGCAGGGCATGGCCTGCTCCTCGCCTCCCTGCCCCAGTTGCAGTGGCCCTGAGGGACCTCTGTGTCCAGCCTTCCAATGTGGCAGATGAGGAAACTGAAGCCGGAAGAGGTGATGTGTCTTGTGCAAGGTCTAAGCCATCCCAGAGTTCAGTAAATGGAGTTTGCTGGGGCAGGACTTGATATGACTGACTCAACGTTGGCTCTGGACGATTTTTTCACCAACCAATAGTATTTATAGGACCCTTACTCTGTGTCCAGCCCTGTTTTCTGCTCTGGGGATACAGCAGTGATAAGCTAGAAAACGCCGTGCCCCTGTAGAACCTTCATTTTAGCGGGGGGAAAGACAGACAATAAAAGATACACATAAAAAATAAGTAACTATGTGGAGTATCATAGAAGAGGATGAACACCGTGGGAAAATAAAATAGAGAAGAGCAAGGGGGAATCTAAAAGCTGGCTGAAGGGTGCAATTTAAATGGGGTGGTGGATCGTCATCGTAGAAGTCATTTCTTTTTCAGACCCTGCAGATCTTGATGATTTGGCTCTCTGCACATCATTACCACCACTCCCTTCTCTCCAGGTCCTCCAGCTGCAGCCACTCTTTATTCCCTCTCTGTTTTTCACAAGTAATCAGGTCCTGAAGCCTGTGCTATTCCTTCTGCCTGGAACACCTTCCCCTTCACTTCTGCCAGATCAACTCCTTCCCATTCTTAGGTCGCATCTTAAATGTCACCAGAAAGGGCTTCGCTGACCTCAATGCAAATAATCTCCACTTTATTGTCTATCAATCACCAAACTTTTCCTGTCTTGACATCATCAGAATGTGTCACTGTATACTTGTTTACATGTTTAATGTCTCTGTAGCTGGACTGTGATTGCCTCGAAGGCAGAGACCTTATCCTTCTTGCTCAATCCCGTATTCCAGTACCAAGCAGAGAGCCTGGCACATTGTGGCGTCTCTCTATTTGTGGAATGAATGAATGGATGTCATGCTAGGGACAAGGAAAAGAATCAGATAGGGTCCTCACCCCAGGCCCCCAAGGTATTTACAGGCTGAAGACACAGCCAGTACAAAGGCCAGGAAGTGAGAAAGGACATTTGAGGAAAAGTGAAGAACCGGAAATAACTCCAGTCTGAGGTGGGAGGCAGAGGAGGGGATTCAGGATAGCAGAGGATTGGTGAAAGGATCCCAGTGAATGAGGCACTGGAGTTGCCCCTTTCACGCACAAGTGAGTGGAGATAGAGGTGGAAAGGCAATCCTGGATGAGAGAACCCCAGGAGCAAAGGCATGGGGTGAGAATGGAAAGTGTAGAGCATGTTTGGGAACACCAAGGCACCTGGAAGGTCTGAGGCAGAGGGGTAGGACCTAAGGGCCTTGATTGTCAGACCCAGGAGTCCACACCTGGATCCTATGCTGCCAGCTCCCCTGGCTCTCCTTGGTGTCCCGGTCCTCCTCACCCCTGGCTCTGCGTCCTTTCTGGACCCTGCATGCCCCATGCCCTCCATGCCCCAGGCCTCACCTCAACCACCATATACCATCCAGGGCGCTTCGGGAACCAGGCCGATCACTTCTTGGGCTCCCTGGCTTTTGCAAAGCTGTTGAACCGCACCTTGGCTGTACCCCCTTGGATTGAGTACCAGCATCACAAGCCTCCCTTCACCAATGTGAGTACCTCCCACTGACCTTAGCCCTTGTCCATCTTACCCCAATCCTGCTTACCTCCTCCTGACCCCAAGTCCTTCTCTGGGCTTTACCTCCCACTCCTCTGAGCCTGCCCTGCTCCCCACCCAGAACTGTCTTCCCTGGCTACCTGGCTAACACTTATCCAGTGCCTTCAGTCTGCCAGGCACTGTCCTGAGCACTGCAGGAGGACTAGCTCTTTTCTCCCTCGTTACATGCCTACATGCCTATGAGGAAACAGGTTCCCAGAGGTTAGGTAACTTGCCCAAAGTCACACGGCGTATAAGTAGTGTAGAGCTGGAACTCAAGCTCATGTCTGTCTGACTCCAGAGCCTGTGATAGGAACTTAAAGCTCCATTTCCACCCCTGATTGGTCTCACCCTCTGGGCATCCCATTAGTCAAAGGGTGATGGATGCTAGTGTCAGTCTGAAGGAGAAACTGAGGCACAGGTTAGTTAATAATGTGTCCAAGGCCATAAACCCAGGCGGTCTGGCTCCAGAGCTGCCTCACCCCGTCACAGTGATACTCAACACCCTCTAATTCCTTGCTTTTTATTTGTGTCTTCCACTGATCCTGTGTCTGTCTTTGTTCACACTGTGTCCCCCAGAGGCCTGGCAGTAGGAATTGAATTAATCTGATGAACTGACTTTAAAAGTTTTTAATAAACTTTAAAAAACGATATTTAGTATGTACAAAACACTGTATTTCATTCTTACAGCTTTTTCTCTGCGTAGGTTTTATTTATTTTTATTTTTTTCTTCTGCATGCCTATATTTAGAGAGGTTTTTATCAGAAGTTAAAAGCCAGAGTACCTGAGATCATAGTTTGGCTTTGCCACTTACTGGCTGTGTAGACTGGACAGAGTACTTACTTGATCTCTTTGTGCTCAGTTTCCTCATCCTTAAAAGAGGCTGATAGTAATTGTGGCCACCTCCCATAATGAGTGAGTGATTGTAGCATGCCTTGAACATTGTATGCCTCTCTCTTAGAATCAACTAAGTTCACAGGGGCGCCTGGGTGGCTCAGTCAGTTAAGCGTCCAACTTCGGCTCAGGTCATGATCTCGCGGTTTGTGAGTTCGAGCCCCGCGTCGGGCGCTGCGCTGACAGCTCAAAACCTGGAGCCTGCTTCAGATTCTGTGTCTCCCTCTCTCTCTGCCCCTCCCCTGCTTGTGCTCTGTCTCTCAAAAATGAATAAATATAAAAAAAAATTAAAAAAGAATCAACTAAGTTCATCAATGCAAAGTGTTTAGGACATAGGAAGTCCTCAGTAACTGGGAGCCACTGATGTGCTGATTTTTTGCACTCAGTGTTATAGTTTAGACATCGTCTGTTCATCTCACTCTGGCTTGTTTTCTTTCTCTGGCTTTGTCTTCTCAGCCAAAAATCTTTCCAAGTCTCTACTTCTTGCTTTTTTTGGGTTACTCAACCCGTCCAATTACTCTCCTCTTCCCCACTGGGGCTGTTCTCACAGAGGTCACCAGGGACCTCAGAATTGCCAAATCTAGGTGTCATTTCTCAGTCTTTCCCTCAGCTATTCTCCTGGTGACACCTGGTCCTGTGAGCCTTTCTCCTTCCTGAACATCCCTACTCTCCTGTCTTCTAAGACACAGCCTATTCCTGCTTTAGCCCTGACCTCTCAGCATTTTCCTCTTTGTGTTGTATTGGAGGCTTTTCTCTCTCCACTCACTGTTTAAATATTAGTGTGTCTCCTCCTCTTGTTTGAGTATTAGCTCTGTGACCTCAGTTGAGTTATCTGGATTCTGTCTGCCTGGGTTTCTTCATAAGTACATTGGAGATAGTTATATTCCTACCTCTTAGAATTAGATGAGCAAGTCCATGAAATGTGATGAGCATACTAAGTCAGCACTCAATAAATATTAGTTGCTGTTATTAACATCATTTGATTTGTTGTAAATTTCTGTTAAATCTTGTGGCTTTCACTGTTTTCCACGTACCTCCCAACTTACCTGAGGCCCAGATCCTCCTCTGATCACAAGCCTGTGTTTCTAATTCCTAAGCCCTTGAGTCTATTTGGAGGTCCCACAGATACCTCAAATTCACAAAGCCAGAACTGAACTTGGCATCTTTCCCTCACAAACCTGTGTCACCTCCTATATTCCCAGCCTTAGTTTATGTTACCTCCATTCACCTGGATACCATGCCAGGAATCTAGAAGTCATCCTGAATACCTCCTTGTACCCGCTACTTCATCTTCCTTTACCTCTCCTAACCTGTCCATGCCTTCCATCTTCACCTGGACTTATGCTCAAAAATATATGTTGAATGAGTACTTGAACAAATAAAGGGATCGTTGCAGTAGCCTCCTGATTCCTCTTCCTTCTCTAATCTTACCATCTATATGTTCTCTCCTCTGCCACTAGAGTGATCTAAGAGGCAAATCTCCTATTATTTCTGTTTAAAATCCTTCAGCAAGACCTAGTTGCTAATGGTTAAGTGCCCCAAAGTCTGTTGGAATGCCAATGGCTTGTGAAGGAAGGGTGCAGTGGTTAAATCAGCTTGGGAAATTATATTCTCAATACCCCAGCCTCCCAAACTGGAGATTCAAACTACGTATTACCATACTGCAAAGTCCTGTAGTAAAGAAATCAGCTTAACACAGTGTTTCCCAGGTCTGTGTAACTCTGGAGCCTTTTGATTGCAGAACTCTTTATTCTCCTGAACTAGTGGAACATGCTTGGGAACCCTGAGCTATAGGGTAAAGTCTACATTTTTATTCCATGGTGTTCTAAAAAACTTTTTTAAATCCAGAAAAATACAGAGATTAATACAGTCACCATCCATGTACTTACCACTAGAAGTGATCGTTGTTAACATTTTCTTCTTTGCTTCATGTTTCTTTTTTTTTTTTTTTTTAATAAAAGAAATAAAGTATTATTACAGATGAAGTTGTTAAAAGATAAAGCCTCACGTGGCTCCGGAGGCTAGTCCCGCTCCCCTCCCAGTCCCAGAGGCAACCACTGTCATGGATATAGTGTCTTCAGTGTGACTCCTTCCAAAGTCTTTCTTGTACTTCTGCTGTGGCACTGAGCATCCTTACACCCATCTCCTGGTGCAAAGTGGGAGAGCTTCTCTAGGGAAAATACGTAGAGGTGCAAGGAGCATTTTAAATTCTAGTAGATGCTGCAAAATTGCATTCTAAAGTGGTTGTTCCAAAACGTATACTTTGACTACCAGCCAGGTACAGCAGTCCCTGTTTCCCCACATCCTTTCCAAAAACTAAAGTTAAGTTTTTAGGTCCTGGGTGGCTCAGTCAGTTGAGCGTCTGACTATTGATTTCGGTTCAGGTTTCACGGTTCAGAATATTGAGCCCCATGTTGGGCTCTGAGCTGATAACATGGAGCCTGCTGGGAATTCTCTCTCTCTCAAATAAATAAACGTGAAAAAAATTTTTTAATAAAGCTTTTTAAAAATGTTTATTTATTTATTTTTGAGAGAGAGAGAGCACAAGCTGGGGAGGGGCAAAGAGAGAGGGAGACACAGAATCCAAAGCAGGCTCTAGGCTCTGAGCAAATTATTGTATTTGCCCAGAGCCCCACACGGGGCTCAAACTCACAAACCGTGAGACCTGAGCTGAAGTCGGATGGTTAACCAACTTAGCCACTCAGGAGCCCCTAAAGTTAAGCTTTTAAATCTTTGCTGGTCTAATGAGTGAGAAGTGGTCTCGTAATTGCAATTTGTTTTTTTCTAATTACTAGTGAGTTTGTATATCTTTTGAGTGTATTGGCTATTTGGGTTTTCTTTGCTGTGTAAGTTGTTCACTCCTCTCCTTTGCTCACATTTTCTCTTACAGCCTATGTCTTTTTTCATCTAGATCAGCAAGCATTTTTGAACACAAGGGGTGTTACTATTTCTTTGTTAGTTTGCAGATAAATTCTCCCAGCCTGTTTCCGTTCTAAGTTTGGTGTCCTTTCCTAAAAGTTTTTCATTGGCTCACAGTCTGAGTTATCTGGGTCTTGGATGCATGCTTTTATTAAATGTCTTTAAAAGAGCCACTAGGATACTGAAGAGGGACCTCTGCCTCTCCTTTTCCACCTTTTTCTGTAGCTCCATGTGTCTTACCAGAAGTACTTCAAGCTGGAGCCCCTCCAGGCCTACCATCGGGTCATCAGCCTGGAGGACTTTATGGAGAAGCTGGCACCCACTCATTGGCCCCCTGAGAGGCGAGTGGCATACTGCTTTGAGGTGGCAGCCCAGCGAAGCCCTGATAAGAAGACGTGCCCCATGAAGGTGGGTCTGGGGGACCCTTTATGCCTGTTCCATGTCCTCTAGGCCCCTGAGACGCTGTGATGGCAATATGTGGGGGATGGCACTAGAAGGGCTTAGAGTAGAAAGATGGAGATTTAAGTCCCATTTGTGACATTTGTCAGCAGTGTCACTTTGGGCAGAGTACCTTGATTCCCTTGAGACTTTATTTTACCAGCAAAATAAAGACACCAATCCCTGCTCTGTCTCACTCATAAATGTCATGAGGGTCAGGTGTAAGAGTGCTTGTAAACTGTGAAGTGCTACATCAGTAATAATAACTAATACCCATATGGCACTTACTACGTGCCAGGTACCATGCTTAGAGCTTTATACATGTTAACCCAGTTACTCCTCAAACTGCTCCACTAGGGAAGTACTATTAATATCCCCATTTTATAGATGGGACATGAGCGTAACACAAAGAGGTTTGGTATTTTCCCCAGGGTTACATTAGCAAACAAGTGGTGGAGCTGGGATTCAGCCCCAGGTGATTTGGCTCCATTGTCCACCCTCTTAACTTGTATACTTGCCTGCCTTTCAGTGGGTAAATAAGAAGCTGTCATATTTTATCAGGAGAAATTTATAATTTTCTGGCACTTTGGGAATAAGACAATCCCCAGTATGTCTGTAGGTGCTTATGCTAAAGTCTGGGGAGGGTGGTTGGAGGAGCCACAAAACTTGAGAAAGGAAGACTTGGCTTACAGCCCCAGCACTGGCCTCACCTTGGGCAAGTGTTTTACCCTGTCTGGACCCTGGTTTCCATCTTGAAAATACAGGCATTGAGGGGCACCCGGGTGGCTCAGTCAGTTGAGCTTGATTTCAGCTCAGGACATGATCTCACACATGGTTCATGAGAGTGAGCCCCATATCTGGCTGTGCTCTGACAGCCTGGAGGCTGCTTGGGATTCTCTCTCCCTTTCTTTCTGCGCCACCTTCTCTCTTCCTCTCTCTTAAAATAAATTTAAAAAGCATTTAAAAAGAAAAGAAGAAGGGCGTTGTATTAGCTGGTCTTAAAAGTCTCTGGAAGCTCTAGTCCAAGATCCAAGGCCCAAATCCAAGGTTCACTCCCTCCCCACTTACCCCACCAATGCTGCAGCTTCAGTGGGATATGGCACGTAAAGGAGGAAAGAGTCCTTTAGACACTGGTGAACATTTCCTGCTGAAAACCAGATTGGAGGCCCAGATGCTCTCCTCAGGTCTCCAGCCCAGGCTTTACAAAGTGGCATTCCTATTGGGCCATCCCATGAGGTGTTTCAACCTGTGTCCAGTCCACCAGAGTTCCCCCACCCACAATTCCTTGGCCCCATCCCCAAAGGGCTTTCCCTCCTCAGTAAGCCTTTGATCACTCTCTTTCTGCAGGAAGGAAATCCCTTTGGTCCATTTTGGGATCAGTTTCATGTGAGTTTCAACAAGTCGGAGCTTTTTGCAGGCATTTCCTTCAGCGCCTCCTACAAAGACCAGTGGATCCAGAGGTACTTGGAGGGGGCAGTGTTGCTGGGTTTAAGGGAGGGGCCTGGGGCCCATGAGCATTCAGCACCTTCCTGACCCTCTTCCCCTCCACCACACCCTGATGTATGAGACCAAAGGTGCAGCCGTTCTATCTGTTGAACTTGGGATCCTGTGTGATCTGTTCCCATCTCAACGCCTGACACGGTGGGACGTTGACCTGCCACAAGGTTGAGCAAGAGTTTATCGGCCGATAAAGGATGTCATAAAAAGATTATTGTGCAGTCACATGGGTCCCGATTTCCTCCTCTAGGCGTGAGAATCATTCCCCTCTTAACCTTCCTCCTCACAAGGTGAAAATTGGAAGCAGCGTCTAGAGAAAAGCAGCTTCAGGTGCAGACTGAGAGATGATGTCATCCAGATAATAATTGGATGTGCTTTATTAATTGTGCTACAGTAGGCCCTATTAAAAAAAAAATAGGTTAGCAGGGCACAGGCACAGGCTGTGAAATATTTATAGAGCGTCTGTCATGTATGAGACATAGTGCTCAAAAGCCAGAAGTGATATATAAAAATGAAGAAGACCCAGCCTCAGCCCTCAGGGAGCCACAGGCTGGTTACAATGATGATAACTATCAGAGTGCGCTTGCCTTGATGCTAGAGCATGGCAGGAATGAACGTGGGCTTGAAAGTCAGACAGGTTGGGAGCTGTGAGAGACATATGAATTCACACAGGGTCACGGCACTTGGCATTCAGTAGACCAAGGACAGACTGATGTAGAGAAAGGAGTCACGCTCATGGTAAGTCAGACCTGGGCTCTGATTCACCCCTGCCTCTTTCTCAGGCGACCCTGAGCAGCCTCTCCAGCTGTCTGGCCTGAATGGAAGGAGCACTATGGTATCTGCTTCCTAGAGCTTAGAATGCATGGCACATAGTAGGGGGCCAACCAATGTTAGCTGTTACTGTTGTTATTCACATGCTTTATTTCATACAAGCCTTTGAGAAACTTCATGAGGTGGGTGTTATGATCAATTTCCATTTGACAGGTAAGGAAACAGCTCAGTGAGGTAAAATAACTTGCCCAGGGTAACTGAGCTGGTGAGAGGGCAGCTGCAGTCCAAATGTAACTCTTTAATAGATGAGAAAGCTGGGGTGCCTGGGTGGCTCAGTTGGTTAAGCGGCTGACTTCGGCTCAGGTCATGATCTCGCGGTCCATGAGTTCGAGCCCCGCGTCGGGCTCTGTGCTGACAGCTCAGAGCCTGGAGCCTGTTTCAGATTCTGTGTCTCCCTCTCTCTGACCCTCCCCTGTTCATGCTCTGTCTCTTCCTGTCTCAAAAATAAATAAAAAACGTTAAAAAAAATTAAAAAAAAAATAGATGAGAAAGCTACTGTTTATTTAGTGCCTACTGTGTACCGAACACTGTTCCAAGTTTTCCTTTCACTACCTAAGTCTTCTAAGGTTACTTACTCGATACTTCCACAAGTCTGTATGACAGGCATTATTGTCTTCTGTGCTTTACACTTAAGGAGATTGAAGCAGAGAGGAGTGAAATCATGTGTCCAAGGTCACACAGCTTGAAGTGGCAAAGCTAGGATTTGAACCCAGGCAGTCTAATTCCAGCGCACCCATTCTTAATCACTATGGAGAAAACAGCTGTGCCTGGAACAGGTGCCAATTCCCATTTGGGACTTCCGAGCTAATTAAGGAGCTACTGAGGACACTTGGTCATGGCAGGTTCCACTCCTCCCTCATGGTTGGTCTAGGACATTCCCATTTGACCACCTACTTGGTTCTTCCTATTCAGTTCTGAGTGACCTGGAGCTATTGCCAAAAGGTAGATCTGCCCTCCAAGGGTGGAGATTTTTCTCCTATTGACAAAGTGCCAGGAAAAAAATATGTGACACCAGCTCCAAAAGTAGTTCCAAAAGCAAATTCCAGAAAACCAGAAATATCACACAAGCCTGGTTGGAAGAGAAGGTACAGTGCTGCATGGATGCATCAGTCAGGGAGTGTTGCTAAAACACTTGCTCAGTGCCTCACCATCTTGTTTGAGTTCACTGAGTTGTAGGAATTGCATGATGGCTTGGGAAAGCTTGGGCTTTACAGCCAGATTTCCCTCCTCTCCCCTCCCCTCCCCTCCCCTCCCCTCCCCTCCCCTCCCCTCCCCTCCCCTCCCCTCCCCTCCCCTCCCCTCCCCTCCCCTCCCCCTTATTTAAGAAGCACCTGCTGGGTGTCACGTACTGGTCTGGACACTGGGGATACTGGCAAGAATAAGACAGATAAGGTCCCTGCCCTGATGGAGCTGAGTCTAATGGGAGAGACAGTGAATAAGCCTTTACAGAAGATAATTCCAGAAAACAAAGTACTATGAAAGACACAAACAGATGTTGTGTGTGAGACCTTGTCTCAGTCAGCTCAGGCTGCTATAACAAAATAGCACAGACTAGGGGTTTAAACAGCAGGTGTTTATTTCTCGTGGTTCTGGAGGCTGGGAAGTCTGAGACAGGATGCCAGTATTGGGTTCTTGCATTGGGTTCTGGAGATCTCCCTGGCTTACTGCCTTTCTGCTGTGTCCTCACATGTTACAGTGAGAACAGGCTCACTTATAAGGCGCTAATCTCATTATGGGGGCTCAACCCTTGTGACCTCAACTAAACTTAATTGCTTCCCAAATGCCCTACTTCCTAATATCATCACCTTGAGGGTTGGGACCTCAACAATGGATTTGGGGGGACACAAGCATTCAGTCCATGAGAGACCTGAAGAAAAAGACCCATCCGTGGAAAAAGCTGGAGAGAAAGGTAGTTCTTCATGGTGGGGACACGGAGAGCAGAGGCTCTGAGGCAGGAACAAGCTTAGTATGATCAAGGGGCAGACAGAAGACCAGTGTGGCTGGTGTGGAGTGAGTGAGGAGGAGAATGGGAGACTGTGCCGTTGTCTTTTGCTGCATAATAAATCATTCCAAAACTTAGTGGCTCAACAGCAGGGTATTATTATTTTCCCAGAGTTCTGTGGGTTGACTGGGTTCAGCAAGGCAGTTCTTGTGTTCTTTGATTTTCCATGTTCTTTATAGAATCCCAACTGTACAAAGTTTCAATTCATGTTAAACATCAAATTTCTTGGTGTAAGTATCCTTTAGAATACCCACCACAGATTTGGTGGGAGATTTTTTTTTAAATTTTTTTAATAAAGAAGAAAATTAAATTTACTCCTAATCCACCACCCTGTCAAAAAACACTCTTTGCATTTTGATGTATGTACTTCCATTCTCCAGTGCTTTTTTTAAATGTCTTTTTAATTTTTATTTTTGAGAGAGAGGGAGAGCACTTTGCATGAGCGGGGGAGGGGCAGAGACAGAGAGGGAGACCGAGAATCCCAAGCAGGCTCCGCGCTGTCAGCACAGAGCTCGAACTCATGAACCAAAGATCATGACCTAAGCCAAAGTCGGATGCTTAACCGACTGAACCCCCTAGGCACCCCTCCAGATACTTTTATACAAATCTACTTACCTATACAGATTAACTTAAAATGAAATTACTGCATATAGTTTGTAATTGAGTATTGTTTATCATTTCTCAAGAGTAATTAATATCAGTATTTACTAGGTTAGTAAATATTGCTGGCAGGATTAGTTCTAAACATAAAAATGGGAGATTTCAAAAAATGGTTACCATGGTGTATATAAGTGTATTTGTGCCACTGGAGTGTGTGTGTTATTTATTCATTTACCATTGTAACCACTTTTTTAAGTGTACAATTCAGTAGCGTAAGCACAGTGAATTGTGTGACCACCACCACCGTCCATCTCCAGAACTTTCTCATCACCCCAGACAGAACCTCTGTACTCATTAAACACTACTCCCCATTCTTCCACACCTCTGCCCATCCCTCTATTCAATTTTTCTGTCTTTGAATTTGCCTGTTCTAGGTCTCGTATAAGTGGAATTATATGATATTTGTCTTTTCATGCCTGGCTTATATCACTTGGTATAAGATCTTCAAGTCTCGTCTGCGCTGTAGTATATATAAAAATTTTAGTCCTTTTAAGGCTAAATAGTTCATTGTATGTACAGACCACATTTTGCTTATCCATTCATCTATTGATGGACACTTGGGTTAGCTGGGCATGTCTTGCTTTTTGGTCAGCTTTCAGCTGGGGCTGGAGTCTGAAAGCTCAGCTGTACTGCGCGTCCACAAGGGCTCGCTCATGGCTAGCAAGCAGGTGATACTGGCTGTCACCTGGGAGCTCGACTGGGGTAGTGGATTGGTGTGAGTACACTTGACCTCTCCATGTGACTTGGACTTGTGACAGCATATCAGCCAGGTTGCTGAGGATGCATCCAAGGGAATGAGTGTTCCAAGAGGTGGGAAGTAGAAGCTGCTGGCCCCCAAAGCCTGGGCCTGGTGACCGGGACAGTGTCACTTCTGCTCCATGCTGTTGGGAGGAGACATAGAGCCCACCCAGTGAAAGGCGATTTGAAGAATTGATCTGCCACACACAAGGAGATTGGAGAAGCGGGCAGGGGTCAGACTGTGCTGGGCTTTGTAGGCCCTGCTGATGCGGTCTGATAAGAAGCCTGAGTGCTTTGTAGGGGTGAGCTGGCGAGTATACATATTTTAAACATTTTCTAAAATAGCGGACACTTGCTCGCTGTAGAAAGTTGTCCTCTGGGCCCGCGGGTATGAGTATAGGGAGAACGGCATTGGAAAAGGTCAGCCTCTTCCCTGGCTTACTGTATGAGTAGGCAGATTGCTTCCCTTCTCTGGCCAGTGTTCTAACTGTAAAATGAAGGAGGGGAGCAAGATCAGTGGCTTCCATACTGTTCCTCAGAATTCTTAAGAAGTGCCTGTAGTCCCACGAGGCTGGCAGTGCAGAGCCTGCTTGGATGGGCTCTGGTACCCTCCCCCACTGCCTTTAACCAGTAATTCTCTTGTGTAACAACTGACAGTTTGGATGGCCACAGATCTAAGTGTATTAGGCATAATTTAAGCTACATGTTACAGAAAATCCCAAATAACAGCAGATTAACAAGATTGAAATATATTCTTTCTTTTTTAATGTTTTATTTATTTTTTATTTTTTTAATGTTTATTTTTGAGAGAGAGAGAGAGAGGGAGAGAGGGAGAGGGCAAGCAGGGGAGGACAAAGAGAGGGCAGGGGAACAGAGAATCCAAAGCAAGCTCTGTGCTGACAGCAGAGAGCCCAAGGTGGGACTCAAACTTACGAAGCATGAGATCATGACCTGAGCTGAAGTCGGAAGCTGAACTGACTGAGCCACCCAGGCACCCCAGAAAGGTATTGTTTTCTTAAGTAAGAGAAGCACTAGGGTATGCAACCCACGGCTGGAAGGCAGCTCCCGTCTCTGCCCAGCCATCCCAGTACTGACTTTTATCCTCAGTGTCCCCTCACAGGGCTGTTGAAGCTCCAGCCATTACATCCTTGCCCCAGGCAGCTGGAAGGAAAAAAGGGCAGAAGGGGGCCACAGCCTCACCTTTTTAAGGAACCTTTCTAGAAGTCCCATACAACCCTTCTTGAATCTCATTGGCTAGTTCTTAGACACATGGCCTATACCTAGCTGCAAGAAGGACAGAAATCTTATTTGGGGCTCCCATATGTCCAGCTAAAAATCGGGTTCTAGGAGAAGGGATAAGAGGTATTTCTTCCCCACTAGGTGATTTCTGAGAATCCTTCTAGCTCTGCTGCTTCTGAGTCTGAATCCCCTGGTAGAGGTTTAATTCAACAGACATTTATTGCACGTCTGCTGTTGGAAGACTGTGGACCATCATGCTGAACCATTCTCATGGCATGAAGGTAACCAGTATTTGGAGCTCTTAGGAAATTCTATCACCATCACCACCATCATCGATATATTGCGTGAAACCCACTGCAACTTTTTAGAAATTCGACTTTATGTTTTAGAGATTTGGCCACATTGATTGTGTTAGCTTCTCTTGAAATTTTCCATTTTGCACGAATAAACACAACAGCTGTGGTGGGCACACCCCTTTCTTCACACCCAACGCAAACACCTCCCAGCTCTCCAAGACCAGTCGCCACTCCCAAGCCACAGCTCCTACAGGAGGGCTCCCTGTCCCACTTCTCCTCTGCTGCCTTCTGCACACTGATGTGCTCAACAGCCGTCTTCCCTGCTCTCACGTCAGCCCTTATTCTTCCAGGCTGCAGCCTTCCTGAGAGGCCCTAAAGAGGTGACATGTAATTGGCAGGTCGGAGACTCGAAGGATGAGGAGCCAGCCAGGCAAAGAGCGGGAGAGAAAGATAGTCCTTCAAGATAGGAACATTAAGAGCAAGGCCCTGCCTTGTGCGGGGCGTCCCTGCATCCTCTGTACTCAGCATGGTGTTCATCCACTGTCCCACAGATGTAATCTGGGCACATAAGTGGATGCTGTGCATACAGAAACCCTGGCTTGGTGGGGGAATCTCAGTAGAGTAGGGTAGGGGTTGGCGGGGGAGAAGAACCCCAGACGTTTACTGCACCCAGCAACAAGAGCATATGCCTTGTTCAACTGGACAGTGACCAGGCTAAGGGCCTGATCTAGGGCACTCGGGCATATGGAGCTAGTCAATCTTTCTTTCCAAACAAGGTCCCTAACGCTCCCTTGCTTTCCAAACAACACTTTCCTCTCTCATTGGGAGTAAATAAACACATCATTCTCGGCCTCTTGGTGCTTTGACTGGTCAGAGCTGATGTCCCAGTGGTGCAACCATGTGCCAGTCCAGTTCTAAGGAGAGGGGAGGGACATTCCAAATCTAGAAATCACGAAGGGTCAACTGCAGGTTCTCTCCAAGAGGGCAGAGTGAGCACAGATCCTGATTTATCCTAGTGTTCTAGCCTCCCTGGGAGATCACAAACTCTGGCTTTCCTTTTAAAATCTTTTGAGGTGACATCTAAAAGGAGTTTGGCTGAGGGCCTGGCAGTAGTAGGTGTTCAGCTCATACTCACTTCTTTTTCCTCTGACCCCTGACAGCCTGGCCTGGTCTTTCTGGTAAGACCCTTGAATTCTTCCCATCCACTCATTCATTCATTCTGAAGGTATTGATTGTACCCCCTGTGTTAAGGGTTGGTGATCAGAAACAAGACCCAGACCTGGCCTTTGAGGGGCTCGTTGATGGCACTGGGGGACTGAGAGAGAGGTGCATAGTTAACACAGGTTCTGGGGACACCTTGGTGGCTCATTTGGTTAAGCATCTGGCTCTTGGTTTTGACTCAGGTCATGATCTCACGGGTTGTGAGTCAAACCCCGCGTCAGGCTCCATGCTGACAACTCATCATGTGCTTGGGATTCTCTCTCTCCCTCTCTCTTTGCCCCTCCCCAGCTCGCTCACTCGCGCTCTCTCTCTCAAAATAAATAAACTTAAAAAAAAAAAAAAGGACAAGCCCTACATCAAGCCATCAGTGCAGAGCCCACTTCAGATCCTCTGACCCCCTCTCTTTCTGTCCCTCCCCCACTCACACACACTTGCACTCTCTCTCTCTCTGTCTCTCTTTCCCTCAAAAATACACACACACACACACACACACACACACACACACACACACACACACACACAAAACCCACACAGGTTCTGGAGCAGACTGCCCAGACTCAAATCCCAGCTTCACCAATTCTTAGCTGTGTGACCATGGGCCTGTTACTTAACCTTTCTGTGCCTCGATTTCCTCATCTGTAAAAAGAATAACGATAGTGCTTACTTCACAGGGCTCTTGTGAGAATCAAATGAGTTCATACACGTAAAACAATTAGAACATTGCCTGTTGCATAATAAGGCTCGATAAATGATTCACATGCACATATGTATAAAATTATTATTATAACAAAGAGCCAGGATGTCAGCAAACACTTGATTGTTGCTTCCTTGGCACAGGCCCTGGACCAGAGTGTGTGGGACTCACGGTGAGCATGACTGCCCAGGCTCCTACCCTCGTGGGCTGACGTGAGAGCAGGGAAGACGGCTGTCGAGCACATCAGTGTGCAGAAGGCAGCAGAGCAGTGGGACAGTGAGCCCTCCTGTAGGAGCTGAGGCTTGGGAGTGGCGACTGGTCTTGGAGGGTTGGGAGGTGTTTGCAGAACGAGGTGTTCGGGTTGGGTGTGAAGAAAGGGGCGTGCCCACCACAGCTTTTGTGTTTATTCGTGCAAAATGGAAAATTTCAAGAGAAGCTAACACGATCAACGTGGCCAAATCTCTAAAACATAAAGTCAAATTTCTAAAAAGCTGTGGTGGGTTTCGCGCAATATGACAATAATGATGGCAATGGAATTTCCTAAGAGCTTTCTATATGCCGAGTATTGTTCTAAATGCTTTGCTTATATTAATCCATTTAATCTGCTCAAGAGCACTGTGACTTAGGAGCTATTATTAACCCTATTATACAGATAAGGGAACTGATGTACAGAATGGTTAAGTCACTTGCCTAAGTTAGTAGGTGGCATAGTCAACATTAGAACAAGGCTGTCTGGCTCGGCAGCCTGTGCCTTTACGATTACACTGTGTAAAAAGCACACAAAATAATACCTTTTTGTACAAATAGTAAAAGTGTAGTCATGCACAAAACCACAATATCTTCTGGGAAGAGGAAGTAGAGGAGGGAAAGAGATGACAGGATAGACCTTTTATTTTGGTCTTTCTTTTTTAAAAAAACCTGAAACAGAGCAAAGTATTAACATCTGCTAATTTGGGTGGTGGGTATGTGGGTTGTAAAATTATTCTCTGTATTTTCCTGTATGCTTTGAAATACCTAATTTTTCATTGAGACTTTTATGGAGGTAATTATAGAGTCACACATCGTAAGAAATAATACAAAGACAAGAAAACAACAACAAAAAGAAAGACCGCAAAGAGGTCCCAGATCCTGTCCACCCAGTTTCCCCCAAAGCTGGCATTTTGCAAAACTGTAGTGTAGTGTCACAGCCAGGATGATGACATTGACACAGCCCACCCACTGTATCCGGATTTTCCTAGTTTTACTTGTACTCGCTTCTGTATGTTCATGTTTGTAGGTTTGTGCGTATGTTTAGGTCTATTCAATTTTACACAAATTTTACACATAGGTAAGTTTGTGTGTCCACCATCACAGTCAGGACACCTGAACGATTCTAACTTCCCAAGGATTCTCTGTGGTCAGTTTATAACTGCATCCATGTCCCTAAACACGCACGCACACCCTAGCCCCTAGCAACCACTAATCTCTTCTCCACTTCTCTTCTCTATTTTGTCATTTCAAAATGTTATGTAAATGCAGTCACACAGTATGTAAGATTGAGGGCTTGGCTTTTCTCACGCTGCATAATTGCCTTGAGATCCATCCCAAATTGTTGCCTGTCTCAGTGGTTTGTTCCTTGATATCTCCGGGTCGTATCTCATGGTGGGATATCCCACAGTTTATTTAACCTTTCACTTGTTGGATGTTCGAGTTGTTTCCAGTTTGGGGCTAATAGGAGTAAAGCTGCTGTGAACATTCATGTACTGGTCCGTGTGTGAATATAGGTTTTCGTTTCTTCGGGATAAATGCCCAAGAATACAATTGCTGGGGGATATGGTAATTCATGTCTGTCTGTCTGTTTATTTGTTTAATGTTTATTTATTTTTGAGACAGAAACAGAACATGAGTGGGGGAGGGGCAGAGACAGAGGGAGACCCAGAATGCGAAGCAGACTCCAGGCTCCGAGCTGTCAGCACAGAGCCCCACGCGGGGCCCGAACCCACAAACCGTGAGATCATGACCTGAGCCGAAGTTGGCCGCTCAACCAACTGAGCCACCCAGGCACCCCGCATGTCTGGTTTTATAAGAAACTGCCAGACTGTTTTCCAGAGTGGCTGTGCCTATTTCATAATTTTAAGAAAAGGTTTTTGGCTGACAGAGGAAAGGCAGTCCAGGTCGAGGCAAGAAACATACAGAGATCTGGAGCCAGAAAGTGCATTCAGGCTTGTGGAACCAGCAGGATGTGTCATGTTGCTAGGACAGACTCTGGGGTTAGCTGAAGAGGGAAAACAGGTTTGCTCTTCATTCAGTCAACAAACACTTACTGGGCTCTTCCATGTGCCAGACACTGTCCAGCACACGGAAGCACCGCCTTCAGAAGACTGTGTCTAGCAGAGAAGACAAGGTGAAATAATTACAAGGTCCATAGTTGACAAGGGTGAAGGAGAACCTTCGGGAGGGTGTGACGAGGGCATCTGCAGACATCAGGTGCTTTCCATGAAGGTAGGGACGTGCCTGTCTCGTTCTCCCCCTGGGCCCCAGCACATAGTAGGCAGTCAGCAAATATGTGTGAAATGTTGAGCGGATGCTCTCACGCAGTGTACCCACTCCCTGTGAGCATGTCCTGTCCACGGCCCTCTGTAAGCAGCTGTGTGTCCCAGTCCCGCCGTGTGGGTAAAAGGGCAGAGGCGAGGCCCAGACACCCCACCCCGCAGTGAATTACCACACCACAGATTGGAAGCCAGCGTGACATTCAAAAGGTTGGAATGTTCTACTGTAAATTTTTAATTGTTAAACAAGCAAAGAGGGTTGTAAATTCCGTGCGACGGGACAGTATTACATATTGTGCCTGTTGTCGCCGCCACGTTTTCTTATCAGCCCGTTGGGGTTTCACAGCCTCTCGTGCTTCTTGCATGTTAGAGGGGCCCCTCTGCAGGGTCTCTGGGGCATGGTGCGACACCATCCTCTTTCCTGTGGAGGTGGCGGCCAGCTCTCCGTGCGTCCTCCATCTGACTTCCCCTCATTCCGTCTCATGTCTAGATTTTCTCCAAAGCAACATCCAGTGCTCGCCCTCCCAGGGGCGCCGGCCCAGTTCCCCGTCCTGGAGGAGCACAGGCCACTCCAAAAGTACGTGGTATGGTCGGACGAGATGGTGAAGACGGCAGAGGCCCACATCCGCGCCCATCTCATCCGGCCCTACGTGGGCATTCACCTGCGCATTGGCTCCGACTGGGTAATGTCTCCCTTCCTCCCATGGCTGGCTTGACGTGTCCCTTACTAGGGCCCATGCCTGTGGGCGTTGAACACTGAACCCACTGCACCGAGTCCCAGCCAGGGCAAAGAGGTCTCATTCAGCCAAGTCTGTGGTACCGTATTCCATGATCCTGCCGTAGACACATCAGAAATGTGGCTCCAGAGTGCTTACTTGCCAACCCTCATTTTGACAATTGCCATTTTTGTCCTTACTTTGCAGATGGAAAAAGAAACATCAAGGTAGACTCCAAGTCAGGCAGTAAGCCAGAGAGAGACCCGCAGCTCAGGAGTCCTCTGGTCCAGCTCAGCGTTTAGCCAGTAGACTCTGTTGAAAAACAAGCTCTGGAGATTGGGTGGGGCCCCCAAGAAATGAAGATGTCATCCTCCAAATTCGGAGGCTGCTTAAATATGCAGAAACCTCATCAGATTATCTTCTGTGTGGAAATAACAGAGCAACGTAGACAGTCTCCTTAATTTACACAAGAAGATATATGTGTGTATGTATATTAGAAATGCTCATTGTGGAAGACTTGAAAAATACTGACGAGTATAGAAATTAGATCAAAATTCACTCAGAGTCCATTGAGGAAGTACAGGTGACCCTTGAACAACCTGGGTTTGAACTGCGCAGGGGCACTGAAATGCTGATTTTGTACAGTGCAGTGCTGTACCTGTGTTTTCCTTACGACTTTCTTGGTAACTTTTTCTTGTTTCTAGCTTCCTTTGTTATAATACAGTACGCGGTATGTAGAACATACAAAATATGTGTTCATTGACTATTTATGTTATCAGTAAGGCTTTTGGTCTACAATAGGCCATTCGTAGTTATGTTTTGGGGAAGTCAAAAATTATATGCAGGTTTTTGATAAAAATTATAAGCACGGGGTCGGGGATAGTGTCCCTAACCCCTGTGTTGTTCAAGGGTCAACTGTAGTCACACGCGTATGCCCTTGACTCCCTTCCCGCCCTCCTTCCACAAAGAAAAGGAGCCAGGCTCGGAGTATCTTGGCCCAAAATATCTTGTGAATGGTTTCAGCCAAACCTTTAAGAAACAGTTTCTGTCCATATGTGCTTAGAACATAAAAAGATATAAGATGCCATTTTTTATAAAGCTAGCATAGCACTAAAGCAAACTCAGATAAGGTCAATTCAGAAGAGTAGATAGTGCCCATTGTCACAAACACAGATGCCCAAATTCTAAGTAGAATATTAGCAAGTAAACTCCAATAACATATTAAAGAGCATATAACACAAGTAAACTTCATCCCAGGAATGTAATTCACCGTATTAGCACCCAAAGAGGAAAAATCACATAATCATCTCAATAGAGGCCAAGAAAGTATTTGATGAAAGTCGACACTCATTCATGATTTAAAAAAAAAAAGAAAAGCAAGGAAAAGAAAAACTTCTTAACTAACCGGGAAAGAAGGGACCCACCTTAACTTGATAAAGGCTATCTCTCCGAAACCCACAGCAAACATGTACTTCATGAGAGCTATCAGAAGTGTTCCCACTGAAGTCAGAAATCAGATAAGGCTGCCCATTATCACCACCACGGCTCAGAATTCTACTGGAGTTCCCAGATAATATAGTAGAACTAAGAAAAAAATATTTTGTACAAAGCCAGTACGCCACTACACGGCAGTAACCGCTGTTACTGTTTTGATGCGTTTCCCTCTTCCCTCGGTGCTTTTTTAAAAAACACAATGCAGCTTCTGTACAGCCTTTCTCCACTTAGTGGCTCCTGCCCCTGGGGTCCCGGGCCGTTTGCAGCCTTTAACCCTGTCCCCCTTCAACACTGCAGAAAAACGCCTGCGCCATGCTGAAGGACGGAACCGCAGGCTCCCACTTCATGGCCTCCCCGCAGTGTGTGGGCTACAGCCGCAGCACGGCGGCCCCTCTCACCATGACCATGTGCCTCCCTGACCTGAAGGAGATCAGACGGGCCGTGAAGCTCTGGGTGGAAGCGCTGAACGCCCGGTCGGTCTACATTGCCACGGATTCTGAGAGTTATGTGCCCGAGATCCAAGAACTCTTCAAAGGGAAGGTGTGTGTGGGCCCGGTGGGGGTGCGGCAGGAAGGGAATCAAAGAAAGCTCCAGGGTGGCCCCACGGCTCCCTCTACGTGCTTTATGTCCTTCTGACACTTAGGCATTTCCGCTCCGGTTCCTATCCTTCCTTCAAACCCTGGCCCAAACACCTTGGCCCATTCTCTCCAGTTTCCTCTGCATTCTTGTAGCTAATGTGTCCCTACTGGAGCTATCACAGTATTTTATCACAGCTGCTCTCGAGGCACTGTCTAGTCTGTGTGAGACTAGAAACACGTCCCACTTCTTCCCAAACGTTGTGGCTTCTTGAAGGCAGGATCAGAGGCTGACTCACCGTTCTGTTCCTCAGCTTGTAGAGGCCTTGCCGTCACCATTGTCTAGGTCAGTGCTTAACACAGTAGACACTCGGTGACTGTTGAATAAGGGCTTAAAGAGTGGGCCCTTGGGAGAAATCCAGTGTAACAGATTAAGAGCTGGACTCTGGAGCCAGAGAACTTGGGTGCTACCCATTGTGCAGTCTTGCACAAGTTACTTTAGTTCTCTGTACTTCTTTCGTTTTCTGTAAAATGGGACTGAGAGTAGTCCTGTTTCATAGGGTGATTGTGAAGATCAGATATGAAGAAAATAAAACCATTCCAGTGCAAAACAAGTGCTCAATAAAGTTAGCCATCACTGATAGTAGGAGTAGGTGGTTGATGAATAAAGGGAATGCTCTTTTGTACTTCGTAAATGCTTAAGGAAGTGGCGAATAGTAAATATTCAGTGTGTGACTAAAGAGTGGGATGTGCTTGGTGCTCTATCAGTGGAGGGTAGGTAAGAAATATCAATAAAGTGACTGAATTAATACCAAGCATTCAATAAGATTTTGTGGAATGAATGAAAGCCCTAAACACCTGCACAGACCTTAAAAGGTTTGCTTTCTAACAGTGGGAACCCTTGGCTTTATGTGAGGGGCTCCCTTCTCTCTTTTAGCCCAGACACCAGCAGGAAGCCCTGACTTGAAAAGAAGGTGCCAAGTCAGCGCATCCTGGCCTGCCTCCCTCCCACCCGCTTTTTAGAAGACCATCAGAGCTGGGAGACCTTGGGGCTCCTCCAACTCAGCCCCTGCATGTTATAGCTGAGGAAACCAAAGTCCCAAGAAGGGATAGAATTTACCCAGGAGGTCTTGAAGCTAATGATAGTGGGTATGACACGGAGCGGGTAAGTTTCAGGGCGTGGGTGGAATTATTTGGGGGATTTTGGCCATGATTATACTAGTATTATTTCTCTGCTACCATCCAAATAGCAAGATGATGATTTTTGTTAGATCAGAAATCTCTGTGTGACAGCAAAGCACTTTCAGCCCCAGCTCTGCCCACACCCCCACTTCTGTACTAAGTTGAAGCATTTGGAGAGTCCCTGGGAGTTTTTTCGTGAGTTTTTAGAGTTGATATATTTGTTACACGTTAAGTCTCTTGCCATTTTCTATTTCCGGTTCATGTGTCACTGTTGTCGTCCTTGCCTACTCCTCAACCCCTCTGTCCATGGGGTCAGAGCCCACCCTTGCTCCTCCGTTAGGCTGGGCCACTGCTGAGCTGAGGATGCTGATAAATAAGATGTAGTCTTGCCCTCCAAGACTCCCAGTCTAGACTCAGGAAAAGAGACTTTGCACAGAACTCTAATATATGCTGCAAGAGAGGTCCGGGAGCTTGAGGAGAGGCAGGGGCTCATTCATTCCTGTGTCCAGTCAACAGATAGTTATTGAGACAGGCCCTAGCCAGCAGTGACAAGAAGACCACCACAGCCTGGCCCCATCAAGTGCAGGAGGCTGATCTTAATCAGAGTGAAAACTACAAGCTGAGATGTGTGCTCCAAAGTAAAGGAATGTGGTTCTGTGAGAGTATAGAGCAGAGGACCCTGGCCTAGACCAGGGTCTGCAGAGGTGAGACTGGAGCTGCAGAGTGAGGGTCAGGTAAGAAGCAGACAAAAAGATGAATGCCTCAAGCAGAGGGAGAGTGCATGCAAAGGTCCTGAGGCAGGAAGGGCCTGGTGGATAGTGGCTAGAGCTCAAGGGATGATGGGAGAAGGTATGAGAGGTGGAGAGGTGGCTTGGACAGGGCCTTGTAGGCCACATTCAAGATTTTTCATCTTCATCTGAAGAGAAGTAGGGCACAATTTAAGAGTGTTCAACTTGCAGTGGAGGGAGGGACAGAGAAAAAGTTTTTCCAGCTGCTCTGTGGTAAACACACAGAAGCAGTGAGGGGACCCATGAGGAAGTAAGAGATTGTGGTGGCTGGGCCCCTGGAGTGATGGTCCACCAAGAGAAGGGGTCACTTTTGGGGAGTATCTCGGGGACAAATTGAACAAGACTTTGGGGCTCAGAGGCATCTAGGCAGCAGAACAGGATGGGTGGAGCCCTATGTGATCAGATCACAGTTTGATGGGGAGAGCCACACCTGCTGGCCTAGGGCTTCATGAGAATGGTGGAACTCGAGCTGAGCCTTGAACTAGAATAGGAAAAAGACACTCCAGGCAGAGGGAACCACACCAGTGAAGGAACCACACTAGAGGGTGAATGATGCTGTATTTGGAGCTGAGGCTGGCAGTGGGGGAAGGGTGTGCCACGTGGGGGTGTGCTGAGACAGCATCTGGGCAACAATGCCAGCGGAATGCCCGACCCCATGTTTGAATCCTCTATGCACCTCCTTTTGTGTCTGGCACTTCTGTGCAGGGGAAGAAAGCTGGGGGTATGGCTGCAGGCCTTGGCCAGACTGGCCACCTTTGCCTGCAGCCACCCTGGTGAAAATGTTCTGCCCTCCCTCCTGCAGGTGAAGGTGGTGAGCCTGAAGCCCGAAGTGGCCCAGATCGACCTGTACATCCTTGGCCAAGCTGACCACTTTATTGGCAACTGTGTCTCCTCCTTCACCGCCTTCGTGAAGCGGGAACGGGACCTCCAAGGGAGGCCGTCCTCTTTCTTTGGCATGGACAAGCCCCCTCAGCTGCGGGATGAGTTCTGATCCTGGCTGGAGCATGTCACCAGTCTAAGCTGGTCACACTTGCCAGGCCTGACAGCCAGCAGTGCTCCCAGGACCGATTCCCAAGGATGCAAGCTCTTCCCCCTCGCCAGAGACAGGAAAGCACCAGGGACTTCTGGAGGAGGAGGACTCCATCTCCCGGGGCACAGGGCTTTCAGGCTCCCGAGCCAGAGCGTCTCCAGTCCCTGTGTGCCTCTGCTGTTTCTCCTGGGGATTTCTCACACTGGCAAAGCAGTCTGACCTCCATCTTTTGGTCTGCCCTGCTCTGAGCAGCCTAGGGGGCTGAACTCTTCTCAGTATTTTTTTATATAAAGAGAGACAGAGGTTCTTATAGTTTTGATATGAGGTCATGACTACCCTAGAACTCTCCCTCATTTTTAAAAATCAGTGAAGTTCATTACCGTAGGTATCTAAAGTGACCTTGAATGAGGATGAGGCCAGGGGTGGAGCGGTTGTATTGACCCCTTTTCCAGCTGACCCCCAAAGTAGCCCTTAGACTGGGCCAGAGCCAACCCCACTGCCTGGCCAGAGCCATCATCTACCCCTCTTCCGAGCCCATTTCCATGCTCACTGGGGCATGAGCACTTGTCTCATTATAAACACTATGCAAGTAGAAGTTAGGAATCATGATGCTGTGCACTGCTCTGCTGCAGACACGGAGTGCTGCCCACACAGCACGTTCCAAGTAAGGAGCACCTGCCATCGAACGAGACCATCATGCTATTGCTCTCAGAGTCTCCTGGTGCTTGGTGACCTGCCACAAACCTGGCTCCATCGAGATCTTGGAGCGTATCACCAGGGACCAGCAGTGGATGGCCTGGCGGCATCCTTCTGAAGGCTGCCCTCTCCTCCTTCATCTGTGTCCTAAGGGGCCTGGTTGTAGAATTTTGCCATTAAGTTGCTATCCAAAACCTGTCCCCGCAGCCTCCTGCCTGTGGCTGGAGCTCTGAGGCCATATTCTCACAAGGGAGCGTTTGCTAAGCCTCTGACCAGGTAGGAGATACCCCTGACCCAGAAGCCATCAGATTCCCAATCTGCCCTTTCCTGTCCGATAAAATCTCTGCCAACCCCATGAGGCTTAAAGTATCACATTGTGCGTTTTTTTTTGTTGTTGTTGTTGTTGTTGTTTGTGGTTTTTTTGTTGTTTTTTGTTTTTTGGGGTTTTTTTGACTTTCAGATGCTACAGTTGTGATAATCCATGACTCCTAAGATTCTGTGATGTTTTGGCCTTGTGGTTCTAAAATTCATGTCTAACACCTGCTGGTGTCTTCCCTGCCATGTGCCTTCCCTTGGCCTTCAATCCTGGGAAGGTGGAGGAGAGTCTAATGAGAGCCAAGCCCAGAGCTCCGTGCAGGGCTTCTCCCTTAAATTACCTTTGGGGAAAAAAAAAAAAAAAAAAAAAAAAAAAAAAAAAAAAAATTACCTTTGGGAAGAAACATTGTCTTTGTCAAGGCCAGAGGTTGCAGAGCAATAAGGATTTCAAACACCAAAGGTGGCCTTTGCTGCTTGGAGCTGCTGCCCGACTTGAAGCAGAGAAACTAGAGAAAGGGCTTGGGAAATGTGAGATGTTCTAAATCCTGGGTGGACCCTGAGAGATGGCTTGTCTGTTCAGACTTGCTCACAGCTTCACTCATGGGTGCAGGGGCCTGTGCACACCTGCCTCTGTGGGGTCGCTGGGGAGGGGCGGCTCACTTCTGGTTTTGTGTGCTGAATTTGTTCGCTGTTCACAGCCTCACACTAGGCACACGCTTTAGAGTCTGGGGCTCTGATGGGCCATCCAGATCACTTTGATTAGCATCGGCAGTGGTAACAACTCGTGTTTCTGGCGAGAAGATGCCAGCGTTGTAGTCAGATTCAGTTGTGTTCCACAGGCAGGCACTCTATTCCTCTTTGACCCAGTTGCCTCACCTATAAAAATGGTGATAAAAAACCGACGGGGTTGTTGAAAGCCTCAGATCAGATAAAGCATGTATAAGAGGACGTTGTAAACTAGAAAGAACTAAAGGCGCATATATGGCTGCTGATTAATTTGGTGGCCTGTTGTCGCACACCTACTCTGTGCCAACACTGTGCTTGTCAAGTGCTTTATGGGAATTTAGCCCCCACTTCAGCCCTGGGCGTAGGAACTGTTAATATCCTTCTCTTGCTGCACAGGGAAAAACTAACACTCAAAAAAATTCTCATAATTTTCTCGGGGCCACATAGCTAGTGGTGTTAAGCCAGGATCTGACCTCCCAAAGCAATTACCATTAGCCCCACACCCCCCCTTACTGCCGCCAGTTCACAGGATGTACTTTACACAGTGGGGGGTGGGGAGCGGGGTTCAGATGGGAGAATGATCAGCCACTTTAGTTCCCACTGGGCTCCTGCTATGGGTCTGTTACTGCCAGGAGGTTTTGGGGAAGGAGAAATCACCCAAAAAGCCCACACGAGGCTTGTAGTTCTTTCGATATTTATTCCCACATTCTTTCATTCGAGTCACCAACTATGTGCCAGGCTGTGTGTTAGGTACTAGAGATTCAGCAGAGAATCAGACATAAAGTCTGTTCTTAAGGTATTTGCATTGTAGTAAGTACACGACCCAATGAAGACATGTACTGGGGGAGGTACTGACCAACTGCTATGAAGAAAAATAAAGGGTCTGAGGTGTTCACAGAGGGAGCAGTGCTGTTCTGGATGAGGAGTTCAGGTAAAGCCTCTCCCAAGAGCTGCCAGAAAGAAGGAAGGGGCCACTCAGATATCTGGAGGCAGCACATTCCAGGCAAAGGAAACAGCAGGTGCAAAGGTCCTGAAGCTGGAATGACTGAGTGAAGAGTGGCAAGGAGCTTGCATGTTTGGAATGGCAGGACTGAGGCAGGGAACGGAGCAGTAGATCAGAGCAGGCAAGGTCCTATATCCTGGAAGCCAGTGGTAAAGTCCAAACTTTTATTTGGAGAGATGGGGAGCTTTTGCAGGGTTCTGAACAGAGAAGGATCAAGATCTGCTTATAGTTTGAGGGACCCTTCTAGCTGAATGTGGAATAAAGGTGGGAGGGTGGAAGCATGGAGACCAATGCAGGGCTGGTGCTGGCATACAAGCCAGGTGGTGGGGCTCAGGCAAGGACCATTGCATTGAAGGTGATGGGAAGTGGGCAGATACTGGATATATGAATTATTTTTAAATTTCAAGCTTTTTTATTTTTTTAAGGTTTTATTTTTAAGTCATCTCTACCCCCAATGCGGGGCTCAAACTTACAGCCCTGAGATCAAGAGTCACACACTCTACTGACTGAGCCAGCCAGGTGCCCCATTAAATTTCAATCTTTTTTAAAGATAGGAGTCTTTGTATATTTTAATAATGCAATGTATATAATTTCATGTGTTGTTTTTCACTTAATAGTATATCACATTTTCCATGTTGGTACACATCCTGAATAAACGTTTTTAATGGCAAGATTCTATTGAGGGGCGTCCCATAGTTTAATGTCCTATTAGGAGAACTTAGTATGTTCCCAATTTTTCACTATTATTATTTGAATAATATTTTTATTTACTTTTTTTTCCTGTAATATGTTCATGAAGATAAATTCCCAGAAGTGGATTTTATTTTTATTTTTTCATTTTTTTAAGTTTATTTATTTATTTTGAGACAGGGCGCGTGAGTGGGGGAAGGAGCAGAGAGAGAGAGAGAACCCCAAGCAGGCTCTGCACCATCAGCACACAGCCTGATGCGGGGCTCCAACTCACGAACCATGAGATCATAACCCAAGCCAAAGTCAAGAGTCAGATGCTTAACTGACTGAGCCCACCCGGGTGCCCCACAGAAATGAATTTTAGATCAAATACCTAAAGGTAAAAATTTTTATTATGGAAAACCTTAAATCTACATAAAAATTGTGAGTAATGAACTCCCAGATCAGCGATTCTCAACATTTCACGGGTCTTGTGTTATTTGCTCTTCCACCCCCAAGTCCACATGCTGGAGTCTTTCAAAGAAAATCTGAATGTTTTGAAGGAAGAGCCAACAGAATTTGCTGAGGCACTGAATGGGGGGTAAGAGGGAATCAGAGTCCTAGGATGCGCCAAGGTTTGGGGCCCAGGCAATGGGAAGGAGTCGTCCCTAACTTACAGACTGGCCTTGAAGGTGGGCCACCTCACCTCCAAGTTCCAGGTGCTAATGGTGGTCCAAGCAGTTTCTTCGAGGTGGTCTCCAGAGACTCCTTAGCTGGTTGACAAGGCAGATTCTGGGGACCCGCCCACCTGAGGATTCAGAATGTTTTATAGGTAGTGCCTAGGTATCTGCATCTTTTTAAAAATGTTTATTTTTGAGAGAGAGCGGGGGCGGGGGGCGGGGGGACAATGAGAATCCGAAGCAGGCTCTATACTGACAGCGAAGTGCCTGATGCGGGGCTTGAGCCCACAGACCTTGAGCTGAAGTTGGGACACTTAACTGACTGAGCCACCCAGGTGTCTCCAAGTATCTGCCTCTTTTTTTTTTTTTTTTTAATGTTTATTTATTTCTGAGACAGAGACAGAGCATGAACGGGGGAGGGGCAGAGAGAGAGGGAGACACAGAATCGGAAGCAGGCTCCAGGCTCTGAGCCATCAGCCCAGAGCCCGACACGGGGGTCGAACGCACGGACCACGAGATGGTGACCCGAGCTGAAGTCGGACGCTTAACCTACTGAGCCACCCAGGCGCCCCTCCAGGTATCTGTATCTTAAGGAGCACCTACAAGTGATTTTGATGCCCAGTGGCCCAAGATCTATCTACTCACTTGTCCTCAGACCAGCAGTATTAACATCACCTGGGGCAGCTTGTTAGAAATGCAGACTCCCAGGGGTGCTTAGGTGGCTCGGCTGGTTGGATGTCTGACTCTTGATTTCGGCTCAAGTCATATCTCACCGCTTGTGAGTTTGAGCTCCATGTTGGGCTCTGAGCTGATGGCACAGAGTCTGCTTGGGATTCTGTCTCTCTCTCTGCCACTCCCCCTCTTGCTCTCTCTCTCAATATAAATAAACTAAAAAAAAAAAAAGGGCAGACTCCCAGGCCCCATCCCAGACCAGCTGAGTCAGAGAATCTCTGGGAATGTAGCCCAGGACTTTTTTTTTTTTTTAAAGATTTTATTTTATTTTTAAATGTTATTTTGAGAGAGCACACATGAGCAGGGGAGGGGCAGAGAGAGAGAATCCCAAGCAGGCTCTGAATTAGCACAGAGCCCCACATGGGACTCCATCTCATGAGCCGTGAGATTATGACCTGAGCCAAAATCAAGAGTAGGACACTTAACTGATTGAGCCACCCAGACACCCTTAGATTTTAATCTGTCCCCCCTACCTGGGTCTTGAACTCACAACCCTGAGATCAAGAGTAGCATGCTCCACCGACTGAGCCAGCCAGGCACCCCTAGCCCAGGAATATTTGAACAATCTCCAGGAGCTAAAATCTGAGCAAAGCTGCCTGCGGCAGGATGTGGGGATCATGCACTGTGATCAGCCAGCAAGTGTTAATGGAGGGCCTTCTCAGCAGGCCCCCCCTGACAAGCCTTGAAGTTCCCACCAAGCGTGGTCAATGGGGTAGTTTTAGGTGCCTGGTAGTTCTCAGTTTGGGTTGTGACTAGACAGAATTTGATTTATTGAATTTCATTGTTTTAGGATGGGGTCCATTTATGTAAGTGAAACAATGGGAATTACATTTTTTAAATGTTTTATTATTTTTGAGAGAAAGAGCACGAGTGGGGGAGGGGCACAGAGGCGGCGGGGCGGGGGGGGGGGGGGGGAACCTGCGGGGACAGAAGATCCGAAGTGGGCACTGCACTGACAGCAGTGAGCACTCGGATTCAGGAACTGAGACCATGACCTGAGCTGAAGTTGGACACGCAACCGACTGGGCCACCCAGGTGCCCCACATTTACAAAAAAAAAAAAAAAGTAACTACCGGTAGAGGCAGGTTGTAGATTAGGCAGAAATGAAAAAACTGGTATTCAAAGGAACCAAAGCTGGGAAACGCTGTCCTGATACACCATAAATCCTTCAGAATATATGGAATGGAGTGAAAAGGAAGGGAGGAAAGACAAGGAAGGAGAGAAGGGATAGAAGGAAGAGGTGAGTTCTCATTTCCATGTTCCGATCACTTCAGAAAAGCTTAGTGAATAATAAGATTTCCCTGGCCCCAAAATAAAGATCCCTTTTCCTCCTCAGTTTTCTCTCTTTCATTAGTGGAGTTGACAGAAAAAACCCCGTAGCCTAAAGGCAAATCCTGCACTCTGGATTATGTTGTCAGAATTAATTCAAATTCTTACTTGAAACCTGGTTTATTTCAGAGCTGGGACGTTTCCCTTGAAATAACATTATTTAAGGACAAGCAGGTTTAGTTTGTTCTTACGTCTAATCCTTTATTGATCATCAGCTCAGGGTGCCAAGCCCAACCAGGTGAACAGCAGGACTGGACGGAAAGGGACAAAAGGCCTTCCCCCAGAAACTGTCTCCTTCTCAGGTATGGTGACTCAGCACAAGTGGGGAACAATGCCCACCCAGGGGTGGCAGAGGAGGAGCCTGGGAAGATGCCCCATCCCTCTCTGAAAATCTGCCTCTCTTAAGAAAAAAAAAAAAAAATTGGCAGTGCACCTTGCCATTTGACATGTGTTCTCTCGAGTGTGGGGGATATTTTCCTCTCTAACAATGTGCTCAATGGCTTAGGGGGTACAGGGCGCTAGCAAAAGAGAATTATCTTCTTGTTTTCTCACTGCTGCTAACAATGCCAAAGAGAAAGTCTCAGTTCAGTGCCAGCAGGTCATTAATTTCTGTACCACTTGCTAATAATCTGCCCGGGCAACAGAGAGCAGACCTCAGAGTCAGACATTAGCTAGCTAGAATTTAGTGACACTGTTTTGCTTTCATTTTGTTTATGTCAGAGATGCTTTGTATTTGCGTTTTTTTCATTTACAGATGTGGTTGACAGCTTCCTTTTAAGAAATGTATTTAGTTTACAAAAAGTGAGTTGATGTAGAGAAATGTATTAAGTAAATGATGTGGTGTGGATTACGAAGGTGAAACCTGGGAGACCTCACTGAGCCTCATCTTTATGCCAGGCCCTGGAGACCCTCCGAATGAGACCCACAGGGCTGTCAGAGGGGAGAAGCAAGTGCTGAAATTACTGTAAGAGAGAAACTCCACTGTGCATTCGTATTCCACTCGCCCTTCATGTCTCCACGCTACTGTTTAGGCTTTCCCTCTGCTTATATCACACTCAGTAGTGTTTCAAGATCTTACTCTAAGAAATTTTCCTCTCCTGAGCTCCTAGGACCTTGAAACTGTAGTAATACCCAATATGTATCGTTTACCACTTGCCAGGCCATGTTTAAGCACCTTATATTAGCAACCATCTAGTTCACAGACTAACCCTATGAAGTTGATCCTCCTATTATCTCCATTTTACAGATAAGGGCACCAAAGCACAGAGAGGTGGAGTAACTAGCTCAAGGTCACACAGCTTATGAGGAACCCTGGAAGTAGGAGATTAAGAACCAGTGTCCTTGGGGCGCCTGGGTGGTTCAGTGGGTTAAGTGTCTGACTTCATCTCAGGTCATGATCTCGTGGTTCATGAGTTCAAGCCCTGCATCGGGCTCTGTGCTGCTCAGAGCCTGGAGCCTGCTTCGGATTCTGTGTGTGTCCCTCTCTCCTTCTGCCCCACCCCCGCTCACACTGCCTCTCTCAAAAACAAATAAAACACATGAATAAAAAAAATTAGTGGCACCTGGGTGGCTCAGTCAGTTAAGTGTCTGACTTCAGCCTAGGTCATGATCTCACAGTTCGTGGGTTCGAGCCCCATGTCGGGCTCTGTGCTGACAGCTCAGACAGAGCCTGGAGCCTACTTCAGATTTTGTGTCTCCCTCTTTCTCTGCCCCTCTCCCGCTTGTGCACTCTCTCTCTCTCAAAGATAAACATTAAAAAATTAAAAAAAAAAAAAACTGAGGGGAAAGACTGTAAAGTGAAAACCAGAAAGAGAGCTAAGTTTGTGGGGAGCAGTGAGCAGTGTTGTGTGTGGATCCAGGGAGGTGGAGAGCAGAGATGAGGTTGCACAGGAAGGTTTAGCCTTTTCCCTCAGGGAGCCAGAGAAGGCTTTTCAACCTAGAGTGTTTGATCACATTTTAATCAGGGCTTGTCTCTGGGTCAAGGGCAAGCAAATAAGGTGATGGTGGAAGGAGGGGCTTTTCAGGGCTCACTAAGGGGCCCCCTGAGCCATCTATGTGCAAAGGGGTCCCCGTGGTGCCCCTTTAGGGCAGAGCTCTGACTATTGAAGTTATTCAAAAATTTTATTGAAAATAAATTCATGCTCAAGGTAAAACATTGAAAAAGTACAAAAGAATGTACCTGTAGAGTGAAAAAAAAAGTGTCTGCTCCTAGCCCAGAACCCTCCCCAGAGGCAAACAGTGCTAACAGTCTCTTGTAAGCCTTTCAGAAATTTTCCATGCTATCTCTGGAGCTATGTCTATGTATATATCCTCTAAAAAAAAAAAAACCCACAAAGTCGTACTGTCTGGCTTTTGCTTTTTTCACATAACACATTTAGAGCTTTTTCAGTATCAGGTGTGCAGATCTTTTTCATTCTTTTTTCCCTCCTCATAATATCCCACAATATGAATGGAGCATAATGCATTTAACCTATTCTGAGATATTCGAGTTTGGTGTTTTGGCCACATGTGCAAATACATCAGCGGGATACGTTTCTGGTAGTGGACCTGGTGGGTCAAAAGGGGGTGTGTATGTGTTGGTGAGATGCCTCAGTTTGTCTCCACAGGATTGTTTGCGTGTCCTGTCAACGCTGGCTGGCTTCCCCCAGAGTGAGTGATTCAAGAGACCAAGGCAGAAGCTGCAGTGTCTTTTATGACCTGGCCTCATAGACCATAAGTCATACACCATCACTTCTGTCACTTTAATTGCTCACACACGCCGACCCTCTTCAATGTGAGGGGCAGAGGTAGGAGGAGGTGAGGATCATTGTGGGCCATGTTGGAGCCTGACTACCACAAGCTGTTTGTTTGTTTGTTTGTTTGTTTCAGTTAACATGCAATAAAATTAACTCTTTTTTTTTTTTTTTTTTTTTGGTGGATAGGTCTAGGAATGTTAACACGTGCCTTTGTGTAACCACCACCGCAGACAGGAAACAGAACAGTTCCATCACCCCTCAAAAAAACCCTTGTGTTTCCCATTGTAGTGACACACTCTCTCCACCCTTAACCTGTGTTAACCGCCGATCTGTCACTATAGTGTTTGTCTTTTGGAGAATGTCACATAAATGGAAGCCGGTAGCATGGCACCTTTTGAAACTGGCTTCTTTCGCTCAGAATAACGCCATCGAGATTCACCTAAATTGTAGCAGGTGTCAATAGTTCATTCCTTTTCATTGCTGAGCTGTGTTCCGTTGTATGGATGGACCACATTTTTGTTTATTGATTTACATATTGCAGGGTAAATCCAAATTGGGAGGGGAGATGAATAGAGCTGCCAGAAGCATTCATGCACCAGACCCTCTGTCCCGTCCTTCTACTCTGATGACGACCGCTGTGTTGAACCTTTTAACATTGTGCCACAGGTCCCATAGACCCTGCTTATCTTTTTTCAACCTTTTCCCCTCTGCTGTTCATATGGGGCAATTTCTACTGACCTGTCTTTGAGTTCATAGTTTCTTTCTTTCCTGTGACATCTCTATTCTGCTGTTGAGCTCACCTATTGAGTTTAAAATTTTTGTTTATTGTATTTTTCCATTTCAAATCTATATTTGGTTGGGGCACCTGGGTGGCTCAGTTCGTGAAGAGTCCAAGTTCGGCTCAGGTCATGATTTCTTGATTCATGAGTTCAAGCCCCACATCGGGTTCTGTGCTGACAGCTCAGAGCCTGGAGCCTGCTTCAGATTCTGTGTCACCCTCTCTTTCTGCCCCTCCCCTGGTAGCTCTCTGTCTCTCTCTCTCTCTCTCAAAGACAAACATTTTAAAAAATTGTTTTAATAAAAAATAAGATAAAAAAATCTATATATTTGGTGTATATCCATATACCAAATGGAGATCTTAATGTATATCTGCTACTTATGAAAAAACTGAAGAAAGCCCAGAGTCTCCATCCTTACTTCTTGGAGTCTTTTATTTTTTTTTACTTTTTTAGTGTTTATTTATTTTTGAGAGAGAGAGAGAAAGACAGAGAGACAGAGTGCAAGCGGGGGAGAGGCAGAGAGCACAGGGCTTGACGCGAAGCTAGACCTCATGAACTGTGAGATCATGACCTGAACTGAGGTTGGATGCTTTAACCAACTGAGCCACTCAGGCGCCCCCCGCCGCCCCTCACCCCACTTTTTTTTAAGGAAGTTCCAGCCCCAATTTGGGGCTCGAACTCATGACCTTGAGATCAAGAGTCACATGCTCTACTGACTGAGCCAGCCAGGCCCCTCTCAAATTTACCATTTTAATCAATTTTAAGCATACAGTTCAGCGGCAGTGAGTACGTTCCCATGGCTGTGCTGCCATCACCACTTAGCCATCTCCAACCCTTTGTCTTCTTCCCAAACTGAAACTCCATACCCATTAAGCACTAACTCCCCCTGCTCTCCCTGGACTATTTTTACAGCAGTTGCTTTAAGGGCTTTTCCAGATCTTTCCAGCACCTTCGAGTTGGCATCCTTTCATTGTCTTTTCCCGAGCAAGCTGAAATGTTCCTGCTTCTTTGTATTGTGAGTCATTGACCCTGGACATTTTTAACATCGTGTTATGAGCTCCGGGTTACATTGAAATCCTGCAGAGACAATCGATGTGTTTGTCTCAGCAGGTAATTGGCAAAGTGGGTTTGAGCCGCAAGCTCTGCCTGCCTTCTCTGAGTTGTGGTTCCAGTGTCAGCCCTGTTTTCAAACCCTCTGTGACGCCACATACATCTGTCCCGTGCGAGTGTCACTCACTGGCCAGAACTCCGGCATCAGCCTAGTTCATGATTCAACTTCTCAAAGTGTGCGGTGAGCTGTTTAGGCTAGATCCACTCATGCGCAGCTACTGGGTGAGCCCAGAAGTCCATAAATAACTTTGTGGGGTCACTTTCCCAAAGTCCTCTTTCCTGGCAACTTTGTGGTTCCCTGAAGCTTCATTTACCTGACTCGGATGCGCATTTCCCACAGCTGCACCCACATCTGGGGCCAAAGCAGTATGGGTTCATCCCACCATCTTGGGAGCCACAGCTCCTGCAGTTAGAGAGGAAGGTTCTTCCTCATAGTTTCAGGCTCCTGTAGGCGCCGGCCAATGCCTCTACCACCAGGAAAGCCTGAGGGCTAGGATACAAGAGAATGGGGAAAAGAAATGGGAATCAACCTCATCTCTCTGATGGTTAAGAGACCTCATTCCTGTTTCTGGAGCCAAAACTAGAAGGTGTCTCTCTTTTTTCTTTTTCTTTTTTTAACGTTTATTTATTTTTGCAAGAGAGAGAGAGAGAGAGAGAGAGAGAGAGAAAGAAAGAAACAGAGTGTGAGCAGGGGCAGGGCAGAGAGAAAGCGAGACTCCAGGCTCTGAGCTGTCAGCACCGAGCCCGACATGGGGCTTGAACCCATGAACCATGAGATCATGACCTGAGCTGAAGTCCGATGTTTCACCGACTGAGCCACCCAGATGCCCCTAGAAGGTGTCTGCTGTCACCCCCCCCCACTTGCACTGATGCGCACCTCTAGGTTCGGGGCTTCACTGACACCAGTCCAGGGAACGAAGGAAAACCAAGTGTAAACTCACTGCCAGGTTGGTGGTACTTCTTCCCCGGTCTGCCTGTGACTGTTGACTTTTCAGAGCCTGCCTGAACTGCTCCAGGCCTCTGTCCAGAGTTTGGAGCTACCTTCAGCAGCAGAGGTCGGGTGGAGACTCCTCACCATCCTACTGGAAGTTGAGGCATGACCTGGGTTTCATTACATCAGCCCCTCTGGCTGTCGAGCATACCGTGGACTGACAGGGCTGGGTTGGGCACAAGGAGGCCTGTGGGGCTGACAGGGGAACCGTCACAGAGATGCCCCATAGGTTGAGTCTTAAAGATGGGTGGTTGTTTTCAGAAGGCTGGATTGGGGATAGAGCTTGCAGGGCAGAGGGATCAGCGTGAGTGATGTCTTGGAGGGGTTTAAGAGCAGATCGGGGAGTCTGGGGCGATGTCTGCAGGACTGAGGCAGGGTGAAGGGGGAACACCATGGGAGAGAAGTCTAGAGAATAGGTTGGGACTCCATGTTGGGAGGTGAGTGGTTGGTTGCTGATTTCTATGTGTTGAAGAAAAAGGCCAGGTAGTGTTTTCCACTAGTGTGCACAGAAAGGAAGCCCCCACCCCCAGACCCGAGACAGGATGTGGGGATGCGCGTGGGCGTCTGAGGTCTTGGCAGGGAAAAATGGCATCTAGGCTGAAAAGGCCAATGTCCCAGTTCCTGTGGAGAAAGAAGGGCACAGTCTTACAGCTGCTGAAAGGGGACACCACACTGCTGCAGACTTTCTTGGGTCAGATGATCTGTGAGAAGGGCGAGGGACATGTCTGCTTCTGTCCCCAGGATGATAAATCTAACATTCCCCAAGGGCTTACTCCAAATTAAGTGGGGGTGAGGGGAGAGGATAGAGGACCAGGTGAGAGTTTAGAGGTGATAGTGACAACGAGTTTCTACTACATCCTTTTTAAAAAAAATTTTTTTAATGTTATATTTATTTTTGAGAGAGAGAGAGACAGAGTGTGAGTGGGGGAGGGACAGAGAGAGGAAGACACAGAATCTGAAGCAGGCTCCAGGCTCTTAGCTGTCAGCACAGAGCCCGATGTGGGGCTGGAACTCACGAACCGTGAGATTATGACCTGAGCTGAAGTCAGACACTTAACCGACTGAGCCACCCATGCCCCCCCACTACATCCTTTTTTATATATTTTTTAAAATCTTGAACCGCACACAGTAATATATTGTTGCAAATAAATTACTCAGTAATTTATTAAACTTGGTAGCTTAAAACAGTGGACATTTATTACTTCATGCAGTTTCTGAAAGGAATCTGAGATCAACTTCATTGGGTGGTTCTGGCTCAGGGTCTTTCATGAGGTTGAGTCAAGATGGCCAGGGTTTCAGTCATCTGAAGGCTTGACTGGGGCTGGGGGCACCTACTTCCAAGATGGTTCATCCGTGTGACTGTTGGCAAGAGTTATTCCCCATGTGGGCCTCTCCGAACGGCTGCTCATGATACAGCAGTTGTTTTCCCCAGAACAAAGACAGAGAGAGAGAGAGAGAGAGAGAGAGCAAGAAACTGAGCCAAAGCTGCAGTGCCTTTTAGAACCTAATCTTAGAAGTGGCACACCAACATTTTTGCCATATCCTATTGGTCATATAAGACACTGCAGTTCGGTATGGGAGGGGACTATGCAAGGATTTGAATTCAGTGTGTGTGAGGGGGTCGTTGAGGGTGTCCTTGGAAGCTGGCTACCACAACATGTGAATGGATCACTAACAATTCAAGTTTTTTTTTTTTTTTTTTTGTAAATTTAAAAAGATCACTGAGACTTTGTTATTGAGAAAAAGCAAGTTGAGTTTTTCTATTTTCTTACTTAAAAAAACCCCACAAAACCTATATCTTTCTATTATACCCACATATGTAAATGTATAGAAAAAGGTCTGGAAGGTACACTTAAAACCGCTAACTGCATTACCTCTGGGGAGTGAGATGGAATGAAATATTGTGAAAAGAAACGTGTCACTTTTATACATATTTTTCTTTATGGCTTGGATCATTGGGTTACTGTTCAAATTTTATGTTGCTGGAGATCAAACCACCCCAAACTTAGTGATACAAAGCAACAATCCTTGGGGTGCCTGGGTGGCTCAGTCGGTTAAGTGTCCAGCTTCAGCTCAGGTCATGACCTCACAGTTTGTGAGTTCAAGCCCCACATCGGGCTCTCTGCTATTCACACAGACCCTCCTTTGGATCTTCTGTCCTCCTCTGTCTCTGCTCCTTCCCTGTTCACATGCGCTCTCTCTGCCTCTCTCAAAAATAAACAAACATTAAAAAAAAAAAGAAACCTGCCACAGTTTTATAATTTTAAAATCTATTTCAGGTAAAAAGTGGGAAATAAAACTTGGAGGCTGCCTTTCCTGGGAGCATCTAAGCATATACTCACAGCTGCGGCATCTAGACTCTTAGGTCCTTCTGTTCTTTGTGCCCTTGAGCTTGAGAATTTCAGAGAAATTGAGATAACTTGACAGTTACAACTCATACAACTTACAAACTATACAAGCTATTCAGTGCACAATTCTTTTCTGTTGTTGTTTCTTTTCTATACCGGGAACCAAGCCCGTTATGTAAGTATTTATTATAGATTTATTTGTTCCCCATGCCTTGTTCCAAAAAGGATTTGAGGAAGCTTATAAGAATTCATACAGCATACTCATATGATCAAAATATATAAATAGATCAAGAAACTAAGGTGAAGGGAAAGGAAAGTTGAAACAGTAAGTTGAGACCAGAAGGGGAAGTTAGTTCTTAACAATATATACTGCAAAGTCATAAGTAAATATTTGACATTGCAGGGCCAGAAGGGACTAGATGTTATTTGACTCAGTTCCTCAACTGGCTCTTGAAATCCCTTCCCAACACCCCCAGTGAGTAGCCAGCCAGCTTCAGTTTGCACACCTCTGGTGATGGCAAGCTCACTACATCCCAAGGCAAATCCAACTACTAGGAAGTGTGAACCCAGTAGTCATAAACTCAAATGCTTCCAGGGGCTGGACAGGCAACAAAAATGAACAAGGCAGGTCAGTGGGAAGCTGGGGAGCATATGACAGAATGGAACACACACATCAGTTGTCCCTGGGGCAACTGTGACTCCCTCCAGCTAATGATTGCCACATGGAAACCCAGGTCCAGTGTGGCCAAGTCTTGGAGATCCCAATTTATATGGGATCTCCCAATTTATATGGGTTTTTTAACATTCACAACTAATTCTCTATTTTATAAAGTGTTGAGTAGGCCAAATAAAACACAACTGCAGGCAGATGTTGCCTGTGGTCCTCCGCTTTGTGAGTCCAGAAAAGGCCAAAGTTGTGGGCTTTCAAGCTGCATTAGAACAGACTTTGACTCTGGCTCTGCCCCCTTATTCATTTGGTAATCGCTCCATAGCCTCAGTTCTCATCTGTAAAATGGGGATAATAATAGGTCCTACCTCTTAAAGAGATAGCTATGTGGTAAGAAAGATAGGCTGTAAAGTACTTACCACAGTGCCTGGCAGAAAGGAAGCACCCAATAAATGCAGTGCTGTAAATAAATAGTTTATAAATAAGAGAGGAAGGGAGGGAGGGAGGTAGGGTGGGAGGAAGAGACAGAAAAAGAAAGAAAGAGAAGAAAGAAAGAGGATATTTATAAATAAACACGCAGTGCTAAATAAATGCAATAAATAAACACACTATGAGGGACTTTTCTGGGCTTCCTTCCATCCACTGATCTCAAGTCTGCCTATGAAGGTTATTTTTTGATCAGGGTTGTTGAGAGGTTTTTGTGTCCAAACTCTGGGGGACTTTGTTTTAATTTTAATTTAATTGTTTTTATTTAATTTAATTGTAATGTAATTGTGTAATTGCATATATTTTCCCATCAGGTGCTAGAACACACAGCATATTCCTATGTCCAGGTGGGGGTGAGGAACGGATAGGGACAGAGATGTGCCGTGAGTGTGTGTTTGCGTGTCCATGTGTAGACAGGGTTCAGGGGAGAGAGCGTTCTGGCAGGGAGAGCCCCTAAAACAAAGGCACAGAGAGGCCTGTGAGCTGGTAGAGCCAGGCCAGAGAGAAAAGAGAAGAAACCCACCGACAGTGACAGGAGGAGCCTGGGGCCTGTTCCGTTGGAGAGGAGGAGGCCTCAGAGAGTTGCGGGCAGGGGCAGGTCTGCAGGGGCAGGGGTAACTGAGAATTATCGTGGTTTGCCAATCACTGAATGTGCTGAATGTGCTTCCGTGGGCCTTACCTCATTTCGGAGTAAAGCGTTTGTGTCTCCTGTCCACAAGTCTGGCAGCCTCTGAGGAGGAGGGGAATAGAACATTTTTTAAATCTTGCTGCCTTAGAGACATGCTCATTACCTGCAGAGGGCTTGAGAGAGTGAAGGGCCTGCTTGGGGGCCACCAGACTGAGTGCAGAGGTGAGAGTGTGGGCTCCGGGCTCACGTGGGGACTCTGTCCCCTTGGCCAGTTTTCCCATCTGTAGGGGGGTGATGTAATCATGCCTTCATGCTAGGGGATTGTAAGGATGATTTTTTTTTTAATGTTTATTTATTTTTGAGACACAGAAAGAGAGGGAGGGAGAGAGGGAGAAAAAGAGAGTGGGAAAGGGACAGAGGGGGACAAAGGATCCGAAGCAGGCTCCGTGCTGACAGCAGAGAACCTGATGTGGGGCTCGAACTCACAAACCATGAGATCATGTCCTGAGCCAAAATCAAACACTTAGCTGACTGAGCCACCCTGGTGACCCTGATGTTCTTGACTTGTAAATGCTCCATAAATGTCTCTTCTGGAAAGTTCAGCTCTCCCAGTGGCCTTCCCCTTGGTCTCCTTACCATAGGCCACCATCTTGCTTCTGTGGGTTATCTGTCTCCCTCCCCATCTCATCTGCTCTTTCTCATTTCATCCCTTGATCCCACCACCCCGAGGTCTGTCTCTGTAAGTACCTCCTGTACATGGGATCATGCAGTACTTACCTTTGGTGTCTGGCTTACTCATTTGGCATCATGTCTTCAAGGTTCATCCTGCTGTAGCACATGTCAGGATTGCCCTCCTTTTTTCTCCCTTCCTTCCTTCCTTCCTTCCTTCCTTCCTTCCTTCCTTCCTTCCTTCCTTCCTTCCTTCCTTCCTCCCTCCCTCCCTCCCTCCCTCCCTCCCTCCCTTCCACGTAATTTCTAGTCCCAAGGTAGGGCTTAAACTCAAGACCCTGAGATCAAAAGTTGCATGCTCTACCCACTGAGCCAGACACGCACCCCAGAATTTCCTTCCTTTTTAAAGCTGAATAATGTTTCATTGTGTGTTTATATCACATTTTGTTGATCCATCCAAAGGACCCTTGGGTTGATTCCACCTTTTAGCTGTTGTGACTAATGCTGCTGTGAACATGAGTGTGCAAATATCTCTTTGGGACCCTGCTTTCAGTTCTTCTGGGTGTGTGTCCAGAAATCCAATTACTGGTTCATATGGTAACTCTATTTTTAATATTTTGAGGAACTACCATACTGTTTTCCACAGTACTGGCACCAGTTTATATTCCCACCAACAGTGTGCAAGGGTTCCACTTTCTCCGTATCATGACCAACACTTGTCCTTTTCTGTTTTCTGGCAATAGCCATCCCGATGGGTATGAGGTGATATCTCATTGTGGTTTTGATTTGCATTTCCCCTAATGATTAGTGATGTTGAGTTTCTTTTCATGTGTTTACTGACCATTTGTACATCTTATTTAGAGAAATGTCTATTCAAGTCCTTTCTTTGCCCCGTTTTTGAAATCTTTTAAATTTTTATTAAAAATTTTTTAATGTTGATTTATTTTTGAGACAGAGAGAGACAGAGAGTGAGAGAGAGGCAGATGCAGAATCTAAAGCAGGCTCCAGGCTCTGAGCTGTCAGCACAGAGTCCTTCATGGGGCTCAAACCCACGAACCGTGAAATCATGACCTGAGCCAAAGTTGGATGCTTAACTGACTGAGCTCCCCAGGCGCCCCAGTTCCTCCTGAATTTTTAAACATTGGTTGGAGTTGTACCTTCAGCAGATGAGCAGGAGGGAAGTCAGAGGAGTGAGGGGAGGGAGAACTCAGATTGAGGGCCAGGAACCCCCCAGTTCTGGTTTGTTCTCCACCACTCAGTTGTCCCTGAGACTCTGGCCATTCCTCTTCTGTAAGTGAGGAGTTGATCCAGAATGTTCCCTTACATTTCTGGCATTCTTTCAGAGTGCCAGTAATCATGATGAGTTTTTGGAGGGAGGGTGGGGTTCATGGGGTTCAGAGATGACAGCCAAGAAAGAATTCTTGAAGACATTTTTGGTGCAAAAATGTGATTTTATTAAAGCATGGGGACAGGACCCATGGGCAGGAAGAGTTGCCTTAGAGAAATGTCTATTCAAGTCCTTTGCCCAGTTTTTTTTTCCTTTCATATTTATTTATTTTTGAGAGAGAGAGAGACAGACAGACAGAGTGTGAGTGGGGGAGGGGCAGAGAGAGAGGGAGACGCAGAATCTGAAGCAGGCTCTAGGCTCCAAGCTGTCAGCACAGAGCCCAATGAGGGGCTCGAACTCACGGACTGGACTGCAAGATCATGACCTGAGCTGGAGTCGAACACTTGACTGACTGAGCCACTGAGGTGCTCCTTTTTTATTTTATTTTATTTTTTTAATGTTTATTTACTTTTGAGACAGAGAGAGACAGAGCATGAACAGGGGAGGGTCAGAGAGAGAGGGAGACACAGAACCTGAAGCAGGCTCCAGGCTCTGAGCTGTCAGCACAGAGCCCGACGTGGGGCTTGAACTCACTGACTGTGAGATCATGACCTGAGCCGAAGTCGGACGCTTAACCGACTGAGCCACCCAGGCGCCCCCTTTGCCCAGTTTTTAATCAAGTTGGATTTTTGTTGAATCATAGGAGTTCTTTATATATACTGGATACGATTTGCAAATATTTTCTGTAGGTTGCCTTTTCATTCTGTTGATTGTGTAACAGACTGTTTCTCAGTGACCACCATGGAACATTGAAAGTTTTCCTAATGAGGGGCGCCTGGGTGGCTCAGTCTGTTGAGCATCTGATTCTAGGTTTGGGCTCAGGTCATGATCTCATGGTTCATGAGTTTGAGCCCTGCATTGAGCTCCACTCTATCGGTGTGAAACCTGCTTGGGATTCTCTCTCTGCCCCTCCCATGCATGCTCTCTCTCAAAGTAAATAAATGAACTTTAAAAAAAAGAGAGAAAGTTTTCCTAATGGATATAAATACCCTATCTCTCCCCTAATTCTATTTTCATGAACATTTCCCCTTATCAGTAGATGTACTTCAAAAACATCATTTTCAGTGGCAACCTAATGTTCCTTCTTACTGACACATCTTAGTTTATCTGACCATTCTCCTAATAATGGACACAATATTTCCCTATTGCAAATTAAGCTGGGATGAACATGTTAGTGTCTAAATCTTTAGGAGCATCTCTCATTATTTTCTCAGAATTGATTCCTTGGAGGGGCGCCTGGGTGGCTCAGTTGATTAAGTGCCTGACTTCGGCTCAGGTCCTGATCTCACGATTCTTGGGTTCGAGCCCTGCGTCGGGCTCTGTGCTGACAGCTCAGAGCCTGGAGCTGGCTTTGGATTCTGTGTCTCCCTCTCTGCCTCTCCCCTGCTCATGCTGCCTCTGTCTCTCAAAAATAAAGAAATGTAAAAAAGAAGAAGAAGAAGAAGAAGAAGAAGAAGAAGAAGAAGAAGAAGAAGAAGAATTATTATTATTATTATTGATTCCTGGAAGTGGAATGGGCTGACTCAGATGGTTCTTAGTCATCGTGTTAATTTTCCTTACAATTTGCCAATTTCATCCCATCAGCAGGGGATAAAAGTAATCCTCTCTCTGTCCTTGCCAACATTGAGTATTATGCTTTTAAAAATCTGCTAATGTGAAATATGAACGTTGATATTATATCAACATTAATTTTTTTAATGTTTATTTATTTTTGAGAGAGAGAGACAGAGACAGAGTGTGAGTGGGGGAGGGGCAGGGAGAGACAAGAGACACAGAATCCGAAGCAGGCTCCAGGCTCCGAGCTGTCAGCACAGAGCCCGATGCAGAACTTGAACTCACAAACTGCGAGATCATGACCTGAGCCGAAGTCGGGCACTTAACTGACTGAGCCATCCAGGCACTCCTAGTATGTTTTTTAATAGTGTGTTGTGTGTTGCTATGCAGAGGTGATACAAATAACTGTGACAAAACCCAATCCTGGGACTTTAATTCAGGTCCTAGTTCTGTCACCAGACATCTATGACCTCCTTAGGGCTCTGAGATTTTAATTATGGTTTTTTCTTTTTTTTTTTTTAATGTTTATTTATTATTTTTGAGAGATAGAGACAGAGCGTGAGCGAGGGAGGGGCAGAGAGAGAGGGAGATCATGACCTGACTAAAGTCTGATGTTTGACTGAGCCACCCAGCACCCAGGTGCCCCTGTTCCTCCCCCCCTCCCCCCCCCCCTGTGATTTAAGGTGCCTTACAGCTGGGAGAGCAGTTTCCCACCCATTCTCACAGCAACCCTCCAGGAGGCAAATGGGGAAATGAGGTCCAGAAAGGTGAACTCACTTGCCCAAGGTCATACAGCCAGTTAAGGGCCTGAGGAAGAAGCAACTAGCAGCCAACTCCATCTGGCTTTCTTCATAAAACATCAAAGATGGGAATTTAGAAGGCATTAGCTTGATTCTCAGCTGATAGAGACTCCCTCAGGTTGCAGGCCTTCATCCAAGCTGAACCCAGGCACTCAGCCAAGTGAGAACCATCCAGGGTGTCTCAGATGCTTGGCCTTGGTCCAAGCCTGCCATCTTATTTCTTCCTGAAAGGGGCCCTGGGATGCCATCTCCTTGCATGCTAATAAATCACTCCCTTTACAGTCTTTTTTTGAAAACTGAGGTATAATTGACACTATATTAGTTTCCAGTGTACAATGTAATGATTTGATATTTGTATATGTAGCAAAATGGTCATCACAATAAATCCAGTTAACATCTAGTCACCCCGCCTAGTTACAAGATTTTTTTCTTGTGATGAGAACTTTCAAGATCCTCTCTTTTAGCTACTCTCAAAATGCAATATAAAAATCATTGACTTCACTCATATGAGGACTTTAAGAGACAAAACAGATGAACATAAGGGAAGGGAAACAAAAATAATATAAAAACAGGGAGGGGGACAAACCAGAAGAGACTCATAAATATGGAGAACAAACAGGGTTACTGGAGGGGTTGTGGGAGGGGGGATGGGCTAAATGGGTAAGGGGCACTAAGGAATCTACTCCTGAAATCATTGTGGCACTATATGCCTTGGATGTAACTTGGATGTAAATTATAAAAAAAAAAAAAATTAAAGTTAAAGGGAAAAAAAAGAAAAAAAAAACCATTGACAAATTGACATTTGCAATTATTGTTTCCCTGGAGGACACTATAGCCCTCACCCAATAAAGAAAAGAAAGAGCTCCACCATTTACAGAGCACCTAAGTGCCAGTCATTGTCCCACACCATACCTCAATAATCTTTACAACAAATCTGCCCAGTAACATTAATAGCCCCATTTTGCAGATGAGGAAACTGAGTCCCAGAGAGTTAATGTGACTTGCACTGGGTCATTCAGCTATCTGGTGAGACGTGGAGCTGGGATTCAAACCTAAGACCATCTGGACCCCACAATCTAGGCTTGTGATTTTTCATAGCCCAGAGCTGCACTGTCCATATAAACTTAAATTAATTCAAATTGAGTAAATAAAATTCAGTTCCTCAGGAGCACTAGCTACATGTCAACTGTCAATAGCCACATGTTGTCGGTGGCTACCACATTAGACACTGCAGATATAGAAAATTTCCATCGTTGTGGAAAGATCTTTTGGACAGTACTACTCTAGAATATCAAAGAGAAGAAAGAATATTTGGTGATTTTCCCCTCACAAGAGGATCCAAGCCACCTGTCATTTGTCAACCCTGTGGGGAGTCCATCAGAAGTTATTTTCCCTGGATGAGGTCACCATAAAACTGTCTATGAGTGTTCATGCTGTGTTTTACCTTTTTCCTGCTTTGGAAGGAGACTGCAAGCTGGATCCATTCAGTCCCATCCATGCTAGGTACCAGCAGATCCCTTTCTTCATTCTCCTCCTGCCCCCAAATCCCTAGGTATCCAGTACTCTCCTCTGTCACAGCACATTGGGATGTCTCCAATCATTAAAATGAGATGTCCCCACAGGACAAGACAGATGAGGACTGAGAAAAATTTCATGGCACAGTGGGCTTAGTTCTGGCTTGGATGGTCACTGGGTGACATCCTTGCTCCTGAGGAGAGGCGTCCTTACTCCATAATGATGAAGGGGAGGACTGATGGAGCTCCTTGGCAAGGGGCTGTCTGATCATAATGAGATACGTTTCTCCTGCCTACCAATAGAACTCTTTCCAGAGTTTGGGAATTCTCACTTTGTAAATAAAGGCAGAGCTTCCTGCTGTCATAGAAGCCCCAAAGTTCAGATGTTTACCTTTACAGCTTCTACTACAGGTAAGAGATGGAAACATATGATCAAAGCTGGACCAATCAGAACGTGGGTGACCAAGGAGCCGGGACTTGGGGAGGGTGGGTGAGAGTGGTATTGAGACAGTGTCCATGGCCAGATGTCCATGGTAATAGCTGGGCACCCAGTGTCTTCACCAGCCTGGCCAAGTAGTACATACTCCCACATGACTTGGCCTCCCGCATTCCTGGCCACTTTGAGAAAATTCCTGGTGATTTTTTTCCCATTACCCTTTTAATAAATCCCATTTCTGCTGCTATCAGTCAGAGTTGGTTTCCTTTGCTTATGATGAACAGTACAACTCACTGGAATTAGACCAGATCATTTCTAGGCTGGAATTTGCTCCAGCAGGCAGGGAAGTGTCTCTGCTCTGGTCCACATGATCTTTCTATAACAGGACCCTTTGTCCCTACCCCATTGGGCTCATTCCCCTTGTTGCATTCTTGCCATTTCTTCCCTCAAACTTAGCAAATCTCTGGAATCAGGAGGTTGGAAACCCTGCTCTGACTTGTCAATACTTCTTTCATTCTGAGTCCCATCTCCAGGAATCTGGGGACTCAGAAAGTCCTATCTCTATTTTTCTGCTGAAATAATTCTTCCCTGAACATTAAATGCCCCATAGTCCAGGTTGGATGGAAAAGGGGTCTCACTGTGAAAAAGAAAGGGAACATACTAGTAATATATCAAAAATATTGTCCTGCCACACCAGGCTCACCAGGCACCCCAGTTTTCCCAGATTGGGGGCTTTCTTGGGACATGAGACTTTTGGTGCGAAAACAAAGAAGGTCCTGTGCAAACCAGGATGAGTTGGTCACCCTACACTTTAGTACTGTTATTACTACTACTAATCCTGTTCTTCCACATAGCACTTTACAGCTTGCTAAGGACAGAATCAAGACCAGACTTGCATCAACACTGTTTTATCAAAGGTATTTTTTCTTTCTGATTAAGTGAAAACAAAATCTTACGGTTGTTGAAAGTTTCATTTTCTTCAATATGAGTGAGCAGAAGCATCTTTTCATATGTTTAAAACCATGTTTTCTATTCCTTTTCTTGGAAATGTCTGTTCATACCCTTTTATCCACCTGTTTGTTTTTGAAAATTATAAAGCAAAAAGGACACCCAGTTAAATATGATGGATTGATGATACTTATATGAACCCCACTCATCCGATAATAAGGAATAAAAGAAATCATCAGCTCACAATGCTAATGGTACAGGAGGGAGATATTAATGGTCCAGAAACTTCAGCAAACTTTTTGCAGACAGAGACAGAAGGGCAAGTAGTGACCAACTTAACAGGGAGGGAGTTATAACCTAGAGTTTGCAGAAGGAAGTATTGATGACTGAAAGAGAAGTCCAGAATCCTTCCATAGAAAGGATGAATGCTAAAGTTGAGGAAATCTCCCAGAGAGTAGAACAAAACAGAACAAGACAAAAGCCCAAAAGAGGGAAAATAAGAGAAAAACAATGAGAAAAAATTAAGGGCTCAGTCTATGAGGTTCAACTTCTAAGAAAATTTCCAGAAAGAGAAAACAGAGGGGAAAAAATAGGGAGGAGAAAATTATCAAAGAGATAATACAAGAAAATTTCCCAGAACAAAGAGATACAAGTCTCCAGATGGAAAGAACCCAGCTAACACAACAATGAGGAAAATCACTCACTGAGGGGAGTTATCAAATATTATAATGTTAGAGATAAAGAGAACAGCTTAAAAGCTTCCAAAGATTAAAAAAAGAATTAGTCATAGACAAAGGAACAGGATTCAGAACAGTGTCAGGGGTCTTAAATGTAGATACCAAAAGATAGTCATGTAATGCCTTAAAAATTCCAAGAGAAAATACTTGTCAACCTAGATTTCTATACTCTGCTAAACTATTAATCAAGTGTGAGAATAGCATAAAGACATATTTAGGTATACAAGGGCTAAACATATTTGTTTCTATGTACCCTTCCATACTGAAAGATGTGCTACACAGAAATGAGGGAGTAAATCCATGAACCAGAAGACACTGGGTCCAGGGAACAGGGAGTCCAATCTAGGAGAAAGACGTAGGAAGGTCCAAGTATGACAGTTCTGCATTAGGTTTGGAGAGCACCAGTCTAGATTGGAGCTGAGGTCTTCAGGAGAAAACAAAACAAAACAAAACTCATGGACTTTTTGTTGTATTTAAGCATCTGGAAAATTCAATTCTAAGCATTTACCTGATTTATTGACCCTATTAGAAAATAACAATAGCTATAAAGAATATTAATGAAAAAGAAAAAAAATCAAGGCAATTTTTAACCTCAGAAAATACAAAAGATATAGAAGAAATGAAACATAAACACAGTGAAACACAAACACGTTATTTGATTCAGTAGAAAATAGCATTTGTAGTCCTATAGGGTAAACATGATTTACTGACTTTACTGTACTGAATAATGGTGGGTAGGATAGTAGGGTAGGTAAACAGGAGAGAAGTAAACTGGGACCCAGAGGGTGATTCAGAGTTAGGTATCTTAGTTGGGACCAGCTAACTACGGTGACAAAAGCCTCCACATCTCAATCACTGAATCCAACAAACATTTATTTTCTTGTCCACCTTAAGTGATGGAGGTTGGCTGGCTTCCTGACCAGCTGCCCTTTTTTTAAAAAATTATTTTATTTATTTATTTATTTATTTATTTATTTATTTATTTATTTAGAAAGAGTTCGAGCAGGGGAATCACAGACAGAGAGGGAGAGAAAGAGAATCCCAAGCAGGCTCCGCAGTGTCAGCAGGGAGCCGATCCTGGCTCAAACTCAAATCCATGAGGTCACAACCAGAGCTCAAATCAAGAGTTGGACGTTTAAGTGACTGAGACTCCCAGGCGCCCCCAGTGGTTTTTAAGGAGTTCCTTCCATTTTGCAACTCACTCATCTCCCAAGCCTTGGAGTCCTTCACTTTTTTTTTAAGCTTTTATTTATTTTTATTTTTTAAAATGTTTATTTATTTTTGAGAGAGAGAGAGAGAGCAAGCAGGGGAGGAACAGAGAGAGAGGGAGACACAGAATCTGAAGCAGGCTCCAGGCTCTGTGAGCTGTCAGACCAGAGCCCAACCCAGGGCTGGAATCCACGAAGTGCAAGGTCATGACCCGAGCCCACGCTGGAGGCTTAACCAACTGAGCCACCCAGGTGCCCCTAAGCTTTTACTCTAATTCCAGTTAGTTAACATACAATCCTATACTTGTTCCAGGTGTAGAGTGGAGTCCTTCACTTTAAAGCAGAGAGAGTGTGAACAGTGTATGGGAGGTTTTTATGGGTCACGTCTGAGAATGTACACATCATATTCAATTGGCCGGAAATTGGTCTTACCTGCAAGGAAGGCTGAGAAATGTAGTCTAGTTGTGTGTTCAGGAGCAAGGAAAAAAGTTCTGGGGGGCAAGTAGCAATACCTGCTACCATAGGCAAAAATAGGGTGTGGGATGAGGAAGAGCATCTCAGAGCATTCATGCAGCACTCAACACATATTTACTGAGCACCTACTATAGACCAGACAGGATTTTAGGCATGGCAACTGTAGTGGCAAATAGAGACTCTGCTCTCATGGAGCTTCTGTTTAGTGGGGATGGCACATGGATTCTTACTGTGTGGGGGGGGAGCACTGTGAGGGGTGCTGGAATCTGGCCTTCTAAACCAATGTGGCTGGAACAGACTTTTAGCAGTTTTGTAGGGATTTTGGATTTGATTCTGAGACCAGTGAGAATTCCATCAAAGAATGTTAAGCCAGGAACATGACATGATTTAGTTTACTATTTATTTGTTTATTTATTTATAGCCTCCATGCCCAACGTGGGTCTTGAACTCACTGCCCAGGTACCAAGAGTTGCATGTTTTACCTACTGAGCCAGCCAGGAGCCCCTGTTTTACCTTTTGAAGTGATCACTCTGGCAGCCTTGGGGAAAAATGGCTTGGCAGAGCAGGGCTGGACAGGAGTAAAAGCAGACGTTTCAGGCAATCTAGAGGGGAGGGGAGACCCGCCTGGCATGGTGCGGCGGTACTGAAGATGGAAAAAGGTGGAGAGACAGGAGAAATATTTGAGAGGTAGACTAAGAGATACGGTGACTGAGCGCTTGTGAGGGCGTGAAGGCGAGGGAAGAGAAATGAATGATTCCTAAGGTTTTTTTTTGGCTTGAGTGCGTGACCCTAAGTGGGAGCAGTCTCAGTAGCGGTTTGGGGACCCAAGCCAGATAATGGATGTGAAAGCGCTTTAGGAAAGGTCAAGCGGCGGCTGAAATCGCATGGTGAGCCCGAGGCAGTGAGTTCCATCTTACATTTGGGGAAACTGAGGCACGAGAGACCAGCAGGTGGGGTCAGGCCACGTCCCACACCTCTTCCGTGGATGAAAGGACAGAGGCGCGTGAGGTACCTGCTAAGCGCCCGTACTGTGCCCCGCCCCGCCGGCTTCCCTGTCCGCCGCTCGGGGTCCAATAAAGTTATTGAAATTGACACCGGTTGCCAAGGAAGTGGGTCGCCGAGCCGGGTTGCTAAGGAAGTGAGCGGCGACCATCTCTCCCCATCCGGGGCAGCGGGGAATGGCTGAGCCCGGGGCTTGCCGCCGCCCCCGCCGCCGCCGCCGCCGCCGCCGCCGCCGCCGCCCGCTGTCGGCTCGCGCCTCAGGTGAGCCGGGAGGGGCCCGGGCGCCACCGGGGCAGGTCCGTCGCGCCCGCCGCCCGCGATCCACCCGGAGGCCCGCGCCGGTGCCGCCGCCTGGCTCTGCTGCTTGGCGAGCGGGAGCATCCTCTGCCCTGACTCCCGGGCATCCTCCGGCCGTCCGGGCGGAGGCGCGGCCTGACCCTCAGACCTGGCCGCCAGGGGCCGGGGGCCACCCGGGGGCGTCTGGGGCCGCGGTCAGGGACCCAGCACTGGAGAGAGGCAGGGGAGCGAGAGCCTGGGGACCGAACCTCGACCGCTGCCCCGGTTCACTGTATGACCTTGGGCCAGTCCCTTTCCCTCTCAGGCTGCAGCCGAGTGTTTGTCCAGGGGTCTCCTAACACTTGCTGCTCAGAGTGCTTAAGAGGATGAGGTGGGTACGTTGAAAGTGCCCTAAATGGGGCGAGGGAGAATTCTTAGGGCCCCCTGACATGGGCACTAAGAGTCCAGTTTTAAATGGGGAGTGTCTGCGTTGGAGACCCCGCATCTCCATTTGGTGATTGTTTGGCCTCGTCTTGGGCAAGTTGATCTCTGAGCCTTCATTTTCTGTAAAATGGGTTAATGAACCTCTGTGGGAAGCCAGTGAAACAGAGTATTTGTCAAGTAGCTTGGCACATAGTAAGTGTCCCACAAGCCATTAGGAGGCATGTGGGGTGGTGTGGGCAAGGCTTCCAGGAGGTGACTTTGAGACTGGTGGGATTTAGGTGTGTAGAGCGCCAGCCTGTATGTGTACTCCTTCCCTGGTGACACCACCCCACCCCCCGCCCCCGGTTTTACTTCTCCACGCTGTGCAGAGCAGGGAAGGTGGTGTGGACCTGCACAGGTAGCCCTGGGGGTGGAAACCCAGAGGTCAAGTCCTTGTAGATGGCTGAGGTTAGCTGTCATTTTCAAATACTTGGACCCTGTTGGCCCGTCCAGAGCAAAAAGATATCTTATGTCTTTTGGGACGTGCTTAAAGCTTAGTAGCTATTTGCAAGTGTATGATTAAGAAGCACTTTTCAGGTGCATTATCTCATTTAATTTTCACGGAGGCTTTGCCAGGTAGGTGGTGACCTAATCCCCATTTCACAGATGGGGCTGAGGCTCAGAAAAGGGAATGGCTTGCCTGGGAATCTTACACCTATTAAGTGGTGGAGCTGGACACATTTCCAGGTGAATCCTGTATTTTCTCCCCTGTACCCTGATGTCTCTGCTTTCTCAACCATAACTGTTACAAAGCCACAGAGTATTCTTTTGTTTCTTCTGATTTCTACGGTTAGAGGCTTTTCTTCTAGTGGCGAGGAGATAAGATCTTACATAAAACTTCATTTAAATAGATGCCTTCCAGGGACGTTTGGGTACTTAGTCCGTGAAGCATCTGACTCTTGATTGTGGCTCAGATCATGATCTCACCGTTTGTGAGATTGAGCCCCATGTCAGGCTCTGTGCTAACAGCATGGAGCCTCCTTAGGATTCTCTCTCCCTCTCAGTCTGCCTCCCCCACCCCGGCAAATAAATAAACATTAAAAAAATTAAATAGATACCATCCAAAGTGTGGACCTCAAAAAAGAGCTGGAATTTTTTTTTTTTTTTAACCTTTATTTATTTTTGAGACAGAGAAAGACAGGGCATGAACGGGGGAGGGTCAGAAAGAGGGAGACACAGAATCTGAAACAGGCTCCAGGCTCTGAGCTGTCAGCACAGAGCCCGACGCAGGGCTTGAACTCATGGACCACGACCATGACCTGAGCCGAAGTCAGCTGCTTAACCGACTGAGCCACCCAGGCGCCCCAAGCTGGAATTGTTTTAAAATGTTTAATGTTTATTTATTTTTGAGAGAGAGAGAGACAGAGTGCAAGTGGGGGAGGTGCAGAGAGAAAGAGAGGGAGAGGGAGACACAGAATCCGAAGCAGGCTCCAGGCTCCGAGCTGTCAGCACAGAGCCCAACGCGGAGCTCAAACCCATGAACCATGAGATCATGACCTGAGCTGAAGTCAGATGCTCAACTGACTGAGCCACCCAGGCGCCCCTAGAGCTGGAATGTTTAAAAGGCGACTTCTCTGTCCTTCAGTTCCCTCCTCTTTAAAATGAAAGAAGTAGGCTAGATAGTATCTGAAGGCCCTTTCAGTGCTCTTGTGCAACTCTCCTTGCAAGCTACTGGTTTTAAAAGCATGGAATCAGGCTGTCTGGGTTCAAGTCTCAGCTCTGCCACCTCCAAGCTGCGTGCCACTGAGCAATTTACTTCCATCTCTGTGCTGCAGTTTCCCCACCTGTAAAAGGGGGATAATGAAAGTATCAACCATGTATGGCTGTTGTGAAGATTCGTTGGAGCCTAATACGTTAAAGTGCGTGGCCTGTTTGATAAATGTTAGCTCTCATTATTTGGGCTTCATGTATACTACATATTATATTTATATACTTTATGTCCTGTTTATGATTGGTGAGTGAATAAATTGAAGTATGTGCATACTACCAGGCTTGTCAACTTCAGAAGGTCACTGCAAGCTGGAAACAGTAGTTGTCACGGTAGAATATTAATGTCAGTATTATTATAGGGTCGCTCCAGGAACGTGCAATCCCCTGCCAGAATGGGTTGCAAAGAGAGATGGAAGCCGGTGGTAGGATGTCAACTCCCAATTGAGTAAATGTGTACTAAATCCCTCTGTGCCAAGCACAATAGAAGATGTGGAAATCAGTCCTGGGGTGTCCGGGTGGCTCAGTCAGTTAAGCCTCCAACTCTTGATTTCGGCTCAGGTCACGATCTCACAGTCTGTGAGTTCAAGCCCTGCTCTGGGCTCTGTGCTGGCAGCATGGAGCTTGCTTGGGATTTTCTCTCTCTCTCTCTCTCCCTCCCTCCCTCCCCTGCTTGCACTCCCATACAGTCTCTCTCAAAATAAACATTTTAAAAATTAAAAAAAAACCCAAAATCAGTCCCGATGCCATATACTTCAAGGACCTCAGAACGTAGTTTGTAGGTTACTAGCTTTTGAAATGATTTGACTTCTTTAAATGAATTCATGACTCGTGTTTAGCCCTACTGCAGAGTAAAGCTGCTTGTTCAGATCTCTTCTTTTTTGTCCCTAGGCTTCTGTTGGGTGCCTCGGTTAGCAGCTTCGTTTTATCCACTGGTGTGTGGGGCCCTGAGAAAGATCCTTCTCTTGCGCCACTTAATAATGCAATGCTGTCCGTGTGGTTTACAGAAGTGCTTAAGCGTGCCTTCACTCATTTGGTCTTATGAATAACCCTGTGAGGAAGGTAGGTTACAGATTTAATTTCCCCATCTTGCAGTCCAGGCACCTGAGGGAAGAGAAGCCCTGCTACCAGTAAGTGGCCCATTTCACATGGGAATTGGGTCTTCCTGCTCCAGGTTCAGTGCTGCTGCCCTTTGCAGCCTCAGTTTGGTTCGCTCCACATTTGCTGAGCACCTGGTATGTGTCAGGCCCTGTTCTGGCCTGGAGATACGATGGTTCCGAGATGGATGAGATCCTTGCTTTATGCAGCAGACATTCCAGCGGCAGCGGCAGAAAAATAAACCAAGGCCACCATTTGGAAAAGTGGCAGAAGGAACAGCAAGGGTAAACTGCTCCAACAGTGGCTGGAGCAGGTGAGTTGGGGTGGAAGGAGAGAGAGAGAGGAGAGGGGGGCTGAGGGGGGAGGGGGGGAGGCCTCAGATCCTACAGGGCCTTGTAGGCTAGAGTAAGCACTTGTGGTTTGATTCTAAAAGCTTGGGAGGCCAGTGAAGCCTTTAGGAAGGGGAATGACCGTAGTCGATTTTGGGTTTTTTAAAAAATCATTCTGGCCTCTGTGTGGCCAATGGATTTTAAGGGGAATAAGCATGGCGGCCAGGAGGGTAGTTAGGAGACTGGTTGAGAAGTGATGAAGGCCTGCTGCAGGGGTAGCAGTGGAGGTGGGCCCAAGAGGGTGGACTGGGGATATGTTTTGGAGGCAGAACCAGCAGGATGGTGGTTGGGAGAAGAGCTGAAGGAATCAAGGATGATTCCTGGGTTTTTGGCCTGAGCAATTAGGTAGATGTTGGGTGGTGCCATCTGCCTTTAAAATGATGAAAGGACTTTTTGGTAAGGTGCCCTGTGGGGAAGAATTCGCGGTGGTTCGCTCCGAACCTGTTGGAGGGGCAGAGGTATAAACATCATACCTTACAGTTCGTGGGGATGAGATCCCAGATTATGTGCAGGAGCGCAGACGGATGCATCTCCCTGAAGCTCTCACCTTGGACTTCCGCAAGCCCTACTTTTCTTGCACTCTGGCTCTTTGCCGGCTAGTGGAGTGGCAGGCGTGGGCTTTGCCAGGGCAGTGCCCATCTGTCTCATGCTGTTGGTGTTGCTGTCCTGACTCGAGATCTTGGCTGATGAAGGCTGGAAGGAGGCTAGCCAGCTCTGGGAGAGAGTGAAGCTCACTGTCAGGGACTCACACGGCCACAGTTTCCCTGCCAAAGTGGTTCTTTTCCTTGGCCCTCAAATGACATTTCTAAAGTTTCAGAGCTTTTGATTTGGGAATCCCTTGTGAAAAGCTGTTGTGTTCTGCCAGAATTCCTGGAGGATCCTTGAATGGAGTATCTCTTCTGAGCAAGAGAATTCGAGCCTTTTTTTCCTCTAGGCTAATACTTGCACTGGTAAATGTAGGCTTACGATGTTGCAAGTTCCACATGGTGAATAGAAGACTCATAATCCCACCGCCTCTACTCGTATAGCCTTGTTTGCTGTTTAAAATGTTCTTTCCTGTGTGTTCTTATCCAGTAATGCCAGTCCATGGAGGTCATGTGGAATATGTACCAATCCCCAGTTTACAGACGAGGCATTGAGATGCCAAGAGGTCGTTGTTTTTGTCAGTAACATTAGGCACCTGGTAGGTGCTGGGTGAGGGAGATTCTTGCAGCTCAGGGAGTGTGTTTTTCATGTCAGAAGTACCCTTGTCCCCTGGAGCTTGCTAGAAGCACAGAATCTGGGCCTAGATCTAATAAACCGGGCTGCATTTTACCAAGACCCCTGGGTGTCTCCTGTGCAAGTTAAAACTTGAGCGGTGCGCTTATTTGGTACTAAGTGGCAAAACTAGGGCTTGCCTGTGATAACGATAATAAAAGTGACAGGAGTAGCTAACATTCATTGAGCCGAGCACTGTTGTAAGTACTTGACCCACGTTGTCTCATGCCGTCCTCATAGCAACCCTGACCATGGGTACTGTTATGAATCCCACTTTCCAGAAGAGGAAAGCAGAGGCACAGAAAATTCCCATAACGTCCCCGGATCCTTTGCTCTTTCTGCCGCTGGGTTTTCCAGGTGGGCAGTCCGTCCCTGCTGTCTCGTCCAGAGCCGTTCTCTCCTGTACGTGATACTAATGTTACATGCTGCTGAGAAAGTGACTTGAAAGAATGTTTGAGGAAATCAGGGGAAGAACCCTTGAGCTATTTTAACTGAATGAGATGGATGTCAGTCACTTGACCCATAGTCAAGAAACAGATATGCAATTTATAAGATAAGCACCTCTCACACTTCTTAACAGTCCGACACTCAAGGCCGTAACAGCTGAGGTGGGTAGGAGCTGCGAGCCTGTACTGAGTCATTTGACCCTACACTGTTTCTTGATGGTGGTGATAATATCTGTGCCGAGAAGAGGGCAGCCAAAGTCCCATACCACCCGCTGACTGGCTGCAAAGGATGCCTCAGTTTTCCCTCTCTGCCCTGTGGCCTCATTGTTTTCCTTTCAACATCTCCTTATCTCAGAGCTTAAAGTCTTAGAAAGATTTCTTGGTCAAGGTATGCCCGTAGAATCTTAGATTTCTTGGTGTCTTAGATTTCACAGGAAATTCTGGTGTGAAAAGGCAGTGGGATCAGGTGGGGTGGGGCAAGGATTCTGGTAGCAATTCCGCCACTTGCTGTGTGACCTTAGGCAAGTAATTCAACCTCTCTGGCTCTCAGTCGCAGTCTCTCTCTCTCTCTCTCTCTCAGTCTCAGAGTCTCAGTCTCAATATATACAAAATAAGGACCTGGAACAACTTTCCAAGGCTCTTCCAGCCCCGCCTGGAAGAATGAGTATGGAGTTGAGTGGTATTTTCTTTCTTGGTGACTTCATGCTGGGCTTTCACCCAGGCCTTCCAGGGTGGGGCTTTTAAAGCACATTTCTGGGCCGCCAGAGATCCTTGATTGCCATCAGCTCATCTTATCAGCCTCACACATCTGCATTGCAGCTGGGGATGTTTCTGTTTAAGGCTCAACTAGTCCTGGTGACACATTGTGTCTCCTCACTTTGTCACACTGCAGGCATTGAGCTCTTCACACACAAGCAGATCTATCTTTAGTATGCTGATTTATTTAAATCGGAGTTTGCATTAGAGAGCACCAGCGATCGTTATGGTGGGTGTGGTTTTATTTTTACAGTTTTTGGCAGGATATTTGCAGCACTTGCATTTTGTCATATTTGAACATGGTGTATAAGTGGAAGCGGGTCCAAGGGAACAAGGAATTAGAGCAGATTATCATGCTCTTACCTACTCTGGGGTCCTTCACATCACCTTCAGCACAGGTTCCAGGAACTGCCTGCTTCGGGGCTGTTGTGTGGGAATAAAGTCAATGGAAACTAGAAGCTCATGGAATGGTCTCCAGCAGTGTAGCGGATTGCAGTAATCATTACTTTGTAACACATTTCAGTAACCTAAGCAAAAAAAAAAAAAAAAAAAAAAAAATCTAGCTAGTAAATCACAAAAGATTCCATTCAGGTAAGATAAAATATCAGCTCAGGTTACTTAAGATAACACAAGAAGATTGTTCTTGGTGGAAATAGTTACTGGTTTTGCAAGATCTGCAGTAACCAGTCAGATTCTAGCCTAAGAAATATATCGTGTTTTTCCTTCCTTATTTCTTCAGTTGGCAGCATTTTTTAATGGCATTTTTTTTCCTGTTTATAAAAATAATGAATTTCTGTTGAGGAAAAATGAGGAAAGTCCTGAAAAGATCAAACTTAAGATTCACTTTGGGGCACCTGGCCGGCTCAGTGGGTGGAACATGGTACTCTTGATCTCGGGGTTATGAGTTCAAGGCCCATACTGGGCATGGAGATTGCTTAAAAATAAAATCTAAAAAAAAAAACAAAAAAACAAAAAAAAAAAACTTAGAAAGATTCACTTTAGGCGTGTCTGGGTGCCTCAGTTGGTTAAACGTCTGAGTTGGGCTCAGGTCATGATCTCGTGGTTCGTGAATTCGAGCCCTGCATCAGGTTCTGTGCTGACAGCTCAGAGCCTAGAGCCTGCTTCAGATTCTGTGTCTCCCTCTGCACCTCCCCTGCTCGTGCTCTCTCTCTCTCTCTCTCTCTCTGTCTCAAAGAATAAATAAACATTAAAAAAAAATTTTTTTTTAAAGAGTCACTTTAAGTCCTACTGCCCAAAACTAGCCACTGTAACATCTTACTATCCAAAGGCAAAGATATCCCTAAATATATTTTATCTAGTGGATGTACAATTCTTACCTATTTCCCCTATTGTCATTTAGGCTAGTTTCAATGTTAAATATTATAAATAATGCTACAGAGAACATCTTGATGATTATCTTTGTGTAAACGTTTGCATTTCTGATGATTTCTTTAGATTATTTAATTAAAAAATTTTAATTACAAAGGCAGCCTCCTTAAATCACATTTTTAACAAGGCAATGTCTAAATAAAGTTGGAAAGGCAGACATTTTACTACAATTTGGTGGAGAGGAGTTGCCTATGAAAATGGTATTCTAACTCAATTTCGGCATTCTTGTCTACTGGCAGATATGTTTTTAGATAAATGTACACTCAAAGCGTTACCTTTCATGTTGCATCTGGAAATGTTCATTTCATATTTCAGAACCATGTTTCCATGTTTAGTAGTTATAAACTAGTAAACTTTCCCTGGCATTGGGCATTTGTTTCCAGACTTTTACAATGACATAATGGGCTCTAATGAACATCTTTGCTTCTCTCTCTCAGCCTCATAAGAGAGCAATTCTAATAAATAAATAGATGGTTTGGGGAAGGTTAGAATTTTCAGAGTTCTAAAGGAGAACCGTATGTTTTCCTTCTTAAAATTTTATTGGGATCCTCCAAAAGTGTTAAAAAAAAAAACAACAACTTTATTGAGATATAATTTCCATACCATAAAGTATCTTTTCATAGTTTTTCTCAGCCTTCTTTGCTCCTTCTCCTGCATTTTCTTTTTGATACAGAATTCCCACTGTATAAGACCCATAACACGGGGTTATGTAAACCCTCCGTTCCCTGAGCAGGCTGTTGGCTGGTGACATCGACTGGAAATACTGTACATACATTATCAGGTTTGTGCACTGCACGAGCTCTCACTATGAGAGCAAGCGTATCATTGTGGAATTGGACAGTGCATCATGACAACTGTGGACTTTTGGAGAGGGATTTTTTTTTTTCTTTTTTTTTTTTTCAACGTTTTTAAATTTATTTTTGGGACAGAGAGAGACAGAGCATGAACGGGGGAGGGGCAGAGAGAGAGAGAGGGAGACACAGAATCGGAAACAGGCTCCAGGCTCCGAGCCATCAGCCCAGAGCCTGACGCGGGGCTCGAACTCACGGACCGCGAGATCGTGACCTGGCTGAAGTCGGACGCTTAACCGACTGCGCCACCCAGGCGCCCCGGAGAGGGATTTTTAAAAAACATTTAACTCATCAATTACTGAAATAAGTTCTATGATTTTTTTTTTTTTTTTTTTTTTTTTTTTGGGACAGAGAGAGACAGAGCATGAACGGGGGAGGGGCAGAGAGAGAGGGAGACACAGAATTGGAAACAGGCTCCAGGCTCCGAGCCATCAGCCCAGAGCCCGACGCGGGGCTCGAACTCACGGACTGCGAGATCGTGACCTGGCTGAAGTCGGACGCTTAACCGACGGCGCCACCCAGGCGCCCCATAAGTTCTATGATTTATGGGAGATTCTGCTTCGTCAACTTTGGGAACTGTTTACTATAGAGGTGGCACATGTAGGGCGAGCTTCTCCAACATATAATTAATATAATTAATATAAGAAATTAATTTGCTTCTCCAACATGAGTATACACGCAAATCATCAGAAGTCTCAGTACAATGGGATTCTGATTTGGGGGGATCTAGATGGGGTTAGATTCTGCAGAGTTAAACCAGGTAGAACAGGAGAAGATTTTAGGTCGCACTCCATACAGCATCCAAAATTATATTGAATGACATGGGTTAGGATGAGGTTGTTAGCGTTATTCCCTTTTAAACTTTGTTCTGGCCGCGTCAAGGAGAACATTTGTGTGGTTCCCGTCTATTTCTTAACACTTGCTAAGTTGGTTTTCTAACCAAGAGAGATCAGGCCGTCAGCCCTTAGGTAAGCCATAGTATCTAGCTAGAATTTAGTGACGTCGGTTGTGTGTCCTTATATTTATTTTCATAGTTACCTTCTGTGTACAGTAAGTGATACTGATTTTCTCTTCATGCTAGTGATACAAAGTTTCTTTGTGTTAGAAGAAAGTAGATTTAAAGAAAACCCTTGAGTAAATGATAGTACAGGTGGTTCGTGGAAATGGTAAAAATAGTGAAGAGACAATCAGATGACTGATATTTAGGGCTGGTGTAGGAAAAAGGCCATGAACTTTGGAGCCAGGCAGACCTGGTTTCTGCGTATTTTGCCACTTATTAACCCGGTGTGCCATGTTACTGCCCTCTCCCCTGCTCAGGGCTTTTCTCTTCCAAATTGGGTCAGGGCAGAAGCACCTCCTGTGGGCCAGGCCCCGTAATGCTTGTCTCCTCTGATGCTCAGACAACTCCATGTGGCAGGGTATTGGTGGTCTTCCCATTTCACAGACAAGCACATAGTCTCAGAAGGAACTTGGGCCGGGTTCCAGAGCTAGGAATGGTAGCACTGGGTTTCAATCTCAGGTGTACCTGAATGTCTCTTTTCATTACTCCAGGCCACTTCCCTCTTTTAAATGTAGATTTTGCTCTGGCTCTCTACCCAGCTGAATGGCAGTCTGGTTAAAGTGAAACGTCACTGAGGGGCGCTTCGGTGGCTCAGTCAGTTAAGCCTCTGACTCTTGATTTTGGCCCAGGTCATGATCTCATAAGTGAGTTCGAGCCCCACGTGGGGCTCCGTGCTGGCAGTGTGGAGCCTGCTTGGGATATTCTCTCTCTCTCTCTCTCTCTCTCTCTCTCTCTCTCTCTCAAAACAAATAAACTTCAAATAAAATTGTTAAAAAAAAGAAAAGTCATTGCGCACACCCATGTTCCCTACAGCATTACTCACAATTGCCAAGAGGTGGGAGTTGCCCAAACGTCCCTGGACAGACCAGTGGATAAAGAAAATGTGGCATATACACACAATAGGATATTATTTAGCCTCGAAAAAACAAGGTGATCTTGTCACCTGCCACAACACAGAGGCAGAGTGGTGGTTTGCAGGGGCTGGGGAAAGGGGGAAATGGGGAGTTTCTGCTTGATGGGTATAGAGTTTCAGTTTGGCACGGTGAAAAAGTTCTAGAGCTCTGTTACAATGTGGATGTAGTTGACACTGGATTGTACACTTAAAAGTGGTTCAGAGGGTACATTTTGTATATAAGTGTAGGGTTTTTTTTTTTTACCACAATTAAAAATTTCTTAAAAGTAGAAAAAGAAAAAAAGCCATTGGTCAGAAGGCATTTTTTTTTTTTTTCATTTTGGAAAAATGTCAAGCGTACATAGAAATAGACAGCACATGACACTTCTGTTCTACCTACAGCCTCCCGTGCACCCCACCCCACTCTGGCACACAGTGCGTAACTTTGTCTGAAAACACTTTTACGTGTACGCCTAAAGTAAGAACTTTTTCTAAAGAGCGCCATTTTCACACCTAAAAAAAGGTAACGATAATTCTTTAACCACCTAATATCTGGTGTGCAGATTTGCTCGATTGTCTCATACATTTTGTAATAGTTGGCTCATTTGGCTCAAGATCCAAAAAGGGCCCCCATCAAGCACCAAATGTTATATTTGGTTGATTTAACTGTCTTACATCAAAAGAGTGCATACATTTTTATTTTTATGTATTTATTTTTTAAAGTTTTTTTAACATTTATTTATTTTTGAGACAGAGAGAGACAGAGCATGAACGGGGGAGGGTCAGAGAGAGGGAGACACAGAATCTGAAACAGGCTCCAGGCTCTGAGCGGTCAGCACAGAGCCCGACGCGGGGCTCGAACTCACGGACCGCGAGATGATGACCTGAGCCGAAGTCGGACGCTTAACCAACTGAGCCACCCAGGCGCCCCAGAGTGTATGCATTTTTAGCAGAGAAACAACTTCACTTCTTTCCTGGATGAGTACTTGGAATGAGAAGTTCCTGGAAGGAAGGCTGTTCTGGCTTCATAGTCTAGTGGTGGTTCAGAGTGTAAGTTCTGTGTGTTGGACTGGTGTGGGCAACAGGGTGCACTGGCGATGGGGAGATTAATGAGACAGCCCAGGGAGGGGGTAGATGGCGCCCTCTGTCAAAAAGGAACCTGCATAGCTTTTACAGCTCTAGGAATGGATCCTGCTAATTACTCCTACCTGTAGCTAAAGGTGTATGTTCAGGATATTCACTATGGCATCGTTTGCAGTAGCAAAAGACCAGGAACCAGGGGCGCCTGGGTGGCGCAGTCGGTTAAGCGTCCGACTTCAGCCAGGTCACGATCTCGCGGTCCGTGAGTTCGAGCCCCGCGTCGGGCTCTGGGCTGATGGCTCGGAGCCTGGAGCCTGTTTCTGATTCTGTGTCTCCCTCTCTCTCTGCCCCTCCCCCGTTCATGCTCTGTCTCTCTCTGTCCCAAAAATAAATAAAAAACGTTGAAAAAAAAAATTAAAAAAAAAAAAAAAAGACCAGGAACCATGAGAAGACGTGCCGGTAGTGGAATGATCAAATACCTTAAAATTTTATTTTATTTATTTATTTTTTTAAGTAAAGTCTACACCCAACTTGGGGCTGGAACTCATGACCCTGAGACCAAGAGTCACATGCTCTACTGACTGAGCCAGCCAGGCGCCCCATCAAATACATTATAAAGCAACCACACAGTGACGTCTAGGCAGCTGTTTGAAGGAGGGGGGTGGTGGTAGTGCAGAAATTGCTTCCAAGATCTATAAAGTAAGATGGAGAACGGTACGTAGTATACTTCCACTTGAGTTAAAAAAAAAAAAAAGATGGGAGAGCAGATACATTAATGCTTAGGTATGCATTGAGTATTTCCCCAGGGGTCGGGGGAAGATTACTTGCTCATTACTGTACAGCCTGAATTGTTTTAATCTATGCATATATTGATATACACATGTACATATGCATATATGTGTGTATTAAGAATAAGTTTATAGGTAGGCCTTTAAATAAGATAAGCCTAGTTTTGAATCCTGATTGTTCCACTTAATTGCTCTGAGACCTTGGGCAAATTAATTTCTCTGAACCTCCCATCCTTATTTTTAAAATGAGGCTAATACCTATTCCTCATAAGGTGATGTTGAGGATTAGAAGAGGAATATACGTTAAGCTCTTGATATACTGTGAATTGCAAGTGTCGAATATGACAAAACCTCAGACCTACACTGATCCTACTAAGAAGTAGCCTCTAGATTTGACTATATTTTTATGAATGTATTTTCTGAATGTTTCACAACTGGATTAAAAAAAAGAAAGGATTTCTTTCCCACTTTTTCCCTCTAAATAAATGCTTTCTTTGTCTGCCTGTTTGGGTTATCAAATGACAGGGCATGCATGGTGCCAGTTTGAATTCAGGGCAAGAATTTATTTGTTCAGGGTTCTTGTATGTAACCTTTGTAGGTTTCTTTCCAGATAAGTAGCCTATCTTCCTAAAACACTTAATCTGAAATCAAGTTGCTAGACTTTTTCCCCCCAAGGAAACAATAGCTTCATTGCCATCCCCCTTCTTGATTATAAGAAACAAAATATATGCAGCTGTCAAAAAGGCCAAAGGAAGCAAAAAAAAAAAAAAAAAAAAAATCACTTGCAAGCTCAGTCCCAGAGTAAATTAACTTTACTAATCTTGCAGTAGGCTAAGCACCGAGCATTAATTTATTAGTTTATTTAATCCTTAGAACAGTTCTTTAAGGTATGTGTTATTAACTGCATTTTATGTAAGAAACTGTGACTTAGGTAACTTTGTCAAGATTTTGGAGCTAAGCGGCAGTGCAGAAATTAAAACCCTGACCTGTTGGACGCTAAAGCTCATGATTTTAGCGCAGAGCCTGCTTGGGATTCTCTCTCTTCCTCTTTCTCTACCCCTCCCCAACTTGCACCGTCTCTGTCTCTCTCAAAATAGATAAATAAACTTAAAAAAAATAATAAAGCTCATGTTTTTAACCATGACTTTACCCTGTTTCCCTCACATCTTTTTCTGTACATGTGCATGTACACATGTAAACATAAATCACGTCACACTAGCTCTTCTCTTTGGTAGCCTGCTTTTTTTTTCACTCAGCCAAATGTCACGAATATCTTCCTAGAAGTAAATACTTAGAGGTTTATTGCCATTCTTAATGACTGCATAATTTCCCATTGTAGAGATGTGTTATAATTTAACCAGTCCTTTACCGATGAGTATTTAGGTGGTTATAGGTGGTGCTGTAATAAATATAAACATATGTGTGCATCTTGCATATATATTCAGGGATTGATGTCCTTAATTAGATCCTTAAAATAATTCCAAGAAATGGAGTTGCTGTTTGAAGGGAGTGTTACATTTTGACTATTACACTTCAGTGGATTGATTGACTGTTTGATTCAAGATATTGATTACTCAACTGTTAGCAAATAATCTGTGCCAGTTTGAGATGCTGTGGCTCTTATACGTACCGTAAGGGACAGTTTGAAAGTTTTTAGACAATTCACACAATTATCTGGTTATAAACAGTACCTGTAATAACAACAGCCAGTATTTTATTAACCTTTGGTCTAAATGCCTTTAGGGCGGAGACTACATGACTTGCTACAATGACATTAGAATGTTAAAGAGTCTAGTACTGTAGACCTCATGGAAGCTCTTTTAGACACTTCACCATAAAGTTGAGATAAGTATTTTTACTCCTAGGGCCCTTTGTTCATCAGTTAAAACATTGCCTTTCCCTTCCTGCCTCTCTTTCTTCTTTCCTTCCTTCCATCTTGACGCCCAGCCTGGCTCTCAGACCCACGACCCTGAGATCAAGAGTCACATGCTCCACTGACTGAGCCAGCCAGGCACCCCAAAACATTTTTACTACCTTATATTCATGGTGGTCAGTAAAACTGGGTAGATGAAAGGAAGAAAATAATGAGTTTTAACAATTGGATATTACTTTACTAATTAATTTCACAAAATTTTTCCATCTCCTTTTTCCCCTAATTTTATTTTTCTGACCACACAGTATATTCCCACTAGTCAAAACCCAAGAGGTCTAAAGGGTATACATGCAAAGTCTCCCTCCTGCTCTTACCCCACGCCATATAGCTCTTTCCTTATAGGCAGCCAGTGTTGTTATCTGGCTCATGAACATCCCTTAAAATATATTTTATGCACATATAAGCAAATATAGAACTGTTCCCTCCACACAAATCCAATGTCATTTTTTTTTAAAGTTTTTTTTTTTTTTTTTTTTTTTTTGGAGAGAGAGAGACAGACAGACAGACAGACAGAGCGTGAGCTAGGGAGGGGCAGAGAGAGAGGGAGACAGAGTCCAAAGCAGGCTCCAGGCTCTGAGCTGACAGCACAGAGCCTGACATGAGGCTCAAACTCGTGAACTGTGAGATCATGACCTGAGCTGAAGTCTGGCTTTCAACCGACTGAGCCACCCACGTGCCCCAAATCCAATGTCCTTTTAAACATTTTTAAACATTTTTTTTTTTTTTTTTTATTGAGGGGGAGAAAGAGAACTTGCACATGCATGTGAGCACAGGGGAGGGGCAGAGAGAAAGTGGGAGGGAATGAATCCCAAACAGGCACTGTGCTGTCAGCGGAGAGCCTGACTCAGGGCTCAATGTCACAAACTGTGAGACCATGACCTGAGCCAAAATCAAGAGTTCGATGCTTAACTGACTGAGTCACCCAGACACCCCCCAATGTCCTTTTAAAAGTTCCTCAGTGATGTTATTTTTCAACAAGAGATGAATAATCTTGTTTCAAAAATTGTGTAACTCCCATTAATGGGAGACCCAGAATTGGGCTTGCTCTCTGATACTTCAAAACAGCGCTGGTTGTGAGAGTAGTGTTGATGGTGATGAGGTAGATACAGAGTAGAAAACAGCCACTTCCCCTGAGAGAAACTTGCACAGGGAGTTGGCTTAAGCCTGGTTAATAGGGAGCTGCTTTATCTTCTTGCCTGAGAGTAGTGTTTCTCAGATGGCCCACGTGATCTGTGGCTTCAGCTGCCTTTCAGATCCTGAGTCCTTGAACTCCAGGCCAGGGCGGTTGGCAGGTGGTTGCCTGGTCTGATCTTAGAGGACACTGCATTGGAATGCATTGATTAAAGTTGCATTAGCATGTACTCTGTGCACCTGCAGATTGCTCCGCCTTGCAGGGCTGTTTCTGGTAAATTGTCAGACCTTTATTTTTTTTCCCCTTTGAAGATACCACATGCTCACTAAAGAATAGATCACTATTGATGTTTTGATGGGACTTATTTTATATAATTGTGATTGCATGCGTTCAGTTTTGTAAACTGCTTTTTCATTTGTGATAAGCATTGTCCATGCCATTACAGACCCTTGGTAAGTGTCATTTAAAAAGATAGATTAGGGGAGCCTGGGTGGCTCAGTTGGTTAAGCATCTGACTTCAGCTCAGGTCACGATCTCTCGGTTTGTGAGTTCGAGCCCTGCATGGGGCTCTCCACTCTCAGCGCAGAGCCCACTTCAGATCCTCTGTCTCCCTCGCTTTCTTCCGCTACCCTGCTCGGGCACTCTCTCCCTCTCAAAAATGAATAAAAACATAAAAAAAAAAAAAAAAAAGATCAAGGTCTAGGGGCACCTGGTGGCTCAGTCGGTTAAGCATCCGACTTTGGCTTAGGTTATGATCTCGCAGTCTGTGTGTTCGAGCCCTGTGTCGGTCTCTGTGATGACAGCTCAGAGCCTGGAACCTGCTTCGGATTCTGTGTCTCCTTCTCTCTTTGCCACTCCCCCACTCACATTCTGTCTCTCTCTCTTTCAAAATTAAATAAACATTTAAAAACAATTTAAAAAGATAAAGGTCTAAAGAAAACCTCCTCTTAAAAAAAAAAAAAAAAGACTTGCATGGCAGGCCTTTCTTAATCAGATCATGTATACGTGAATTTGGTTATAGACAAAGATGCCTATAGGAGCCAGGCAGGAAATACAAATGGGCAAAGCATGCTGGGTGTAACTGTAGAGAGCGGGGTTGGGGCAGATTGGAGAGGTTGGGCTCTCCAAAGTGGCAGGTGTTTTCTCAGTTCCCATTGCTGCCATTTGGGTCATGGGCTAGGGGCTGTCAGATATTCCTATTCTTCAAGAGAAGCAGAAAACCTGTTTTGTTTTTTTAAATTTATTTTTATTTTTTATTATTAAACTTAAGTTTATTTATTTACTTTGAGAGAGAGTGTGAGCATGTGTGTGCAAGTGCACACATGAGTGGGAGGGTGGGGTAGGGGAGGGAGGGGCAGAGAGAGAGGGAGAGAATCCCAAGCAGGCTCCACGCCATCAGTGCAGAGCCCGACACAGGCCCCATCTCACAACCATGAGATCATGACCTAAGCTGAAGTCAGGAGTTGCATGCTTAACTGACTGAGCCATTCAGGTGCCCCAAGCCTGGTTTGTTTGTTTTTTAATGTGAAATGGGTGGTTTTTTTTTTGTTTGTTTTTTTTTTTTTTTGAGAAAACAAATTTTTACATATTCAGAGAATAATATGGGAAACAATCAGGATTGACAGCAGTTAACATTTTCTCGTATTTTCTTCAAGCCTCATTTCCCTGGGGTTTTTGTTTGTTTGTTTGTTTGTTTTATTTTGTTGTTTTTTGTTTGAAGTAAACTCACCTCCCAATGTGGGGCTTGAACTCATCACCCTTAGATCAAGAGTCGCATGCTCCACCAACTGAGCCAGCCAGGCACCCCACCCTGTTCTATTTTTTTAAGAGGAATGATACAATATTACAGATAAAATTGAAATATCCTTCCCATTATTTAAAAAAATTTTTTCAATTTTAGAGAGAATGAGCACATGAGCAGGAGAAAGGGGCAGAGGGGGAGAGAGAGAGACAGAGACAGAGACAGAGACAGAGAGAGAGAGAGAGAAAGAGAATCCCAAGCAGGCTCCATGCTCCAAGCAGAGCCCTCTGTGGGGCTGACCCCACGACCCTGGGATCATGACTTGAGCAGAAATCAAGAGTCGGACGCTCAATTGACTGAGCCACCCAGGCGCTCCAAAATATCCTTCCCATTTTTAATCCCATTCTCCACCTCTCACCCTGCCCAGTTTGGGCAGCTGCTATCATAAATTGTTGTATATCTTTCCCATTTTTTTTTTTTTTAACGTTTTATTTATTTTTGAGACAGGGAGAGACAGAGCATGAACGGGGGAGGGTCAGAGAGAGGGAGACACAGAATCCGAAACAGGCCCCAGGCTCTGAGCGGTCAGCACAGAGCCCAACGCGGGGCTCGAACTCACGGACCGCGAGATCATGACCTGAGCCGAAGTCGGCCGCCCAACTGACTGAGCCACCCAGGCGCCCCCCCATTTTTTAATACTTACAAATGCAGCTCTATGAGCACCATATTATTTTATAAATTTTTTGTTGTTTTATAAATTTTTAATCATAATTATCACTCTGTACTTGCTTTTTCACTCAGCCTGTTTATTTATCCATGTAAACATATATATAAGTCTAATTCAGGCTTGGCAGACTTTTCTGTAAAAGTTCAGGCAGTAAATATTTTAGGTTTTCTGAGCCAGACTGTCTCTGTTACAGCTACTCAACTCTGATATTTTATAGCTAACGCAGCCATAGGTAATGTGTAAACAGAAGAGGTATGGCTATGTTCCAATAAAATTTTATTTACAAAAACAGGATGTGGGCCGGATTTGGCCCCTGGGCTAGAGCTTGCTAACCCCTGCTCTAATGTATTCCTACTGAATAGTATAGTGTGTATGATATGATCACACCATATGCTATTTTTCAATTCCCCTGGTTTAGATTGTTTCCAGCTTTTCTATTTTAACATGCTGCAGGAAGCATCCTTGTCCATGTTTCCTTGTGTAAACATTCACATTCAAAGGTTTTTCACTAGGACATACACATAAATAGAAGTGGAATTGCTGAGGCTTTCTTTTTTTTATTTAAACAAATAAAATGGACCAAATAAAATGCTTCGGGTAGAAGAACGTAACCAGTTTGAGACCTCTGTCCTAGAATCTCTAAAGGAAGCCAATAGTTAGTGAGAATCCAATCCACACTTACTTCTAGAATGTGAGGTAAGAATCCGTGACAACCAGCAAAGATGAGGGTGCATTCACCCAAGTATAAGAGCTGGAGAATGATCTGGAAGCGTGTGACCGCCATGAGAAATGCGTAACTGACTTCCTCAGCGGACAAAAGTGGTGAAGTTAGGGAGAAACTCAGCTTTTCGTGGGTAGTGGCCATTCAGACGGTGGTTGTTAACGTCGGAATGATCAGTTCTAACAGAAAAGCTATTCAGGATGAAGGTGACGAGCTGCTGACCTGTGGTTGCTTCTTTCCTGGCAATGCTGTGAGTTCCTTTAAAGATTTATCACTGCAATTAGACCGGCTAGAAGAAGAGTAAGGAAGGTAATAAAGCAAAGAAAGAGCGTCAGGGCATCCTTCCAAGAAAACCCTCTCCTCTGAGGAGGACCCAGAGCAAGTTTTTAAGCCCTGGTGGCAGGAAATTAAATTAGCCCATCTTCCTGAAGCAGTATGGCAACAATACGTGACTCGTGCAGTTGAGCTCAGCGAGCTCAGCAAAGAAATGGTATTATTCTGTGTTCTGAGTTGAGATTTAATTAAGAGGACTCGGGCTTTGGGAAGTCCTTCTTTTTGAAACATTTTAAGCATGATTGTAGGTCATTATAGTTCCTTTGTTTTTATCGTTTGGAAGAGCGCAAAAAATATACGGTCACCCTGCGGCGGACCTTTTCATTTTTTTAAACAGGCTCGGGGCCACCTTGTTTTGATAGGTAAAAGCTGGACAGCTCTGCCTCTTCTGTAATGCAGAAAAATTGGTCTCTCCTCTGACCCATTCTCCTCTTACCCCCCTTATGTTTCCTTTAAAAATTTTTTATTTTATTTTATTTAAAAATTTTTTTTAATATTTATTTTTGAGAGAGAGAGAGACAGAGCATGAGTGGGGGAGGGGCAGAGAGAGAGGGAGACACAGAATCCGAAGCAGGCTCCAGGCTCCGAGCTGTCAGCACAGAGCCCGACGTGGGGCCGAACCCATGAACTGTGAAATCATGACCTGGGCCGAAGTCGGACGCTTAACCAACTGAGCCACCCAGCCGTCCCTTTTCTTTCTTTCTTTCCTTTTTTTTTTTTTTTTTTTTAAGGTTTTATTTATTTAAGTACTCTCCACCCAACATGGGGCTCAAACTCATGACCCCGAGATCAAGAGCCGCATGCACCTCCCACTGAGCCGGCCAGCCTCCCTCCCTTACGTTTCTTACTCCAAGTCTATGGGATCTTGTCTAAACCATCCCATGTGCTGCAGCAGAGGCCTCCCCACGGGAGGCTCTGGGGCTTGGGGTTTGAGCTTGGCCCCTGACTTTTGCAGGTCTCTGCTGACATGGAGGTAGAGACAGGCAAGGGATCAGCTGCAGTGGTAGCTTGGGGGCCATTGCCCTGGAAAAGAAAGGGAGACCAGACCGGCCATTGTAACATCTAGTTCTTTCTTATCATCAGACAAAATTGTAATAGCGTATAGAAAGTGATGAACGAGGGACTGTCTTACATGCTTTTCTTTAAATGGCTGGAGCTTCACTTCTAATTGAACATGGATTAAGTATTTGGATCTCAGTTTAATCTGATTTTTTTCAGGGTGATAACTATAAAACTGAACAAGAGAATAAAAGTTAGGGCTCACTAGTCATCTCTGGAATGATCGTTTGACAAAGGTTTTGGATGAATCTGTATTAGTTGATTTTAATTCCGCTGTATGTTAGTTCATAAAGTGCTTCCACCTTTGTAAGTACTGCCTAGTGTCACGATCATCCACCAGGAAGGAGCATTATCCCTCTTTTACCAATTTTAAAGAAAATGGGTTCAGAGAGGGTAAGAGGTTTTCTGGTTCTTCATCCTAGACATTATTTTATTACATCTAACAACTAGAGAAGTATGAAAAGTAAATTTTCGTGTTTCCGTGTGCTTAGCAGCAGAAGAATCTTTTATAAAAGCTTAGTGGGGGAACACATTGACTCTCTATTAACCTGCAGCACATTTGCCTAGAACGGCCCGTCACTGCTTCACGTTCTGCCACTCCTTTGTTGGCAGGGAATAGGTCATCCTCACAACTAAAAAGACATTGTTATCACTGTTCTAAGTGTCTATTAAAATGACAAATGCATATATCCTGTGAGCCGGCAGTTGCACACCTAGAAATTTAACTTACAGCTGTGGTTCCAGTTTTTTCACAATAATACCAGAAACAGCTTAATACTAGAACTTAAGCTGCCGTACGTACGGTGGGATATTTTGCTGCTGTCATAAGGAATAAGGCAACTCTGTGTCTACTGAGCGAACAGACTCCAAGTTATGTTGTTATTGAGGAAGGCAAGGTGCTGGACACTGTTGTTCCTGTGTATAACCTTCTACGCTTGCGTTAAAAAGGAAGGGGGCAAGTGGGCGCCTGGCCGGCTCGGGTGGAGGAGCGCGTGACTCTTGGTCTTCAGGCCCCGCGTTGGGTGTGGAGATTTGCTTGAATAAAAAAACTTAAGAAAAAGGGGGGGGAGGGTAAGTATGTATTAAACATATTTGCTTGCTATGCATAAACTGGCTCAGGAAGATTAAAAAGCTAATAATACTTGCTGTGTGGGCAGGGACTTGGGTGGCTAGAGAACACGTGAGGTGAAGGGACCTGTCACTGAAGAGCGATTTGAATCAAGAAGCATGAGAATTACCTATTAAAAAAACCCCAAAAACCCACACCGAGGTTTTTGGGAATTTGAGGTCCTCATACATACCTCTTTACTCTCATCTCTTTGCTCTCTTCCCCTTCCCAGAGGACCCACTTAAGCATCCTTTCTCTTGTTCCCTGAGTTTTCTGGCACCACCAGATGAAGTTACTTAAAAAACATTCTTTTTTTTTTTTTTAAACGTTTATTTATTTTTGAGACAGAGAGAGACAGAGCATGAACAGGGGAGGGGCAGAGAGAGAGGGAGACACAGAATCCGAAGCTGGCTCCAGGCTCTGAGCTGTCAGCACAGAGCCCGACGTGGGGCTGGAACTCACGGACCGCGAGATCATGACCTGAGCCAAAGTCGGACGCTTAACCGACCAAGCCACCCAGGCGCCCCTAAAAAACATTCTTAACACCTATTTTCTTATTTGCATTCAGATTGTATTAAGTTTGTTGATTGAATAAGTGCTTTCTCTGTTTGAATACATTTTGCACAAGCCATAGTTTATGATTTTAGGGTGGAAGAGAATTATGGGCACGAGATGGGAAATTCAAACAGCACAAACAAGTGCACAGTGAAGTTTTTTCTCTCTCTTGACCTGAGAGTCCTCTAGGCCCACAGTCCCCCTGCTGAGGCTGCCACTGTTACCACTTTGTTGTCGTGGTCACTGCTTTTATGTGCATACTTCTAATAATATTGTTTTGCCTGTCAAACATAAACATGCATCCACGTATCCCCATGCTTACACAGCGTTAACCATTCTGTACACAGTTTCCCATCTACTGTTTTCAGTTAGCAGCACATCTTAGTGTAGGGTTACATTTAGATTAGCACATTCTTCTCAGTAACTGCATAGGATTCCCCTGTATATACTATTATATATGTTTAATTTATTTAATCAGCCCCTTCTTGATGGGCGGTCCCAGGCAGTCTGTAGCTGTAGTCTGTCACTCCCACAAATGATGCCACAATGAATATCCTTGTATCTGTGGGATAAATTCTTAGAAATACAACTGCTGCATCAGAAGGTACTGCTAGATGGTTCCAAATTGCTCTCTGTAGATGCCATAGTAGTTCTGCAGGAAGGAAGATCATCCAGGCTTTGAAAAGGTTTTGAGCTGCCACATCCTGTAGTCTGAGATAAAGTGCCAGGTGGAGCGAGGACGAGCTTGTGCACACTACTGGCAGACTAAAGTTTTTCCTTTCCCGCCGCAGCTCATTAAGACCTGGTGAAGAACTACAGTGTGCATTCAAGTCATCAAAAAAATTTAAAAAAAAATCTTTTTAATGTTTATTTTTGACAGAGAGAGAGAAACATAGCATGAGTAGGGGAGGGACAGAGAACAAGGGAGACAGAATCTGAAGCAGGCTCCAGGCTCTGCGCTGTCAGCACAGAGCCCGACGCGGGGCTTGAACTCACAGACCACGAGATCATGACTTGAGCCGAAGTTGGACGCTCAACCGACTGAGCCACCCAGGTGCCCCTAAAAAAATTTTTTTAATGTTTGTTTATTCTTGAGAAAGAGAGAGACAGAGCATGAGTGGGAGAGGGGCAGACAGAGAGAGAGAGAGAGAGAGGGAGACGCAAAATCTGATGCAGTTTCCAGGCTCTGAGCTGTCGGCACGGAGCCTGACATGGGGCTCGGACCCATGAACCGTGAGATCATGACCTGAGCCTACTGAGCCACCCAGGCACCCCTTCAAGTCATTTAATGTAGCCATCAGAAGGTTGGTAAGACAAAGGTGATGTGGGTGTGTCAGGTGCTGTTGAGCAGCCCCCGGTGACAACTGTACTGTCCTTACTTACTTTTGCTTTTTTTTCTAGGACCTTAGCCTCCTGAGACATTTTGGATTCATAGCCCTCAAGGGTTGACCCGGCCAGAGTTCATCATGTCAAAGCTAAAAAGCTCGGAGTCAGTCAGGGTGGTGGTTCGCTGTCGGCCCATGAATGGCAAGGAAAAGGCGGCTTCATATGATAAGGTGGTAGATGTGGACGTGAAGCTGGGGCAGGTATCAGTGAAGAACCCCAAAGGAGTGGCCCACGAAATGCCCAAGACCTTCACCTTCGATGCAGTCTATGACTGGAATGCCAAGCAGTTTGAACTCTATGATGAGACGTTCCGACCACTCGTGGACTCTGTCCTGCAGGGTTTCAATGGGACAATTTTTGCCTATGGACAAACCGGGACTGGGAAAACGTACACGATGGAAGGAGTCCGTGGTGACCCTGAGAAAAGAGGGGTCATCCCTAACTCCTTTGATCATATCTTCACCCATATCTCTCGATCTCAGAATCAACAGTACCTGGTCCGGGCTTCTTACCTGGAGATCTATCAGGAGGAGATCCGAGATCTGCTCTCAAAGGATCAGACCAAAAGGCTTGAGCTCAAAGAGAGGCCTGACACTGGAGTGTATGTGAAAGACCTGTCTTCCTTCGTCACCAAGAGCGTGAAGGAAATAGAGCACGTGATGAATGTGGGGAACCAGAACCGCTCTGTCGGTGCTACCAACATGAACGAGCACAGTTCACGCTCTCATGCAATTTTTGTCATCACCATTGAGTGCAGCGAAGTGGGCCTTGATGGAGAAAACCATATCCGTGTAGGGAAATTGAACCTTGTGGATCTTGCTGGCAGCGAACGGCAAGCCAAGACTGGTGCACAAGGAGAAAGATTGAAGGAAGCGACCAAGATCAACCTGTCCCTTTCAGCCTTAGGTAATGTCATCTCTGCCCTGGTAGACGGCAAGAGCACTCACATTCCGTATCGGGACTCAAAGCTCACCAGGCTCCTCCAAGATTCTCTTGGTGGCAATGCTAAAACTGTAATGGTGGCCAACGTGGGACCTGCCTCGTACAACATAGAAGAGACTCTGACCACTCTGAGGTACGCCAACCGTGCCAAAAACATTAAGAACAAGCCAAGGGTCAACGAGGACCCTAAAGATGCCCTCCTTCGAGAATTCCAGGAAGAGATTGCTCGGCTCAAGGCCCAGCTGGAAAAACGGTCCATTGGCAGAAGGAAGAGGCGAGAGAAGCGGAGGGAAGGTGGTGGCAGTGGTGGGGGTGGGGAAGAGGAGGAGGAGGAGGGAGAAGAGGGTGAGGAGGAAGGGGATGATAAGGATGATTACTGGCGGGAACAGCAAGAAAAACTGGAGATTGAGAAGCGGGCCATTGTAGAGGACCACAGCTTGGTTGCAGAGGAGAAGATGAGGCTGCTGAAGGAGAAGGAGAAAAAAATGGAGGACCTGCGACGGGAGAAGGATGCGGCTGAGATGCTGGGCGCCAAGATCAAGGTACCAGAGCCTCCCTGAGGCCCTTTCCTCTTTCAGTGCGTTCTGTTTTCGCCAAAAAAATGAGATGAGGGATGATGGCCCTTTCAGTTTTACGTTCCCAACAGCTTCCGGTGTCCGGTGTCCAGTAAGGGTTTGTGGAACTGAAATAAAAACAATTTCTTCAAATTTAAAACACGAAATATCGAATGCATAGGAAGAATAATTTTTATATATGTGCAGGGTATAGAAACCAGCAATAAAACCGACGCCCATGCCCCCCTCCCCGCCCCGCAGTGTGAGAAATAGAACATAACCTGCATCTTTACGAGTTCTTCGTGTCCCCCTCCCCCAGAGGTAAACATTGTCTTAGGTTTGGTGCTTTATTATTTCCTTACTCTTCTTTATAGTTTTCCCATTTATGTATATATGTCTAAAAAAATAGTTTTGGTTTCACATAATTTTTTACCTTTATATAGTGGAATCTCACGGCTGCAATTTGCTTTTACTTGCTCAACCTTACGTAATGAGATTTGTCCATAGTGATGCCTGGAGCTGTGATTCATTCATTATTACCGCTCTGAGAATCATGTGGTATTCCATTCTCCTGATAGTGGGTTGTTTCCATTTTTTGCCACAAATGTTTTTGTACTTGGCTCCAGGAGAACGTGTACGAGCAAGAATTTCTTATCTGGCGCCATTAGGTCCTTGGGTATGTGCAGTCCTAATTTTACTAGATAATCACAAATTGTTCTCGGAGGTGGCCATGTGAATGGAAGCTTCTGCCAGCACATTATGAGCTTTGGTTGTGCCTCATCCTTACCGGCACTTGTGACTCTCCGACTTTTAATTTTTGTATGTCTGGTGTATATAAAATGGTATCTCGTTGTGGCTTTAATATGCAGTGACCTTGTGACACAAGATACAGAACAGTTCCTTATGCCCTTGTAGTCAGCCCCTTCCCTCAGCCTCCAACCTCTGTGAGTCACTGGCCAAGTAGCATTCTAGAATGCGGGGACTCCTGGGCATTTTCTTTCTGGTGCCAATGGGCTGGACTCTGGGCTGCCACGGGGCTTTAATGGCAGAGGAGGGGACAGAGCTAACCCTGGCAATCTGACGACCACTGCCTGACCACAAGCCAGAACTGCTCTGAGGTGTTGGGTTCTTTCTTAGTGAATTCACGCAAAATCTGGTTTCAACTCTCAAATGTATCCTTGTTTTTTAATTTAAAAATGACCAGTGACTGCTTCCTCTCCTCTCCTTTCCCCATCGCTGTATGAAGCCATGCTTTATCTGTGGCTTCATAGTAGCCCTTTCACAGAACTGGGTTCTGTTTTACTTCAGAAGCAGGGGTCTTTTCCAGAGCTTTCAAGACCTGATATGAACATGGAGTTCTATACAACACAAATAGAAGGTCACCTTGTCCTGTGGGTTCCTTCACTACAAATGCCACTTCATGCCTCTTCACTCCTGCACTTGAAGTGTTAACAGGGTGTGCCCGTGTTTGGTTTGCATGCTGGGTTTTAGGATCACATCTATTAACCAAGCCCAGGAATACCTAGATAGACGCTCTAAGCAACTTGGGTTATTTGGGCGACTCTCAGAGGCCAAGTGTGGCAAGACTCAATATAACCTCAAGGTCACATTTTGTTTATGGCAGAATGGTATTACTTCTGTCTCTTGAGATCTCTAGATGCTGTAAAATCATAGGACAAAAGTACTTTAGAGCTGGAGGGAGTGTGTGTGTGTGTGTGTGTGTGTGTGGCAAGGGGATGGTTGATAATCCAGTCGAGTCACTTCCAAACAGGCTCAAGGGCTCACTGAAAGATGGCTGTCATTAATGTTCATAAGTTTCTTTAAAACAAGGTTGTGGGGGCGCCTGGGTGGCTCAGTCGGTTAAGCGGCTGACTTCGGCTCAGGTCATGATCTCGCGGTCCGTGAGTTTGAGCCCCGAGTCGGGCTCTGTGCGGACAGCTCAGAGCCTGGAGCCTGTTTCAGATTCTGTGTCTCCCTCTCTCTGACCCTCCCCGTTCATGCTCTGTCTCTGTCTCAAAAATAAATAAACGTGGGGCGCCTGGGTGGCGCAGTCGGTTAAGCGTCCGACTTCAGCCAGGTCACGATCTCGCGGTCCGTGAGTTCGAGCCCCGCGTCGGGCTCTGGGCCGATGGCTCGGAGCCTGGAGCCTGTTTCCGATTCTGTGTCTCCCTCTCTCTCTGCCCCTCCCCCGTTCATGCTCTGTCTCTCTCTGTCCCCAAAAAAAAAAAAAAAAAAAAAAAAAAACGTTGGAAAAAAAAATAAATAAACGTTAAAAAAAATTTTTAATTAAAAAAAATAATAAAATAAAACAAGGTTGTGGAGTTTGTGGATTCCATGCTTTTCAGGAGCAAATCATTCCCATGGCTTCAGGTACCATCTAAATGCTCAGGGTGTCCTATCTGTATAGCCAGCCCAGAGCCGTCTAACATCCAAGCCTGATGTCTCTGCCTACTGGACATTTCCAGAGATGACCACGGCCACCCAGAGCCTATTCCTGCCTACCTTTTCTCAGTCAAGCCAGAGCCCTAGGAGTTATCCCTGCTGGCTGTCCCTCGTTCTCCCTTAAGGCCCAGTCAGTCCCAAGGCCTCTGAGTCCTGTGCCATCAGCTCTCTTGGACCCATCATCCTCTTTGTTCTCTCCCACCACTGCTGCCCTAGCCCAGGCCTGGATCCTCAAAACAGCCTCCTGTTCTGGTCTCCCTCCACCAGGCCTGTCCTTTTCCAGTCACCCTTCCTGTGGTAGGGGAAGAATGTTTCTAAAACACAAATCTGACTGTGTAACGTTATGCTTAAAGAACAGTCAGTATGATTTGTGTGCTTTGCAGGATCAAGTTTAGTCTTTGAGGTTTTTGAACTGACCCATAGTTGCTTTGCCAACTTCACGTATCAGTACTCCCTACCCTACCCTCTCACACACATAACATTTTTGTTTTCTTAGCTGATTCCTATTTTTACCTCAGCGCTCTTGAGACAGGAAGCTTTTCTTGACTCCCTCCAAAAGCCTGAATTCTCTCCCTCCCGTGTGCCTCTCCCATTATTATTGTCTTTTCCTCATGATGGCGTCTGACTCCATAGGGTAAGAGCCTGCTTACTTGTCCGCAGCCCTCAGGGAACTCTTTAGCCTTGTGATTTGTATTCAGTTGCATCCCCAGTACCTAGCACGTAGGAGGTGCTCAATATGTTTTAGGTAGGGTCAATGCTTGGTCCATACAAACCAAAAAAAAAACAAAAAAAATTTTTTTTCAAAGAAAGCTGAAATTCCTGTATGCCTGGGGAAGCTACATCTTCAGTGTTTCTAAGGTAAAGCTCCACAGTGGTGATAGTAAGGACACTGCTGAGCACAGTCTGTGTTCCCCCAGAGTTCACCCCTTTGGCTCAGTCCTGAGCTCGTTATGTTTTACAGGCTTCCCCAGGAGGAGATACGTTCTGAGGGAGATCAGTCACGAGATGGATTCTACTTTTTCTCTCACTCAGGCCATGGAGAGTAAGCTGCTTGTTGGAGGGAAAAATATAGTAGATCACACAAATGAACAGCAGAAAATCCTGGAGCAGAAACGGCAGGAAATCGCAGAGCAGGTGACTTTTCATTCCTTTTTGAGGAGAAGGGGGTGGGATACGGTGCATTAACGCTACAGAGAAAATGTCTCTTGTATTAGATTCTTCAGAAGGAGTGGAAACGAGGTGCTTAGCCCCTTCCTAGTGGGAGACTCTGATCTGGAGCCCCCCAGCCCTGTGTTCTTGTACAGACATTGTCTCTAGGCAAGCTGATGAATTTTGTGATGTTGCTCAGAAACGTCGAGAAAGAGAAATCCAGCAACAGATGGAAAGTCGAGATGAGGAGACCTTGGAACTTAAAGAGACATACAGCTCATTGCAGCAAGAGGTGGACATCAAGACCAAAAAACTCAAGAAGGTATAAAGGAACAAGGCCAGGCAGAGGTGTCTTGAGACTTGGCGGTGGGGAGCGGGTAGGGAAGAACTCCGTTGTCTGGAGGGCTGCCCTCCTCACCTGCCTCTCGCCTCGCTTCCAGCTCTTCTCCAAGCTTCAGGCGGTGAAGGCAGAGATCCATGACCTCCAAGAAGAGCACATCAAGGAGCGTCAGGAGCTGGAGCAGACTCAGAATGAGCTCACCAGGGAGCTGAAACTCAAGTAAGTTCTGGGCCTTTCGTGGCACCCCCAGCCATTTGCTGGGTGGTTGCTTGTTCAGTACGAAACATGTCTCTGAGGACAGGGTCCCTGCCTACTTCTCTCTAGATCATCTCCTGCCACCTTGTCTGTTTTCTGTTTATTCTTGAGAAAGTCACTTTCTGTCTCTGAATCCCATCTGTTAAGTGAATGACTTCACCAGATGATCTCCAGGTTTCCTTCCACCCTACTTCTTGAAGCTTTTAAAGGCTCCAGCCTCTGTTGACAAGAGGGGATCTTTTATTAACTAGAATTTTCTGAATGGTATAATGAATACCCACCACCCAGATTCATCGATAAACAACCTTTTTTCATTTATCTTTTCATCGAAATATTCTAAAACCTCATGTAATGTTAACCTCATGTTATCTCACTCCTGCATACTTACACATATGATCACAGTGCTATTTTAAATTTTTAAAAAAGTTATTTATTTATTTATTTTGAGAGAAACAGTGACAGCATGAGAGGGGGAGGGGCAAGAGAGAGGGAGAGAGAGAATCCCAAGCAGGCTCTGCACCTGTCAGCACAGAGCCCACTGTGGGGCTCAAACTCACAAAACCATGAGATCATGACCTGAACCGAAAGAGAGAGTCAGACGCTTAAACGACTGAGCCACCCAGGTGCCCCCACAATGCTATTTTTAAAAATGCTTTATTGACATGTAATTTACATACCATACAGTTCACCTATTTAAAGTATACAAGTCCGGGGGCACTTGGGTGGCTCAGTTGGTTAAGTGTCTGACTTTGGCTCCGGTCATGAGCTTACCATTTGTGAGTTCGAGACCTGTGTCAGGCTCTGTGCTGACAGCTCAGAGCCTGGAGCCTGCTTCAGATTCTGTGTCTCCCTCTCTCTACCCCTCCCCCACTTGCATTCTGTCTGTCTCTCTCTCAAAAATAAATAAACATTAAAAAAAATGTTTTTTAAAGTATACAAGTCGGGGTGCCTGGGTGGATCAGTTGGTTAAGCATCTGACTCTCGATCTTAACTCAGATATTGGTCTCAGGGTTGTGAGTTCAAGCCCCATGTTGGGCTCTGTGCTGGACGTGAAGCCTACTTAAAAAAAAAAAAAAAAAAGGTATATAAGTCTACAGGATTGTAAAACCATCATCACAATCTGATCTCAGAACATTTTTGTGTCCCCCTTCCTCCCCAAGGAAACCCTGTATCAGCAGTCATTCCTTATTACCTGCCTCCCCGACCCTAGCCCTAAGTACCTACTCATCTACTATCTTATAAATTTGTCTATTCTGGACATTTCATATGAATGGAATCCTATAATATGTGGCCTTTTGTGACTGGTTTCTTTCACTTAACATGTTTTCAAGGATCATCCTTGAATGTAACATGTCAGGACTTCCTTCTTTTTTATGGCTGAATGGTAATGGATAGTATGGATATACACACACATTTCATTTATCAGTTGATGGACATTTGGGCTCTTTCCCTTCTTTGGCTATTATGGATGCTGCTGCTGTGAACATTCATGGACAAGTTTTTGTATGGACATGTTTTCATCTCTCTGGGATATTTACCTAGGAGTGGAATTGTTTACGTCGTACAGTAACTCTGTGTTTAACTGTTGGAGGAACTGCCAAACTGTTTTGAATGGCTGCATCGTTTTATATTTCCACCACCAATTTCTCCACATCCTTGTTGACACTTGTCACTGTCTGTCTTTCTGAGTGTAGCCATCCTAATGGGTGTGAAGTAGTATTTCTCTGTGATTTTGATTTGCATTTCTGTAATGACTAACCACGTGGAACATTTTTTCATGTGCTGTCTAGCCATTTGCATATCTTCTTTGGAGAAAAGCCTGTTCAAATCCTTCACCCATGTTAAAATTGGGTGATTTATTGGGTCTTTTTATTATTGAGCTACAAGAGTTCTTTATATATTCTGGCAAAAGTCCCTTATCAGATACGTGGTTTGCAGGTATTTTCGCCCATTCTGTGGGTTGCCTTTTCATTTTCTTTATGGTATTTTGTTTGCGGCACAAAAGACTCATCATGAGGTAGCCCAATCTATCTGTGTTTTCTTTTGTCCCTTTAACTTTTGGTATTGTGTCTACATTTTCCTATTTTGGGCATTGTGTATAAATTTATGATGGAATAAGGTGGCCATTTGTTGTTGTTCTTGTTTTTTTAATTTTTTAAAATTTTTTTAAGATTTATTTATTTTTGAGAGATGGAGTGTGAGCTGGGGAGGGGCAGAGAGAGAGGGAGACACAGAATCTGAAGCAGGCTCCGGGCTCTGAGCTGTCAGCACAGAGCCCGACGCGAGGCTTGAACTCACAAACCACAAGATCATGACCTGAGCTAAAGTCAGACGCTTAACTGGCTGAGCCAACCAGGCACCTCATGTTGTTGTTGTTGTTCTTGTTGTTGTTGTTATCGTTGTTGTTTTTTAATGTTTATTTATTTTTGAGAGAGGGGGAGGGGGAGACACAACGTGAACAGGGGAGGGGCAGAGAGAGAGGGAGACACAGAATCCAAAGCAGGCTCTAGGCTCTGAGCTGTCAGCACAGAGCTGGATGCAGGGCTCAAACTCGAGAACCATGAGATCATGACCTGAGCCACCCAGGTGCCCCACGTTGTTGTTTTTTTAATGTGGCCATTTGTGGCTGGCTTCTTTCACTTGGTATAGTGTTTTTAAGGATCATACGTGTTATAGCACATACCAATATTTCATTCTTTTTTATGGTTGAATAATATTGTATGAATATATCACATTTTAGTTTTTCATTCACCAGTTGATAGACCTTTGGACGGTTTCTGTCTTTTAGCTATTAGGAATACTACTGTTACGAACATTTGTGTACAAGTTTTATTGTGGACTTATGTTTTCAATTCTCTTGGGTCATCTTAGAGTCCTAAAGTCTTAGGTCTTACATTTAAGTCTATGATCCATTTTGAGTTAGTTTTTGTGTATAGTCTGAAGTAGGGTTCCAAGTGCATTCTTATGCATGTGGATATCCAGTTGTCCCAGCACCATTTATATAATTTTTTTTTTAAGTTTGTTTATTTATTTTGAGGGAGCATGAGCAGGGGAGGGGCAGAGAGAGGGAAAGAGAGAGAATCCCAAGCAGGCTCCACACCACAGAGCCCGACTTGGGGCTTGAACTCACAAAACTGTGAGATCATGACCTGAGCTGAAACCAAGAGTTGGACACTTAACTGACGGAGCCACCCAGGTGCCCCTCTAGCACCATTTATTGAAAGGGTCTTCATTCAGTGTCTTTGAACCCTTGTTGAAAATCAGTTGACCATAAATGTAAGGGTTTATTTCTGAACTCTCAATATTGTTCCATTGATCTTTTTGTATGTCTTTATGCCAATACCATGCTGCCTTGATTACTGTAGCTTTGTAGTAAGTTGTCCTCCGACTTTGTTGTTCTTTTTCAAGATTGTTTTGGTTATTCAGGGTTTCTTGCATTTCCATATATATTTTAAGATCAGCTTGTCAATTTCTGTGAAAAAGCCAGCTGGGATTTTGATAAGGATTGTGTTGAATCTAGACATCCATTTGGAGAGTATTGTCATCTTAACAGTTAAGTCTTTTGATCCATGAATATGGGATGTCTTTTTATTTATTTAGATCTTCTTTACTTTCTCTTTTTAAATATAATTTTAATGTTTATTTGTTTTTGAGAGAGAGAGAGTGTGTATGTGTGTGAACAAGGGAAGGGCAGAGAGAGAGGAGGGCAGAGGATCCGAAGCGAGCTCTGCTATGACAGCAGAGAGCCCTATGTGGGGCTCGAACTCATGAACTGTGAGATCATGACCTGAGCCGAAGTCAAAGCTTAACCAACTGAGCCACCCAGGCGCCCCAAAAAGATCATCTTTTTCTGTTAAGAATGTTTTGTAGTTTTCAGTGCAAAAGTCTTTGTGCTTCTTTTTTTTTTTTTTAATTTTTGTTTTAATCTTAATTTTTTTGTGAGAGAGAGAGACAGAGCGTGAGTGGGGAAGGAACAGAGAGAGAGGGAGACGCAGAATCCAAAGCAGGCTCCAGGCTCTGAGCTGTCAGCACAGAGCCCTACCTGGGGCTCGAACTCACAAACCTCGAGTTCATGACCTGAGCCAAAGTCAGATGCTTAACTGACTGAGCCACCCAGGCCCCCCTGCACTTCTTTTGATAAATGTATACCTAAGTTTGTTTTTTTCTTTGTTATTGTATATGGAATTGTTTTCTTTAAAAACATTTTTTTAACATTTATTTATTTTTGAGAGACAGAGACAGAGCATGAGTGGGGGAGGGGCAAAGAGAGAGGGAGACAAAGAATCTGAGGCAGGCTCTAGGCTCCGAGTTTCAGCACAGAGCCTGATGGGGGGCTTGAACCCACAAACAGTGAGATCATGACCTTAGCTGAGCCACCCAGGCACCCCAACCCCTGGGGTTTTCCTTTAACGACCTCTTCAGAGGGATTCTTTCATGACCAAGTTTTAAATTTGGAAGGAGCCCTTAAAATTAAGTGAGTCTGCCCTCTTTCTGGGTATGTACCCCTAGAAAAAAAAACCAGAACAGAATATGTCAAACTATTAATAATAGCTATCTCTGGATGGTGACATTATATGTAATTGTATTTTTCACATTTTCTACCGTAAATAGAAGCTTTAAAATCAGCAAAAAATACAATATATGTCACGAAAAACAATTTCTTACATGTGTCAAATAAAATGAATAGAAAATTTAATCTCTCTGAAATATTTTTTCCCTAGAGAAGCCATTTTCATTGTTATTTCTCTTATTTATATCTTTTGACTAAACAGTGAGTCAGCCTCTTTCTCAAGGTCAGTACCCTCCACCTCCACCTCCACCTCAGTGGTGTTTGTTGTGTGTCTCTCCCAGTTAACACCCCTTTGGCATTGTTCTGTCCTGAGGTTTTGAAAGCCTGAATACAGAGATGTGGCAGGGGACAGTTATCACCATGGAGAGACACAACCCAGTGGGTTCCAGTTTCATTGTTTGCCATGTTCCCTGGCACTTCTGAGGCAAAGACTGTTCTCAGGAAGAGGTCTTTATTCTCAGTGGTCTAAGGGACTGAAATCCACTCAGGCTTGCTCTGTGTCCTAGTGATTGGAACGGAGAGCTTTCTAGCTTGGGCAACAACCCATGGGATTAGAAGAAGGCCGTTTAATTCCTAATCGGTTTTCCGTATTTTGGAAGTTAATGTGCTGGGTTGGCAGTCCCAGTGGCCCTCTAGAAGACACTTCAGGTAGCACACGTTCACTCCGATACGGCCCAGGCATGGTCACTTTTCTGCAGTCCTTTCAGCTTCTCAAGCTGCCTCTCCTCGGGCAGAAGTGGCCTCCCTGTAGTCCTAGGGCAGCCCACCGTCGGGACCTGTCACAGCTAAGACGGCTGCACCATTACCTCACCAAGTGTCATTCATGTCTGTATACCAGCTCTGTATGATGGTGGGCCCATCGTGCCTGCCCAGTGAATGTTTGCTGAGTGGCTTGACTCTCATCTAATGACCTCCTACACATGGCACCGGGTAGCCAGTACTCCATCTGCATTCTTTCTCTACCTGTGTTCACTCATGTATGTGTGTTCTTACAGGCATCTTATTATAGAAAACTTTATCCCCCTGGAAGAAAAAAGTAAAATTATGAACAGATCCTTCTTTGACGAAGAGGAAGACCATTGGAAATTACATCCTATAACCAGACTGGAGTAAGTCCCTACTGACTTTAAGGTGGGGAGGAGGGGAAGAATGTTGGCAAGCTGACCTTGGCCCGAGGGGTTTGGTAAGAAAGAACACAGTGTGAATCATTTGAATTGGAACCAGCCGCATCTCTGACTCCGTGACTGCCAAGGTCCCCGAAGTAAAAGACGGCAGAGTGGTGTTAGGAATTGGGAGACTATCACAGTGAACTCACACCCTTGCCCAAACTCCTGAATTTCCGCTTCCCGAGCTGTCAAGTGAAGTGTGCTAGGCCAGGTGAGGGGCAGTACCTAGGTGCCCTCTTGTGTGGCAGCCTGGCGGGGTGTTCAGGGGGATTTTCAGTCTGAGCCTGGGTCTTGCTGGAATCATGGGAGACTGTCTGCCGGGGACACGGGGGCGGGGAATATTGACAGCCATGTTTTATGCCTGCCACCTAAGAACTGGAGGATGACTCATCCCTTCCAGCTTAAGAGATGCAGGACACTAAGCATTTGGATCGGAATGTGGCTCAAACAGAAAATAGCAGCAGCTCCTGCCCCATTCGCCTGGCAGCCTTCAGTCCAGGGCTTCACTTGGTTCAGGTTCTGTCTAAATAGGCTCAGTGTCTTCTGAGAGTTGGTTCCACAGGATGATCCTGGGACTGTGGGACACACTCCAGCCAGGCTGTAACCACTGCAGTCCATTTCCAGGAACCAGCAGATGATGAAGCGGCCAGTCTCAGCTGTGGGATATAAGAGGCCATTGAGCCAACACGCAAGAATGTCCATGATGATTCGTCCAGAGGCCCGATACAGGGTGAGAAGATCATCCATGTGTTTCTCCCTTCTCTCTTTTCGAGGAGTTTAGATTTGTGTAAACTCTTACGCACCATTCTGCAAAGTTACAGAGTTTGTATCCTGACTCTTTGCAGAGGTTTCTGGGGACATTTATATTAACATAACAATGATGCCAAATAGTAAAGCAATATACTAAATAAATAACAACTAAAAAGAACAAATTATTATGAATAAAAAGGTAAAATCAAATGAGATTTAGAAAACTAGGACTAGGGAAGGAGGAGAGTACAAGCACACTGTCCTAATGGCCGATAAACATCACCACTAAGCCTGCAAATGGTTCTGTGCGAATGCTGGAGGGAATGCAGGTGTGTAACGACGGGAGATGAGTTAAAGAACTTCTGGTACGTCCATTTAACGGAATGTGGCTCGGTCAGGTAGTCATTTCAAGTGACATAATTGAGGACTATTTAACGACCCAAACATATTTTACAATAATAATACTGTACGAGCTTCTATTTATAAGTGTTTGCTGTATGCCAGGCATGTACTCAGCGTTTTAGTGGTTTCTCTCATTGAACCCTCCCACCTCCTCTATGCAGCAGGTCCTGTGGATGAACTAGGAGACACAATGTATTGTTAAGCTGTAAAACAATTGGTGCTAGAGGTTTACATATGAATCAAACCAGCTGCAAAATATATCAAAATGTGAACTGATTACCTCTGGTTAATGGAAGTGCACTCAATTTAAATTGCCTTCTTTTTGCTTATCTGTATTTTAAAGTTTATTTTGAGAGAGAGAAAGAGAACAAGTATGTGTGTGTGCGCGCACGCACACACATATACACACACATACACACACACACGTGAGCAGGGGGAGGCACAGAGAGAGAGGAGAGAGAGAAAATCCCAAGCAGGCGCTATGTGGGCCTTTATCTCACGAAACGTGAGATCAGGACCCGAGCCAAAATCAAGAGTCGGCTGCTTAACCGACTGAGCCACCCAGGCGCCCTTGCTTATCTGTATTTTATATTGGTGGGGAACCTGTATTATTTTTTTTTAAATGAAAGATTTTCACTTGAAAACTTTAAACTGTTTTTGAGTCCCTTGGCCGCCAGAGCAAAACAGATGGGGATTAATTAGTTCATCAGGTGCTGTTTCTCCTGGCATCGAGTTATTTAAAATAAAGGAAGCAAAAGCAGAAAAGATACATCAGGTGGGGTTTTCTATAGTGGAAGGTGAATGATGTATCAGGTGGAATCCTCAGAAGCGTTTTTTTTTTTTGTAGCAGTTTCAGAGGGTGTACACCTTGTCCATTATTTCACGTCTCGAAACAGCATGATTTCAAAGCCTACAAATCAAAACATGTGGGTTTCCAGGGGCCTAACCTGGTCCAGAGGTAGAATTTAAAGCAGTGGCTCTCAGATGTTGTTAGCAATGGACCCACTCCATTAAGAGAGATTTTAAGCAGCATCTCCATATATAAAGTGGATCGAGGGAGCCACTCCATCTCCCCACCTTCTCCCTGCAGTGGCAACCTCCTGCCCCCTCTGGGGCTCTGGGGCTTGGACTCCACTGGGTAGGAGGACCTGGAGGAGGAGCTGTGTACCATAGGTGTTCTTCCCTCTACACACCCATCTCGGTGTGTGGGAGCCAGGGAAAGGCCCGCCACAGGATATCAGCTGAGGGAATCCAGCCATAAGGCCAGTTATGAGGCAGGACCCAGTACGACTTTTGAAATGTGGTTATATATGCCACAGACTCTCCATATATGTGCTCCAGGCCTGTCTCCTCCCCAAAAGGTTCATCAGAGCTGCTGTGGGTGGTGAGATGATCAGTGATTATGATCTTCTTCTTTATATTTCCTTATATTTTCCCATTGTTTGCAGTAAATGGGTTCTACTTACTCTTTTCCCTGATTATTCCCCTTAGGGTATAATATATGTTCATTGTTTAAAAAAATTCTTTTTTAAGGAACTAAGGGAAAGCCTAGAGAAGAAGATAAAAATCATCTGTACCATCACCAGGAAAAAAAGTTATAAAACTGTGTCTCTACAGGCTCTTGGTAGGCTCTGAGTAGCAAGAAATGTGCAGTTCTGTTTTTTGGAGGGGGGGCGGTCTAGATTGCTTGCGCTCTCTGTGTCTGATTGGAAACCAGCCTCACTGGTTATGGCTCTGTTTCTGCAGGCAGAAAACATCGTGCTGTTAGAGCTGGACATGCCCAGCCGGACCACCAGAGACTATGAGGGCCCCGCCATCGCTCCCAAAGTCCAGGCTGCCCTGGACGCGGCCCTGCAGGACGAAGATGAGATACAGGTGGATGCGTCATCCTTTGAAAGCACTACAAATAAGAAATCCAAGGCCAGGTGAGTGACTTTTGATGACCTGTGGTTAAACAGAACATGTTTGAACAAGGACAAACGAAGGCTGAGGTTTATCGTGGAAGGCTTCACAGAACACACCAGAAAGTACTGCCATATTGCTCCTGTGTTTATTATTTGTTCCACAAATATTTATGGCTCAGGCATTATGCCAGGTGTTATGAATACCAGAATGCCCGATGTGCCCAGTTCCTGCCATAAGGATCATGGGTTCTAGTGAAGCAGGGGGCAGTTCTTTGGTCCCCACCAGGTACTAGGCAGTTCTGAGTGCTTAAAAAAAAATTCTCTTCATGATTTCCTGCAAAGACTTAAAAGAGAAATATTATCATCAATCCCATTTTACAGTGTAGAAAACGGAGTCTTAGAGAGTTTGAGAAAGTAGCCACATTCAAGATGTAAGTACAAAGCCAAGGTTTAAACCTCGGTGTGTCTGAATCCACCCAAGCTCTGAACCTCAGTGCTGAATTGACTTCATTTAAATAACCTGTTGAATAACCAAGTACTTAATTTGATGCTAAATTAGAAATTCTGCCTTATTAAATTTTGGATTAGAAGTTTAAGGAAAACAAATGGGTAAAAAAGCAAAAATGGAAGAAATTGTACCTGCACACTTAATATTTTTTTACCAATTCGGAGAAGACAGTCAAGATCTGATTTAAATGGAAGAACAGTTTCTGAGAACCAGGTCCCTTCCCTGAGCTGTCACACCCTGGCCACGCACCGAGGGTCAGGTGCTGCCTGACAGTTGAAAGTATACTGGCTCTCAGGCCATTAAGGAAAGGCTCAGGGTCCTTGATGAGGTAAGGCATCTGATCTGTGTCGAAGATAGAGGCAGGGACGTGAAATGTAAACATGTGCTTGACCTTTGCAGGCCCAAAAGCGGAAGGAAGTCGGGACCCTCCTCCTCTTCCTCAGGAACCCCCGCATCTCAGCTTTACCCACAGTCTCGAGGGCTGGTTCCAAAATAAAGCCAGTCCCTCCTCTCCCAGGGTGTAAATAGCATTTGCCTTCTGAGAGAAGAGACAAGCAAAAACCCGCCGAGAGGACTCAAGCCCAAACTCAGAACCGTGCCCCTGGGGAGAAGCTATGGCCTCTTTGCAGATGAACCACCTGAATCTGGTTGAAATGTGCTGGTCCTCATCTGGCACTCAGCAACTCTGGGAAACGCCCTTTAATTAGCATCTCAGAAATGCATGGGTAAGGTAAAGTGTGATAGTCCAAGTGGAAAGCAAGAGAATGACCAGTGACCTTGCTTCCCCTCTCCCTTGCCTTCTCCTCTCCCTTTGCTTAACCTCCCTTCCTCTCACCTCTCCTTTTCTAGCTTATTCTTTGTACTGAGCTCCTTTCTTAGTGAACATCAGGGCAGAATCGGGAGTCACCTGAGCAGGACCAAGTCTTTGGAGCCTCAGGATAAAATGACAATGAGGTTGAAAAGTAAATGCCCTAGAACTTGAATAGGTGCTTGTTCCTGTAGGTGGAATGAGAATTCTCTTACGGATCCAAGCCCCCGATAGGCGTGATCCGAGCACCTCAGTAAGAAGGGGATCTGTCGTTCAGGAACTGCTGAATAAGGAAACGTTTTCCAAGAATGTTGGAAGCAATAGAAATAACATTCCCTTTGCCTCCTTGGAGAGTTTAGGGAAAACAGCTTCTTAAAAACCTTAAAACCACGACCATCCTGTCAAAGACGTAAATCTGTAAGCTGATGCCACATCCATACACTATGTCACTTTACTCTTCATCTGTCACCATCTTTTCCCTTGCACGCATCCTCTGAGTGTCCCTGCCCAGGCCCATCCTCTGCCTCCAGAGCATGCTCAGCCGTAGGCCTGTTTTGTGGGAAAAGGGAGGTCGGCTCTGCTTTCTCTGGTGGGACAAGAGCTGGGGGAACGAGACATACAGTGGCACTTTTGAATTCCCCATTTTGTTCCATATTTGCTTAAGGGTGACCAGGCAGTGCAGAGACAGAGACGTGAGACTCGGGGCAGTGGGAGAGGAAGATATAACGGACGGGAGCAAAGGAGTCCTGCCTGCCTTCAGCAGAACACCTAGAACTGTGGCTCCCTGCAGCCAGAGCCCAAGGTGGGGGCCAGGAGTGGCGGCGCGATTGAATAGGCTCAGAGGAGAGAGTTAGGAATTCCCCTTTACATATACTAGTTTGGTCTGTAAGTTTTAGTTCTTTGTATTATTGAAATTCAAAGCTTCATTTTATGTTGGTCATTAGGTGAATGTTACTCATTTCTGCCCGCGCCCCCCCACCCCCACCCCAGAGCAGCTCATAAGTGTGTGTGGGTGTGCAAGCACAGTGGTGCCTGTGTTCTTTGAGTGTGTCCATGTGTGTCTGTAAGAGAGAGACCAAGGACTTGTCCAGTTTTAGAAATACACTAATGTGCAGTTGTTGCCTTTGTCTGTATTAAAGGCCCATTTGACTGACTAATCCAGGCTGGATGCGCTCCCATGTGAGTGTCTGAGTCCACGAGCCAAGCCTAAGGAGACAATAGGAGTCCCCAGGTTGGCCACCCTGGTGCACCTTGCTGGCACGGTGCCCCAGGAAAGTGGCGACTCAGGTGGGCCTTGAGTTCTATTTTAACTCTGCTGCTGAGTTCCCAGGGCACATTTCTGGATCAGAGCCTGTGGGAAAGAGGAGGTACCAAGTGCAATGTCTTAGCAGTCTACAAATGGAGATCTGGCATCTGGCAGCTTATCTCCTGTTTAGTTACCATTCTTTCTTTTTTTTTTTTTTTTTTATTTATTTTTGGGACAGACAGAGACAGAGCATGAACGGGGGAGGGGCAGAGAGAGAGGGAGACACAGAATTGGAAACAGGCTCCAGGCTCCGAGCCATCAGCCCAGAGCCTGACGCGGGGCTCGAACTCACGGACCGCGAGATCGTGACCTGGCTGAAGTCGGACGCTTAACCGACTGCGCCACCCAGGCGCCCCATAGTTACCATTCTTTCTGAACCTGGGGCCCTTGTCAGCAATTCCCAGAGCATAATGGAGCCTTCCCTCATCTTTCTCGGGATCAAACCCTGCTTCCTATTTATTAACATTTACCTGTTTGAGTAGGAACCGAATGATGAGGTAGATAGTCTAAGAGGGTTGTCTGCCAGGTACACCTGTCTCTTGCACCACATTCCCTCACAGCTAGTCTGAATTCCATAGGCAGAAAATACTCATCTAGCAAATCTGAGACCTGAACACCGCAGTTAACACTGTACCTTAATACTGATGTCTCAAGGTGGTTGTTCTGAGCAAGGGTGGTTGAGTGACCGTGGGACTCTTCTAAGAAGGTGAAAGAAGAAAGGCAAGTTGACAGGCAGGATTATTAAAACAAGCTTGCCTTACACGCAGCTGTGTTCGTCTGGCAGCCTGTGAAAACAAAGTAGAACACCTGTGAGGAGGCGAAGCTGTCCCTCCCCAAGCAGTCTCCGGTGCTTTTCTTCTCTCCAAATGGATCCGATAAATATTTGAATAGAGCAGACAGGAGAGTGTCTTATTGCTACCAGGAAGCTGCTGCTTTGGGCTCTGAACTGAGCCAGCTGTGTAGAGGACCCACCTGGTTTTTGCGCCTGTAGTCATGCTAGAATGTTCCCAGCCATCTGAGGGTCTTCACGCCAGCAGCAGCTAGTGAAGTGTGGAAGCAAGTCTGAACGGGATCTAAGAAGATCATCTGGGAGAAGGAGTTTGAGACTGTGTGCGCAACCCCCATCCAGCCCCCTTTTGCTCTGATCAATAGGAATGTATCTGGCTTCATATTTTCAAGTCCCATGTCTCCCAGGTCCCTGGATTCAGAGCCCACGGCCACAAATCATAGGCATGAAGCACTTTCTTGAGACTCTGACCTAATGTTGGATTGTTCCCCGTCGAATGCCTGCATGCTGCTTGAATTGTACCACCCACACCTCCATGACCAAGGGCGTCAGAGAGTTCTGCAGTTCAGGCCTGGGCCACTCTCTGCTTTTCCTGTCTGACTCTTGTAAGTCCTCCCTCACTGAATGTAGAATTGTCGCCAAGTTTTTGAGAAGTGTCGATTCCCTGTGAACATGGGATATCAGTTCTGCCTCACGTTTCCCACTTACGGTCGAGGCTCGCTGTAAACAACACCTTGGGCCATCGCAACACCATCAGTGGACAAAAATGGGGCTATTAATACACTCTAAAAGCCATAATCAAAATGCTCAGAAGGAACTGGATACGGACAGTGGGCCTGGCGATTGTCTACTGCGCAAGGTTTTGCCTGGCACTGTTTGGAAATCTGCCACCTTTCTCCCAGCCCTTGTTTTCTTGAATGAAATGCTTTTGAGATTATTTATGAAAAGAGTGATCCTGGAGCAGGCAGGAGGCAGTGGGCTTTATGGCTCTTTGGAGTTGCTATTGATCGTGACCTTCTCTTTGGCTACCTTTAGACAAAGAATATGCCAATACTTGGGGCTCTAAGTTTTACAATTGATATTTATTTGTATCATCTCTTTGTCTAGGAATGTAAAAGTGATTCTAAACTAAGATGTGTAATAAAAATCAATCAGATTTATTGTACCTACAAAAAGGTGTCCTCATAAATGACTAACGCTTTTGAAAATGACAAGCCCTTGGCTGACACACTGCCACTTTCTTTAAACATTTAAAATTTCCCGGTGAAAGGAGGGTGGGAGTGGAAAATAAAGATTGAGTTGGAATGCTGGCATTAGAAAAAAAATAGCAACAGGTAAAGGGACATAAAATGAAGAAAGAGCGACAAAGAAATGCCTCACATGGTTTTCCATGGAGGCTCCTGAGATAGGCCTGGGCAATAGGCATGACATTTCTTTTAACTTTTGTGTTTTGTGTTTAAAATTTTGTTAAGTTTGTTTCATATTGTATTTTAAAATGTGTCCTTTTTTTTTTTTTTTTTTTTTTTTTTAAACACAAACGTATTTTATGTTATTTACCATCAGGTAAAAAAAGAAATACCAGAAATGGGCCACATGTCGGTCTTGTGGTCTGTCATACACTCAGACCTCTTGGAGTGTCCCCCCAGAGGGTTGAGAAGAGGAAGCACAGACCCTGGACTCTGAGCTGGGTTTGAGTTCTGGTTGTGTTTGCTTACTAGCTATGTGACTATGAGGAATTTAATTTACCTCTTGGGCTGCCTGGGTGGCTCAACCGGTTGAGCGACCAATTCTTGGTTTCGACTCAGGTCACGATCTCACGGTTCGTGAGTTCAAGCCCCGCCTCAGTTAGCCCCACATCGGGGTCTGTGCTGACAGTGTAGAGCCTGTTTGGGATTCTTTCTCTCTCCCTCTCTCTGCCCCTCCCCTGCTCCTGCTCGCGCTCTCTCTCTCTCTCTCTCTCAAAATAAATAAACTTTAAAAAAAGAAATTTAAAAATCCCTTTAAACAAATAATAATTTACCTCTCTGAACCTTGGTGTCCTTGTCTATAAAATGGGGTAGTAATACCCACCTGCCAGGGCCATTATGAAGATTAGCAGTGCATTTAAAGCAGCAGCACACAAGTATGTGGAGCAGAGCAGCCATTTTAAAATGTGGTTATTGCTGTGATGGGGCCCTGTGTTCAGAAGACACCATGAACAGTGTGTTCAGCAATGACTGGGCATGTTTAGAAAATCCTAGGCCTTTACAGAAAAACTGCTAACCATTTAACAAATATGTGTTAAGTACCTGCTATGTGCCACACTGTTCTGGGCCCTGGATATATAGATGTGAGCAAGACTGTCTTGGTCCCTGGCCACATAGAACTTGTACTTTGATGGAGAGGGAGGCAAGCTGAGTGTTAAAATGCACACAAGTGTACAATTACACATTACGACAGATGCCATGAAGTGATATTATAGCATATTACAAGAGAGTGATAGGTTTCTAACTGGGGTTGGGTGGGTAAATAAGGGAAGGGCTTTCTGAAGAAATGGCACTTACAGAGAGATCTAAAGGATGAGAGATTTGGGGCGCCTGGCTGGCTCAGTCAGTAGAGCATGCGACTCTTGATCTTGGGATCATGAGTTCAAGCCCCACGTTGGGTGTAGAGCTCACTTAAAAAAAAGCGGGGAGGGGGGATGAGAGGTTAGCTGGGTCAGAGAGTTGGGGAGGGAATTTGTGAAGGTCTTGTGGAACAGAGAAGCCGAATTTCACAGGGAGGTACCTGCGTTCCTTTCTTACCCTCACTACAGGGAAGCCCGGGGAACTATTAGGGGAAAAAATTACAGCATGAGACTTTAGAAAAACCTAACAGATTTAAAGACCATAGAGAGAATAGCGTCCTATGTGACTTATTAGGCAAAGGATTTGTAATTGTGTTTCTTCATGATGCCCTCAAACTATGTATAATGTTCCTGTAACACCCTTTCCCCCTTTTCTTCCAAAAAGCTAACCGTAGTTTGGCTTGACCTAAATAATTGTTAGTTTAGAATAATTCAAAATCCATTAGCCAGAAAGCAAGAGTTCAAAGTATGATTTGAAAAATTCTGAGTGGGGGCACCTGGATGGCTTCGTCAGTTAAGCGGCCAACTCTTGATTTTGGCTCAGGTCATGACCTCATGGCTGTGGGATTAAGCCCTGCATGGGGCTCTGCACTGGGCATGGACCTCGCTTAAGATTCTCTCTCTCTCTCTCTCTCTCTCTCTCTCTCTCTCTCTCTCTCTCTCTGCCCCTCTTCCCTGGCTCGCACCGTTTCAAAAGAAGATGACGAAGAAGAAGAATTATGAGTGTGTTCTTGAAAGTGACAGGATTCTGGATAGACCAGGGGCTAATTCATAGGGAGGCACAGGGCAGTGCGGCTGGGCAACTTGGAAATTCCTGTGACTCACCAGGTTGTCTTCTCATCTGCTGGGCTGTTTAAAAAAAAAAAATCAAGAAACTACACAAACCCTGTGTGGTTCAGTAAGAAATACATGTTTGGTTTTTGTCCCTGAAGAGCTTCTACAACCCTTGGAATTTCTTGAGTGACAGAGGTGAGTGATAGGAGGATTTTGTGGTATTCCTAACAAGCTCCTTTCAGCCCTGTCTGAGCCTATGCTGATAAAATGACTCTAAGTGGGCCCCTAGATAGCTTCCTAATGGGGGCTGGTTGCCAGAGGAACCAATCGTGTGTGACTGAGAGGGTGGGAACTTTCAGCCCCACCTGCTGACCTGGGGGTGGGGTGGGGGGAGGGGAGAGGAGCTGGAAACTGAATTAATCACCAATAGACAATGATTTTAATCAATCGTGCCTATGTAATGAAGCCTCCGTAAAAGCCCCTATATGATGAGGGTTCCGAGGGCTTCCAGGTTGGTGAACACATCAAGGTGCTGGGAGGGTGGCGTATCCGAGGACAGCTCAGGGACACCACACCCCTCCCCCCATACTTTGCACTGTGCATCTCTTCCATTTGACCGTTCTTGAGTTGCAACCTTTATAAATTGGCAGTAGTAACTAAAGCACTCTCTTGAGTTCTGTGAACTGTTCTAGCAATTATCAAACTTGAGAGGGTCATAGGAACCCCTGCTGTATAGCCAGTTTATAGTTGGGCAGAAGCATAAGTGGCAGCCTGGGACTTGGAACTGGCATCTGAAGTGGAGCAGTCTTGGACTGAGCCCTTAACTTGTGGGGTCTGTGCTGACACTGGGGAGTGTCATAATTACAGGACACCCAGTTGTTGTCCGGGGAATCAAAGATTTGGTCGTCGAATGGAGAGGAAGAAACCTATCTATTTGGTTGTCAGAAGTGCTGTGAATAATAAGAACAGTTAGCTCTGGAAACTGTATTTTGAACTTCACACTAATGGCTTAAGTCTTGGGCATGCAATTTTGGCAAGTCCTCTTGTACTAGAGTTGCCCTCCGGTTGAAGTTTACCTCGAGAATCTGGTTTCCAAGGACCACATGGTGGTCACATCTGTCGACTGGGTTGTCAGTGGCATTTGTCAAGGACATAACTGTAGCTCTTGCAGCTGCTCCTGTTTTGTCCTCTTTTTCCATCACCAGAATTGTGGTTAGCCATCGCCAGGTGCCTCAGTTAGGTGAGCCATCTGGAGACCTGCTTTTGGAGGTGGGGGAATGGGCAGAGAGGTGGTTCACCCGCATCTTCAGCGGGCAGTGGAGCCCTCAGGAACTTGTTGGGTGCCCATTTTTGTGCCGCGTGTCTTGCTCCGCACTGGAGATAGGGAGTAGAATGTACCTGGGCCCTTTGAGGACACAGTTAGGACGTACAAGAAGGCCCGCCTCCTCTCCTTGCACCGCTCTCCCAGCCCTCTGAAGCTGGAGCCACGCAAGCCCTCCTTTTGGTTTCTTGATTGTGCCAACTGCTTCCATGCCTTGGCACCTTCACGTGTGCTTCGCCCTCTTTCTGGAGACTTCTCCCCGCACTTTGGTTGACTGCCTCCTACTCATCTGTCGGGTACCAGTTTAATGACCCCTGTCCCAAGAGACCTTCCCCAAGCATCCATTCTGGTTTCTCCCCATCTTCACCTGGCTGTGTGGTAGCCTCTGTCTTGTTTCCCTCTTAGCCCTTTTCCCAACTTACAATTATGTATTTTTTTGCTTTGGTCTCCCCACCCACCCCTACTAGACAGTAAGTTCCCCGAGGGCATGTCCTATAGTCTTCTCAAGCTTGATGCTTCTATGAGTTGGATGCTTCAGTATGTACTGACACCTACAGCTGCTTTTCTGTCAGAGGAAGAGGTGATGTGGCACTCCAGGAAGGAGGGGTGGAGAAGGGCTTTGCAAAGGAGGCAGCATTTGAACTGTGCTCTGTGAAAACGGGTAGGGCTTCACCTGGGAAGGAGGGAGGAGCGTGCCAGACAAAGGGAATAATATGAAGGAGCTGCTGGGGAGTTCCTGGTGATTGGGGAACCTGAGAGTGATGGGAATGAGAATGAGAACTGGGCTGGGAAGGGTCTTGACTCCATGACACAGGCTGAAGACAGAGAACCCTCAAAAGCCTGCGTGTGTGTGTGTGTGTGTGTGTGTGTGTGTGTGTGTGCGCGCGCGCGCGCGCATGCCCGTGAGTGTGTGTGAAACATGGCCCTATTTACACTTGAGCATTTTCTCCTTAAGCCAGCCTCACATGCTATTATTTCTCTTTGAGATAACGGAAAGCAATTTCACTAAGTGCTGCTTTAAGTTTGCCTGCTGTTCACAGGTTTTCCGGGCTCGGCTGGCAAATTCCATTCTGCAGGGAGCTTTCTCTGGCACAGCGACCCAAGGAATTCCAAGAAGCATTTGAACTTGACTTCAAGGTCTTAGTTTCCTAGGAATGGGACTGAGGCATTTTTCAGTGCGGTGGGCTCGAAGGTGGTCCCTTGGCTGCATCTGGGAACTGAGAAATTGCTGTTGGTTTTGAAATTTCTCCTTGCCCAGTCAACAAAAGATTTATGTCTGCTGTTCATTCAAGTCTGCGCTCGGTGTCATGAGCTACAGCTCAGGACCTTGCCCTTCCAGAGCTGCCAGTCCAGTAGGGAATTGCTGCCATTTACAAATAAGTCCAATTCAAGGTGGTCAGTGGCCCCTCTGAGGGGATGCAGAGGGGGTCGAGGCATGAGTGGGGGAGGGGCAGAGAGAGGGAAACACAGAATCCGAAGCAGGCTCCAGGCTCAGAGCTGTCAGCACAGAGCCGGACGCGGGGCTCCAACTCAGGAACCGCGAGATCATGACCTGAGCCGAAGTCGGATGCTTAACTGACTGAGCCACCCAGGCGCCCCAAGTAAGGAGCATATTAAACGCAGTGATCAGTCTCTTTGCTGGATTATCTGAGGGGTGGCAAAAGAAGCCAAAGGTTTGGTATTAGATTAATGTGTTCATTTTTTGAGTATCTACTATGTTCTAGACATTGTTCTCGTCCCAGGGATCCAGGATAAAGCCCGTGCACTCGGGAATGTCACATTCTAGTGGTGGAGACAGATGGTTAACAAAGAAGTATGTGTTGGGGCACCTGGCTGGCTCCATTGGTACAGCAATGTCTTGATTTCAGGGTGGTGAGTTCGAGCCCCACGTTGGGAGTAGAGCTTACTTAAACAAAAGAGAAGTATGTGTTATGTCGGGTGTCAGAGGTGCTCTGAAGGGAAACAAGGCAGGTCAGGGGTTAGAGCGTGCCAAGCTGAGGGAGATGGTGACTTAGATTGGGAAGTCAGGGAAGACTTCTCGGCAACAGTGACATTACATTTGAGCAGAGCCCTGAGTGAAATGAGGGAGCAAGCATGTGGGTATCTGCTCCGGGAGGAAGAGTATTCCAGAGAAAAGGAACCATGGTGCAGAGGCCCAGAGGTGGGAGTGTGTTTGAGGGCAGCAAGGAGGCAAGACTGGCTGGTGGGCAGTGAGGTTGGGAAGGTGGCCATGGCTCAATTCTGAATTGTAAGTGAATTTTATTTTTTAGACCATTGGAAGCTTTTGAGCAAAAGAGAGAAATCTGACAGAAATGCTTTTAGAAGGCTCTCTCTGGCAGCGTTGTAGAGAACAGGTAGGGAGCAACGGGCAAGGTGAGGGACTGCTTGAAGGGGTCCGGTAGTTGGGGAGAGGGACCATGCCTGGGATGACGCGCTGGGGGAGGAGAGGAGAGGAGAGGTTGACGCCTCAGGGTGTGGGTTGATTGCTGGTAACTGGATGTGAGCGGTGAGGGTAGAGGCAGCGGTGGGACCAGCGGTTCCAGGGCGTTTGATCTGAAGCCAGTGGAAATTCCACCACTGCCACTTCCTTCCGTGTGTCCTCCCCCCTTTCAAAATAAAAGGCTTATTAAGGTGTAATTCACCTACCACACAGTGCACCCATTTAAAGTGTATAATTCACTGGTTTTTAGTGTATTCACAGAGCTGTGCAGCCATCACCACCATCAATTTTTTTTTAATGTTTATTTATTTTTGAGAGAGAGTGTACATGAGTAGGGGCGGGGCAGAGAGAGGGGGAGACAGAGGATCTGAGTCAGGCTCTGCGCGGTCAGCACAGAGCCCGACGCAGGGCTCGAACTCACAAACCTGAGCCAAAGTCGGACATTTAACTGACTGAGCCACCCAGGCATCCCACCACCATCAATTTTAAAACATTTTTCCTCGGGGCGCCTGGGTGGCGCAGTCGGTTAAGCGTCCGACTTCAGCCAGGTCACGATCTCGCGGTCCGTGAGTTCGAGCCCCGCGTCAGGCTCTGGGCTGATGGCTCGGAGCCTGGATCCTGTTTCCGATTCTGTGTCTCCCTCTCTCTCTGCCCCTCCCCCGTTCATGCTCTGTCTCTCTCTGTCCCAAAAATAAATAAAAAATGTTGAAAAAAAAAATAAAAAAAAAACCATTTTTCCTCACCCCCAAAAGTACCCATTAGCAGCTGCTCTGCATCTGTTCCCAACTGCAGAGCCTTAGGCGACCGCTAATCTATTTTCAGTCCAGGTCTGGCTCCTTCAGGGTCTCAGAACCCCGTTTGGCTCATCTATAGCTTCATGGGGGCGATTGTGAGGTTTAAAGGAGAACATGAAGAGAAACATGAAGACATGCCTAACGGGCCAAGCCAACTGGTCTAGCTCTTGGTAAGTCCTCAGGAGATGCCAGTCCTCCCCGCTGCTCTGGCTCCTGGTTCATCACCTTATGGAAGCAACATGGGCAATGATGAACAGGGTGGGCCCTGGGCCCACGCTGCTGGATGGTGAATTCTGAACTCACCATTTCTTGCTTTGCTATAATGGCAGTTTCTTAACCTCCTTGGGCTCTCAGATTGCTCAACAGTCAAAAAGGGGTCATTGCAAGTACTTTCTAGGTTGCTGTGAGTCACTGGGAACAGAACCTGGCACAGAGCAAGCGCTCAGCCAATGGTAATTGTTGCAGCGTTGTTACCATTGTTAGTCAATTCTAAAGTCAGGCTAGGAATGGACATTTCTCCTTTCTTTCTTTCTTTCTTTCTTTCTTTCTTTCTTTCTTTCTTTCTTTCTCTCTCTCTCTCTCTCTCTCTCTCTCTCTCTCTCTCTTTCTTTCTTTCTTTCTTTCTTTCTTAAGTTTATTTACTTTGAGAGAGAGAGAGAGAGAACCAGCAGGGAAGGGACAGAGAAAGAGGGTGACAGAGGATCCAAAGCCAGCTCTGCACTGACAGTACAGAGCCCAATGCGGGGCTTAAACTCAGGAACCTTGAGATCATGATCTGAGTGGAAGTTGGACACTTAACCAACTGAGCCACCCAGGCACCCCTTTATTATTTTTTAATATATTTTTTTGAGAGACCGAGAACTAGCGGGGGAGGGGCAGAGAGAGAAGGGGACAGAGGATCTAAAGCAGGCTCAGTGCTAACAGCACAGAGCCCGATGTGGGGCTCAAACCCACGAACCGTGAGATCATGCCCCGAGCCAAAGTCAGATGCTTAACTGACTGAGCCACCCAGGCACCCCTTTAAAAAGTTTTTTTTTATTATGTTTATTTTGAGAGAGGGAGACAGAGACAGAGACAGAGTGTGAGTGGGGGAGGGCAGCGAGAGGGGGAGACAGAATCCAAAGCAGGCTCAGGCTCCAAGCTGTCAGTGCACAGCCCGACTCGAGGATTGAACCCACATGTGTGGGTGTGAGATCATGACCTGAGCCGAAGTTGGATGCTCAACCAACTGAGCCACCCAGGTGCCCTGGCACCCCCCCCCCCTTTTTTTTTTTTAGAGAAAGGGAAAGAGAGAGACAGAGAATCCTAAGCAGTCTCCACACTGTCAGCGCAGAGCCCAATACTGGACTCAAGCTCATGAACTGTGAGCTCATGACCAGAGCCAAAGTCAGATGCTTAACCAAAGGAGCCAATGGACATTTCTGAATCCAGATGGTTGCAGAGCTAATGGAGAGAGAGAGAATCCATGGGTCTATTTTTAATGTTGTCTTCTTGTTGGATCTGTACCTTTGCCAAAGTCACTTGTTTCAGCTAAGCCTCAAGTTGCTTATCTGTAAAGTGGGGGTAAAAGTCATTCTTACTTCACAGGGCTCTGTGGAGAATTTAGTGACCTACTGAGCAAGCACTGTTTGCCAAGCACTGTTGTGAACACAACAGGGAAAAAACCTTGCCCTCCTAGAGCTGTGTGGAGCTAGAGGAGAGACCCAGAAAGTAAGTAATAATCACAAGGGTCATAATACTCACAATAAATAAAATATACATGAAGAAGAGAGAGTATATGTAAACCACCCGGTGCCTGGCCTGTGGCGAGCACTCCGTGAATGGTAGCTATTACAATCACTAAGTGAAAGCACTTTGTAAAGCTGGGCAGCACAGCAGAGAGGTAGGTCTCCTTGTGACAGACTGCGTGAGCATGTTGCTTCATTTAAGCTTTACCTCATCTCTGCCCAATTAAGTTTCATTCGGCTCCAAGGCCCCTCTCGAATTGCCTGCTTGCAATCCTTGTCTCTTATGGCGTAGAGCTTTCTTCCCTCTTCTTTTCAGCCAGCATTTAGCGAACGCCACTTTTGCTGGATGCCGGGGCTGTGAAGCAGTAGGGGTGTGGTTAGGAGGGAGATTGGGGGGAGCCCAGAGACCAGGCAGAGGAGAGCCAGGCTGTGTAAGAGTATGGCTGCCTTGGTTTTATGCTGCCAGGAGAGACCCTGAAGGCTTCTAAACTAGGTGATAAAGTTAGCAGGTAGACTAAGACTTCACAACATTCTTGCTTAAATACATTTCAATAAAAGTAGACATTTGCATTATGGTCAAAAGCGTAATCTGTATTTAAGCCCCATCAAGCGTGGAGATATGAGGACGTGTGGAAGTGCAAAGACCTCAGGGCAAATAATGTCTCAAGGTGAAGACGGTTTGCTGCTAGATCAGCGAGAAATGCAGCAGAATGGAGCAGGGAGGATTCGGAACTGGGTAAACCTGGGTTAGCACTTTTTACCAGCAGCAAGCTATTCCACCTTGGTGAGAGGGTAAATATCAACCCCGCAGCTTTCAGAGTTGCTGAAAGGATTAAAGAAAACATCCACCAAGTGCCTGACACTTACTAGGTGCATGATAAGAGGCATACATTATTATTTTACATTTATTTATTTTTGAGAGAACGAGTGGGCAGGGGGCAGAGAGAGAGGGAGACGCAGAATCCGAAGCAGGCTCCGGGCTCTGAGCTGTCAGCACAGAGCTGGATGTGGGGCTCGAACTCACAGATCCTGACCTGAGCCGAAGTCAGCGGCTTAACTGACTGAGCCACCCAGGGGCCCCGAGTTTCTTTTGTTAACTGCCTGCTTAAGCCATTGTTATCTGACCATTTTCCTGTAGAGGTGTTTCCTATTGACTTTTTAAGAATTCGTTTATTAAGGGGGCACCTGGGTGGCTCAGTTGGCTAAGATCTGACTTTTGATCTTAGCTCAGGTCCTGATCTCAGGGTAGTGAGTTCAAGCCTCACTGGGTGTGAAGCCTATTTAAAACAGAACAAAACAAAACAATTCTATCAGGAATCTTAACTCTTTGTCATATATGTGACAAATATTTTCCCCACTTCATTGTTTGTCTTTAACCTTGTGTATGATATTTTGTTGCTGTATATGCACTTTTAATTTTATGTAGTGAAATCTATCAGTTTTACCTGATGGGTCTTTTTTTTTTTTTTAACTTTTATAACATGCTTAGAAATCGTTCCAGTTCCCGAATTATAAAAATAGCCACTTTTTTTCTCTCTCTCTCTCTCAATACTTTCATTGTTTCTTTCATGACATATAAATCTTTGATTTAGGTGGAAGGTAGATTTAAGAAGAGGGGCGGAGCTCCAGTTTCATTTTTCTCCAAATGGCTACCCAGTGGTCCTGTTCTGTTTATTGCCTTCCATCTTTTCTCCATCAATTTGAAATGTTACCTTTATTATGCACTGCAATTCCTTGTACACTTGGTTCTATTTCTGTAGTCTATTCAGTTTAGTTGGTCTATTTTTTTCTTTTGTAAAAATTGCACTTAGTTGGCATAGCTACTGAATGCATTTTAATATGTCCCAACTCATTAATCTTCTTCAAACTCTTTTTGGCAGTAGGGCCGAATGGCTAAATTCGTAGAGCTTGGTTTCATTCAGCCAGCCTGAACTTTAATCCCAGGCCAGCCGCTCACTAGCTGTGTGATCTTGGGCAAGTTATTTTTTTCTCTCTGAACTTGTGCTTCCTCATCTGTATAATGTTGATAGGAATGGTACTACCTTAGGGTGTTTTTGTGAAGACGGGCTGAAATGCTGCATAGCAAGCTCTTGGGATAGGCTCTGGCACGTGGTAAATGGTCAGTACATGTTGCGTCCTTTTTGTTATGAAAATGGTGCATCTGTTTTTCCAGTCGAATTTTAGGGCAGGGCAGTAAATAGGCCTACAATCCCTGACCTCATCTGCCTTACAGTCTAATTCAGGAGCAGACACTGAAGAAGTCATCATCAGTGTCAAGAATGAGTTCTGTTTTTCCCCATTATAAGTTGAAAGAAGCATAGGGAGTATATCAGACTCCATGAGTTTAGGGCAGCAGGGAAAGCCTTGCTGAAGAAATAGGTAAGGGGGCATCCAGGATGACTCTGCACCCCTCTCTTGCTCCCCCTCCACTGCAGACCAGTGTTAGCACCCAATCCTGCTTGAATGAGCCCATTCAACAACCTAAGAGCTCCCACTCTGGGTCAGGCCCAGTGCTGTTGTGTCTGCGTACAATTTATCTGGAAAGAGGGTCCCCTGCTTTTCAGTGGACTTCACAAAATTTAAGAACCATTCAGAAGGAAGGTACTATGTCTGTATTAGTTATCTACTGCTGTGTAACAAATTGTCTCAAAACTTAGCGCCTTAAAACAGTAAGTATTTATTATCTCATACAGTTTCTGTGGGTCAGGAATCCAGGAGTACCATATTCGGGTGATTCTGGCCCTGGATCTTTCATGAGGTTGCAGTCAAGAAGATGTTGGCTAGGGCTGAAGTCATGTGAAAGCTTGTCTGGGGTTACTGCCATGTGGACCTCTCCATAGGGGCTGCCTGAGTGTCCTCATGACATGGTGGCTGGCTGCCCCCAGAAGGTGAAATCCAAGAGAATAAGGCAGAAGTTGCCATGTCTTTTACGACCTAGCCTCAGAAATCATACAGTTATTTCCAAATATCCTTTTGGGTCTACAGTTCAGCCCTCTTCCAAGTGGGGACTAAAAAGGATGTGAATAATCAGGGTTGGGAATCATTGGGGGCTGTTTTGGAGGCTAGCTACCAGTGCCTTAGAAGGAGTTTGGAATGAGGGGTTTGAGTCTAAGTCTTGACTCCAACACAGCTAACTATGGGATTTTGAGAAAGTTCCTTTGATTTATTGGCCCTGATACAGCCAAGGCTGTGAAAGCCACTTATCTAAGCCCTCAACTTCACATACAGACATTAGCAATTATTGAAGAAGGGGAGGAAGAATAGCCATTGGGGCAGGGTGTAAACTGTTTTCATTAGAAAACATTGAAAAGGAAGAAGCCATCTACCAATCATCACATTAGTACCACCACTCTTAGAATTTTGGTGTTAAAATGCACTTTAAACTTACACGGAGACCAGAAAGATTTATAGTAGGAAGGAGTATAGCTCTCTGGCATTAAGAGAGATTAAAAATTGGGATGGGCTCCTTAATGAGGTCCTGAAATCTTCACTTAAAAACGTTAAAGAATCTGGAAGGTGGCTGATATTTCCCACAATTCTGGTAAAAAAAACCCAAACAACTAGGTCAGATCATCCTTTGAGGCCATTTGGGGGGGGGGGTCCCACTTTGTTTTTTTTATAGTTTATTTATTTTGAGAGAGAGACCATGAGCAGGGCAGGGACGGAGAGAGAGGGAGAGAAAATCCCAAGCAGGTTCCACGCTGTCAGCACAGAGCCTGACATGGGGCTTGATCCTGTGAACTGTGAGATCATGACCTGAGCCAAAATCAAGAGTTGGACATTTAACCGACTGAGCCGCCCAGGTGCTCCCCACAAATCTTTTTAAAGTAAAATTAAAGGAGGAATTTTTATTGAAGATGTTCCCTCACAGGGCGCCTGGGTGGCTCAGTCGGTCAAGCGTCTGATTCATGAGTTTGAGCCCCGTGTTGGGCTTTGTGCTGACAGCTCAGAGCCTGGAGCCTGCTTCAGGTTCTGTGTCTCCCTCTCTCTCTGCCCCTCCCCTGCTTACACACACATACACACACTCTCTCTCTCTCTCAGAAATAAACAAACATTTTAAAAAATTAAAAAAAAATAAAGGTGTTGAGCATGAACATTTTAATATTTTCAACATACTTGTATATGAGTAGCACATATTCATTCTAGGAGATTTGGAAAATACAGACAAGTATAAAGAAGTGAAAAACATTACATCTGCCACCATAATCTAAATGCTTTGTTTTGTGGTTGAGTTAAAAAAATACTTTTCAATTAAAAAAATGTAATACTTTGTAGGAAAAAAAAAAAAAGATAGGAAGAAAACCAAAATCTGACCTCAGTCTTACAACACAGAAGTAACCATTATTAACATTTTGGTGGAATAAAATGGAATTTAAACACCTTTTTCAGCCTCATGGGAGACTGAAAAACAGGAGTGGATTTGAACGATGGTGAATGGCAGGTAAACTGAGTTAGGGCTGCCCATGATGTGGGCAGATTCTGTGCCTAAAAAATGCCAGTGAGGTCATGAAGTCTGATCTTTACAATTTGCATAAATACGTGTGGGTGAAATTTTGCCTGGGTCTTTCCCAATTCTGCTTGGCACATTCCCTATAACTGTTTAGGGGAAACAGTTCAGTGGGAAATTAATCCTCAGGGATTTTGTCCAATAAAGTAATTATCGAATAAGGTCATTTATTCAACAGACTGAGTGCCTACCATGTGCCAAGACTGTGCCAGATGTTGGGGGAGTGATGATGGACCCAAGAAGACGCTAAGAATACAGACGGTAAACCAAAAATCATACAAATAAGTGAAATGTGGGAGGAACCAGGAGAGATACACATTTGCTGATCATCTGTTCCTCTGGAAGTCTAGTAAATGGGGTCTCACTTAATCATCTGGAACCTAGCAGAGGTAATTTGACCTCTGAACCTCAACTTCATTTGAAAATAGGGACAGAATTACTGGGAGAGAACGTTTGTTTGAGTGGAAAACTGTTCCAGAGCTTGGTTCACTGAAGTATAAAAAGGAGGCACTTTTTATACTTTAGACTCTAAAGCTTTTGTGAGGCAAAGAGAGCTGGCATTTAGTGAGTCTCCTGTGTGCAATTTACTTTAGAAAGATCCTATTTAGGGGCACCTGGGTGGCTCAGTCGGTTAAGCGTCCGACTTTGGGCTCAGGTCATGATCTTGCGGTGTGTGAGTTCAAGCCCCACATCAGGCTCTGTGCGGACAGCTCAGAGCCTGGAGCCTGCTTCGGATTCTGTGTCTACCTCTCTCTCTGCCCCTCCCTCCCTCATGCTCTGTCTCTCTCTCAAGAGTAAATAAACACTAGGGGCGCCTGGGTGGCGTAGTCGGTTAAGCGTCCGACTTCAGCCAGGTCACGATCTCGCGGTCCGTGAGTTCGAGCCCCGCATCAGGCTCTGGGCTGATGGCTCGGAGCCTGGAGCCTGTTTCCGATTCTGTGTCTCCCTCTCTCTCTGCCCCTCCCCTGTTCATGCTCTGTCTCTCTCTGTCCCAAAAATAAATAAAAAACGTTGAAAAAAAAATTAAAAAAAAAAAAGAGTAAATAAACACTAAAAAAAAATTAAAAAAAAAGAGAAAGATCCTATTTAATCCCAATTCCACCTTTTGAGTTAATGAGAAGTTTCAGAACTTGACCAAAGCCAGTCAGCTAGAGAGGAACTGCAAAAGAAGATTCAAACCCAGGCCAGCTGATGTCCAAAGCTCATGGCAATGCATTATCTCACAGTGGGGTTTAGGGGTGTCCTTTTGGGAGTTCCTGAGTCTGCTGGTGCTGTGTGTTATTCAAATTCCTGAATGTGTGCTTTGCTTGTAACTGTGCAGTTTGAAAACAGTGACTCATCCCCAAACAGAGCAGGGTTGAATACAGTCCTGTTTATCTTACACTGCCCTGTGGCACCTGTGTTGACTTAAAAGCTGATTTGTAATAAAAGCACTGTTATAAAATGGAAAACACACACACCAAAACCAAAATGTATAGGTTGTTTTTTGGTGCTTCTGACAACAGAATAAACGTGAGTCTCATTTGCTTTAAAAAAAAAAAAATCACAGCTACTTAAGGTTTAGTGACTCACGTCCATTTTCAACGCAGTATTTCATACAGTCCTCTGAACGTACTCTTTTCACATTCAACTATGATGCCATCAGTTTCTGTTTAATTCTGTAAGGGCAGAGACCTTGAAATAGTCACATCTGGATTCCCCCCGTGGCTTGACCGAAATGTGGAGCCAGTCAGTATTGGCTGAAAGAATTAAAGTCATTTCCAGTGTATTAGCTTTTTTTTTTTTTTTTTTGTCACTGTAAGAAGTTACCACAGGTTTAGTGGCTTAAAACAACATTTATATCTCATGCTTTCTGTGGGCCAGAAGTCCGTGCATAGTGTGGTTCGGTTCGTTCTCTGATACAGCTAAAATTGAGATGTTGGCAGGTCTACATTCCTTTCTGCAGACTTGGCAAGAGGGGGTTACTGCTTGCGAGCTTATTCAGGTTGTGAGAATTCTGTTCCATGACCTTATAGGACTGAGGTCCTGTTACTTGCTGGCAGGACTTGTTCTCGGCTTCTCGAGGCTGCCTACATTCCCTAGCTCATGGCCCCCTTTAAAGGCAGCAACACTGGGTTGAGTTCTCTCAAGCTTCAAATCTGATTCCTCTCCTGCCTCATCTTTCCAAAGCATCTCTTCTGCCTTCTTCTGCTTTTAAGGGTATGTATGATTACACTGGACTCACCCAAATACTCTGGGGTAATCTTGTTGTTTTCCAGCCCTCAATTCTATCTTCAAAGTCAATTTTGTGGTGGAATGTAGCATATTCACAGGGGCCCGGGACCAGGGCATAGAGAGTTTGGGGGCTGTGTGATGGGGAAGGCATTATTCTGCCTACCACAGGGCCTGTGATAAACATGTAAATTTTATGTTTTTAATGATTTTTAAAGTTTATTTATTTTGAGAGAGAGAGATAGAGAAAGCATGAGCAGGGGAGAAGCAGAGAAAAAGAGAGAGAGAGAGAGAGAGAGAGAGAGAATATCTCAGGCAGGCTCCACACTGTCCACACAGAGCCCGAAGGGGGGTTTCAACTCATGAACCACCATGACCTGGGCTGATATCAAGAGTCGGATGCTCAACCGAGCCACCCAGGCGCCCGTAAACATGTAAATCTTAGAGTGCATCTTCTCTAGTTACTCCTTGGAGATCAAAGGAGAGCGAGGCTACTCAAGAAGAAAACATTTGAAACAAGTCAAATGACTTGTCAAAGGTTACTGTGTCAGCTGTAGATGAAAAAAAACTTTGTTAAAAAAAATCAGGTCAAACAATTTTTTGGTGGTGGTGGTAGGGGTTTGTTCTTCCTTGTCCCCTTCTTGGGGTGAAGTAAGAAGGGGAGAGATTTCATTTCACCTTCTATAGTCTATTCCCTTTGCAGTATTTCATTTATCGGACACGAACGTCTTCTGTGTGAGGAGCATTAAAGCAGGAGCACTGAATTCTGTGGTGCCTCTTAGCACCGGCTCTCCCATGTGCTAACATCAGGGGATGGAAGGTTATTTCGTTACCCAGGGAAACCTTTCAAATTGTGGCCATTGACCCCGCCTCCCTAATATTTAAGGCCTGGCTGCTCATTAATCCAGTTTAGGACTGATTTTAGGAACGTTTCCGGGCAAACAGGTACAAAAACCCTATGTACTGGGCACTCTGAACCAAATTTCATTTCATATTCAGCAACCAAGGCTCAGAGAGGCTACATACATTGCCCACTGTCTCTCAGCGTGTACTAATTATTAAACACTTGCTCTATGCTAGGAGTCAAATTACATGGAAGTCTCCCTTCACACCTTCTTCCCAACTGCCCTGTGTTTTATGCTCATTTTAACCCCAATAGTGCTCTGAGGTATTATTAGACTAATGTTGTAGATTAGAAAATTTGAAGCTCAGAGAGGTTGAGCCCCTACTTTTAGGTTGATACCCAGGGAGTGACCTAGCCAGAATTCCAGCGTAGGAGTGTCTACTTTTGACTCCAGGGCCTGTGTTCTCTCCAGGATACTGCCTCTAAGAAGGCCTCAAGTGCATTGCGGTCAGTATGGCCCCAAAGTCCAAGTTCTTTACCCCTCATTATCACGAAGTTCACCAAGTGGTAACATTCTAGGCTGCGGGTGCAGCTTCTGCAAATATAGCTTCTGCAAACACATAGCGGCATTAGGGGCATGAGAGCAGAGGAGGAAATGGGGAACTGTTTAGGTCCATCAAGCGTGGAATAACCGTTTTACTGGTATGAGTGTCTCATTGTCTCATTATTATGCGGCAGTGAGTCATTCAGGGAAGGACCAAAAGGGAAAGTCCTGCCCCTTGTCATCTTTTTGAAGTGTCAGTGAGAACCGTTTAGGCGGGGAGAGGCATAAAGTGGGCCCTGGGAGTCGAGCTACCAGTTCTCCATCCTCACCCTTAACCGCCCGGGGGCCCGGAGACGAGAAGCGCCGAAGGGGTTAAGTGTGGCAGGGGAGCCCAGCCACCGCCCCTTCCCAGCATTGCCTCCCAGAATGCCTCAGGCTCGCATCCAGTTCCCGCACCTCGCGAGACTCCGCCCAGTCTCTTCCCCGAACGACTACCCGTCCCCCTTCTTTACCGAGGTTTGCGCGAGGCGGAGGAAGGGAGGGGAGGGCGGAAAAGACGGGCCGCGAGAGGTACGCCGGGAAGTGTGGTCCAAGCGCTTCATGCAGCCATATTCTTCCGGAGCCGGGGAGGCCAGAGAGGCAGTCGGGACTACAATTCCCAGCCGCCTTTTCGGTTTGTTTTTGTTCAAAAAAAAAAAAAAACCCCCACACTCCCCCTCCTCACTCTTCACACACACTCACACACACACACACCCACGGCAGACACGCACACACCCGGGCGCCGAAGGGAAAGCCGCGTCTCGCCTTCCCGCCCCGCCGGCAGTCCTGTCTCGGCCCCTCAGCAGAGCGGGAAAGCGGAGGCTGGAGCCGTGACCTCTGACCCCGTGGTTATGCGGAGCCGCCGCATTCCTTAGCGATCGCGGGGCTGCCGCCGCCGCCGCCGCCGCCGCCGCCGCCGTGGGCGACTGACGCAGCGCGGGCGCGTGGAGCCGCCGCCACCCCTCCCCCATCGCCGCCCTCGCGCCGGGTCTCGCGCCAGCCGGTCCCCGCACGCCCGCCCCCTCTGCCCGGCCGCACCCGAGTCCTCGCGCGCCGCCGCCGCCACGCGCCCCCCGCCGCCGCCGGTGCCCCAGCCCCGCGCCGCCGCCACCCGCCCCGCCCGGAGGTCCCGCGTGGAGCCGCCGCCGCCGCCGCCGCCGGGGAGGAGGAGGATGAAGGACAAACAGAAGAGGAAGAAGGAGCGCACGTGGGCCGAGGCCGCGCGCCTGGTGAGGCGGGTCGCCGAGGGGGTTCAGTGGGGGACGCGGGGGGTGGGCTCGCCGAGCCCCCTCCACCGGGAGGGGGAGGGGCGAAGCCCTGCCCACTGCAGGAGGGGGCGGGGCCACCAATTCTCTAGGAACGGGACCCCCTCCCCCCCCACCCCTACCGCCCGGCGTTGGGTGGGGAGAGGTCCCCCGCCGGTTGGATGTGGCGCCTTTTTCTGCGGCTCCCCCCACCCCTTAAATTCCTGCGGAGGGGCGAGCTGGCAGGGCCGACTCCTCCCCCTCTGGGCGGCGGGGCCCCAGCCTCCCCTCCCTCCCCTCCCCCACTATTTGGCAGCGTCTGGGGGTCTGGGGAAGCTTCGTTTACGCACTCGGGGGAATTAGGTTTCCGGGAAGGGTCGGAAGCTCCTCCCTCGCTTCCTGGTGGGCAATGGGGTGGTGCGTTTGACTCTAGGGGTGGGAAAACACCCCCAATTTTGAGGACGCGAGTGGCATTTTGAGCCTTCCCAATCTAAACCAGGTGTGTGGAGGGAAGCAAGTGCTTACTCCCTGCTGGAACCTTGAGTAGTGGTTCTCAAACTTTAGCGTCTTGGACATCTGGGAGGTTTTTAGGAACGCTCGTCCTAGGGCCCTACTTAAGATCTTCTGAGTCCGAGGTTCCGGAGTAGAGTCTGAGTGTCTTCATTTTAACCAGGTTCCTGTGTTGCCTGTAATGCAGGTGGCCCCGGACCGCACTTTGAGAAACGCTGACTAGAGTGTTTTACTTCCTAAGCCAGACTGGAGCCAGATAGGCACTGTGCACAGAGTGCCTCTACTTTGCAAAGAATGTATGTGTGAGTCCACTCCTTAGCGTACTGGTGCATGTAGACATGAAGTGTTGGACAAAGACCAAGTACCTCTGTTTGAAGATACTGCTCGCTGAGAACTTAGCAAAGGAGAGAGTGTTTGGAATTTGAGTGTTGGAAGCTGCCTGGTGAGGAGGGTTGTGAGTTTTTTCACAGCGTCAGAGGACTTGTAAGTGAAATACCTTCCTTTTGGATTTGCACCCACAAAGCTAAGATACTGTGAGACGTGTTCTCATAAAATCTTGCGGATGACAATAGTAATAGTTCATACTTCTCCCAGAGATGTCACTTCCTCAAGTGTCACATAGCAGGGTTATAGTGTGGATAGCATACATTCCTCTTGGCACCCTGTTGTTGATACGTAATTACTATAATTGACTTTTTGATTGTGAAGGAAGCTTCATCTTCTAGTCTTTTGCTTTATTTTGGGAAGTGAGGTTCCTGCCTCAGAGGTGTGCAGACAGAGATGGCTGTGTGTTGAGTGTTGTTACAGGTCTGTGGTAGGTACACCTTCTTCTTACCTGGGGTGTATGAAGCTCAGTTACTGACTTACAAGAACTAAAGCTGTTGGGTTTGTAAGAGAATTTTCACTGGTGTTCCTGATTGTCTTCCCCAGGCACTTGTTGCCCAGTGAACAGAAATAGCAGTTGTTTGTGTGCTCAAGTTTCATGCTTCAGTTCATTTGTTTTGGTTTGGCATATGAAAATTGGAGATTTTGAAGTTCCTAAATATTTTTTTGATTCGGTCAAAATTGAAAGCTGTGGCTGGCTTTGAGATCTCTTGGAAATTTTAGGATTTCTCCAGTGTTGCTTCACTTGGAAACAAATTTAAGCCTGAAGGAGAGTAGGGGAGAGCCAAAGGATGTGCTTGCTCTCTTTCTCCTCGAGGTTGACTCTTGGGTGTTCATTGGAATTCTCCTCCCGAGTCCCTGTTATGTAGGTGTTTATGACTCTGGGCACCAAGAGGAAATTTGCTTGCCAGAGTTACTTGTTAGAGGTAGGTGAAAGTACCTTTAAATCCTGTGTTATTTATGTTCTGATGGAATTTTAAAGTTTGTCTCAAAGCTCTGTTGGCTCTTACTAGATGAAAGACTTCAGGAACTTGGGGTCCACTATTCTGTTAAGCCTCTTCAGGTTCTCGAACTTAACTGTGATGTGATCTGAACGCCAGTATCCAGATTGCTGTTTCTGTTTTACCATTGGCTCAACTGCATGCCAGATTATCCAAGTTCTTTCTCTTTTTGTTCTCTTTTTGTTTTATGGCTCTTCGTTAAAGAATAATATGAATGGGAATTACTTTGTAGTGCCCTTGAACATGTGAAAGAGGACTTTTGGAAACATGGTGCATAATTGTGCATATCTGTACTGTTTTTCTGTTAGAATTTTCTGTCCATTTGGATGGGACCACTTGGTGGGTGAGGGGTAACTTTTTAGCATTCTCTCCCCATGTAAAGAAAATTTTTGCAACCTGGAGTGCTAGAGAGTTTGTGAGAGCTTATGCTGGACAGAGAGCATCTTGACTAGAGAAAGCTGTAAGGGTAGGGAGGTTGATTAAATCTACTCTTTGGACAGGTGAATTTGGACTGCTTGCCATGGCAATCAGAGGCACTTGCTTTGGGGCGGTTTCATATTGCTCCTGACCTTGATTAGATTCGTGGCTAGAGTGATACTAGGAACTCTTTTAAAAACTATTTGGGTAGGAAAGAAGAGACTCCTGGAGAAGTTCAGTAGGGTAGTATACCTCAAGAGATTGATTTTTGCAGATGTTAATTATGTTGTTGATAAGTAGATACTCCTCTTTGAAACATTCTGTAGTATTGTCTTTTCTAGATATAAGAGGTAGACTTTAGAGGGTTGGATAGTGTAAATCCTCTTGCTTGTTAGGAACAATTTGTTTGGGAGAAATAGCCAAGGGGGTTTCCCTTTAAATTGAATGTCCTTAAATGGATTCTCCCTGGCTTTGAGACACTCTTCATTGTACGCTTTATCTTTCACTTTGATTCATGACTGACCATTCTTACATCAAACATTTTTTTTTTTCTCTTTGAAGTAGGAGAAGAGATACTTTTTTTTTTAAAGTGTGCTAGAAAGAGACTAGAAATAGAACACTGCTGAATTGTTCTTGTACTAAAAGCTGGAGGCATACACAATTATAATAAAAGTGAATACTTTGTATCTTTTGATGTAACTTCGTTTTAGAGATTTTGTTTTCTCTCAGATTCTCAGGCTCATCCTGACTGTTGCTTAAATAATTGGTAACTGATTTTTCAGAGTCATGCTTTTTTAAAAAAAAAAAAATTATGGTACAGAAATTGACTAGCTCAACTCACATTTAGTATCAAAGAAGTGATACCTGTGGCAGTGAGCATTAGTAGCTTGTAACCAGGGTTTGTTGTGGATTTGTTTCAAGTCAGTACTGCTTAACTTGGCTCTTAGGTACTTAGAATACAGAGGTGAATAAGGTTTGCCTTTGAGGAGCTTATGGTCTTCTGGGAGTGGAGAAGGTCTAGACCCATGAGTAGCATTTTACTCCTTGCTCTCTAAGTGCCATTGTAGATGTACAAATGATAAACAGACATCCTGGTTCATGCTTATTGTCCAGGCATAATTATGACTACTTTCTCTCTTTCACTCACAAGTGCCCTACTTTGGAAGGTAAATTATGTGTTGTGGACTGGGAGGACACTGAAAGCAGACATTTAACTCTGCTTGGCAGGGATCAGAGAAGGCTTCCTGGAGGAAGGTGCTTTCCAAACTGAATCTTGAAGGGTGAGCGGAAGTTAGGGCCATCACAGATGATGTTAGCAGGAGCTAGTGACAAGAAATAGCAGCCGTGTGTGTGCGCTCGCACATGTGCTTGTGCACAGGGTGGAGAGTGTGGGAATTGGGTAGAACTACACACAGTTGTTGGAACGTGAAGCTTGTGGATTATCAGTTTGGCAGTGAGGTAGAGAGACAGGCAGGCACCGGATTCTGAGGACCTCGTGTGCCAGGCACCATAGGCACTTACTTCCATTATCTCTAATCTGTTTAACAACTCTTACAGGAAGACATCAGTATCCTTCCATCACAAGTGAGGGAATTTAGGCTCAAGTTGGGTAGATAAGGTGCCTAAGTTTAGCAGGCAAGAATTTGAATCCAGGTCCGTCTGGTTCTATATAGCCTGTGCTTTTCCAGTGAGGTGGTGAACTCTTCAGAAGCTTCAGCTTTTCCTGTATATGATTAGGTTGCTTTTGAAGGAGTTTAAGGTGGGAAAGTGATGAGGGCAGGTTTGTTTTGTAGGGTTGACCTCAGACTATAGCAGGTAGCTGGGATTTGGTCTTGTTTATGTTGAATTCCTAGAATTGTCCCTGGCACAAGTAAATATTTCGTGTATTTGTTAAGTGAAGGATGGCAGAGAAGGAAGAATGCATTTGAGGAAAGCGGGGCTGGTTATGGGAGTATTAGTGAAGGGCCTGTATATCGGGTCAGGGAAGGAACTGGGGACAGCCGAGAGTAGGAGTGCTGCCTAGGTTTCTGCGTTAGGTGAGTGGACAGGTTGTCAATCAAGGGCAGAGATATGGAGGAAGAGGCACGATTAATTGGAGTTGCCAGTTAGATTAGAACAGATGATCAAGGGGGGAATGTCAGTACAGACCTGAATGTTTGAGTCAGAAGCTGGGGGAGAAACCCAGGCCAGAGGTAAATATTTGGGAGTTAGCAGAATATAGGTAGTAGTTGAAGCTACGAGAGGTGCTAATGCTACCCGAAGAGAATGTAAAAATTGCAAAGAGAGGTTAACAATGGGACCATGGTAAATAGGGGCTTTATTTCAGCACCTGCTTCTCCAAAGCATGACTTACTTCCATTAGCGCTAGGGGCTCATGTTCTTCCATAGGGAGAACCTTTAGCAACAGTCCTGTCAGACTGCTTGCTTTACATTTTATTTGAGACAAACTAGTACTTAGTTGTTACAGTTGTTAAAGTGACTGCAAGGTATTGGTGTGGTTTGGAGTTACGTGAGCAGCTACTGGTAGAGACAGTACGAAGCTACTGGCAGCCTCTTTTTTCTCCCCGAGAAGGACAGCATTTCCAGAACTTCCCTGCACCTTCATGTGAGAGAGATGTGGTTGCTCACTAAGAAACTGCTGCCACGACCCTGTTGCAGATGATGCCAACGTAGATGGGATGCTCTGTTTCCCATTGCTTTGCCTGCCCCCATCATGCAGAATCAGAGCATCATGTTGCCAAATGGCAAAATGTACCGTGGCAGTTATCACCAGGATTTCACAACACAGTGGCAAAAACCATCACTTAAAAATACGGCAACTAGGGGCGCCTGGGTGGCTCAGTCGGTTAAGCGTCGGACTTCGGCTCAGGTCATGATCTCACACTCCATGAGTTCGAGCCCCGCGTCGGGCTCTGTGCTGACAGCTCAGAGCCTGGACCCTGCTTCGCATTCTGTGTCTCCCTCTCTCTCTCTGCCCCTTTCCTGCTCATGCTCTGTCTCTCTCTGTCTCAAAAATAAATAAACATTAAAAAAAAATTTTTTTAAATAAAAAAAAATACGGCTACTAAACAGACTTCCTTGGGAAAGAAAATCTGAATGTATTTCTGTCTTGTCATTTATTGTATAGCCCTACGTATTCTGTGGTTTAGTCATGTGAACAACGTGAGGTTAGGCGGTAACCAGGGTTGCTGAGGCCCCACCCACGTACCAGAGCATGTATGCTAAGAAGATGTGTGTTTTTAGAATTAAGAATTAGACTGTTTATGCTAATTTCAGTGACTTTTAGCAACTAGATAGATACATACGTAATTTGGTTCCTGAAGCAGTTTTAACTATGGAGGGACCAAATTGTCAGCAGTGGTATCTCACAGCAGAACTGTAGCCAGTGATACAGACTGATGGATATAAATGGAAATTACACACTGAAATCAGAACATTTGTATTTCTTCTTCAGGTACTAGAAAACTACTCAGATGCTCCAATGACACCAAAACAGATTCTGCAGGTCATAGAAGCAGAAGGACTAAAGGAAATGAGGTTTGTATTGTTCTTTTTTTTTTTTTTTTTTAACAATAGTAGCCAACATTTCTTAAATAATGTATTGTTCTTGCTGCTCAGCATGAGGATTTCATAGGACTTGTGTCTTTCTGTAGATACATAGGGACATGAGTAAGTGCACATATGCCTCCTCCCCGCCCCCCCCCCCCCCCCCCCCCCGCTCCTGCCCCACGCCTGGCGTGGTATGGAACTATCTCCCAGGCTGTGTCTCCTCTGAGTGGAGGGTGAGAGTGGGTGAACATCCATTTGTTTTCATTAGAGATGCAGCAGTTTCCCTTTTCTTCTTGTTCTTCTTTAAATCTCGACACGGAATGTGTTCTTTGTGTAAGGAGTCTGCACATTTTCTTTTGTATTCTCTATTGCGGATTTTAGTAATAGAGAAGGGGCAGACCCTGATAGGCTCTGTCTTGTTTAAAACTTCCTTCTTTTTTTCCCTTCTGTATTTTTCTGCCCTTCTTTCTATATCTCTGAAGTCCTTTATTTTAGGATCAAAGAAGGGTGGTCTCATCACTATAACAGCCACTGACCTTTTTTTCCTCCCTACTGATTCTAGCCATTTATCGTAGGGAATATACTAAATTTTACAGTGACCTTGATTTTAGTCTCCTGTGATGTAGTTTTCCTAAAGCAGCAACAAGTTAGAAACCAGAGGAGTAGCAGGCATGCAAATCAGCAGCTGTCTTTAATCCTTTTCTCTCTTCACTCTCACCCCAACCTGTTTGTTTGTTTGTTTGTTTGTTTTGTTTTTAATTTAAATGAAAGAGGAGAGCACAACAGTGTCCCTTCTTGGGACTCAGAACAAACAACATATGTTTTTGCTGGTTCAGCTTTATCTGCTTGAAATTGACCTTTTAGGGTCAAAAGATGCTCACTTTCCAGTCATCAGTTCAAATCTTCTCAAGTTGACAGTTTGTGGGGAGGGAAGACCAGGATTACCTAGATCACATTCATTTAAATAGTACCTGTGCACTGTGTAGCGTTATAATTGTGCTTTATTTTTGTTTTTACGGGCTATTTCCCATCATGCTGCCGTCTGCACTGCTGTTGGACCACTATACCTATAGAAGGTAAATTAGTCCCTTTGGGACAGATGGAACTGAGAACCTTAAATTGTTTCTGCTCCTTGCTCTTATAGGAATTAGGGAAGCAGTCATGGTAGCTTGTGATGAGTGAGCAGCTCTGTAATTTGTAGACAGAGGTCTAGTGTGTGGGAGTCACTGTTCTGCTGAAGGACTTTGCCGGCATGCCACGCCCCCTCGTAGCAGAGATGCTAGCACACCCACTGGATACTCCAGATTCTGCCAAGGTTCCTTTTAGAGATTGGTTCTTGGTGAATTATTTTTTTTTTTTTTAGCATCCAGTGTGTTCCAAAGCAGAATAAGTAATAGGTTTTTTTTTTAAATGGCTTTTTTAGACTCAGAATTTATTTTTAACACTGCATAAATTAAGGCCTCTGGTTCCGAAAAATCTTAAGAGGCTTTACTTAAGATCTTTATATATTTTCTGCATACTGGGGAGAGGGAAGAGAAGGTGCTCAGGTGAACCCTAGCACTAACGTGCAGGTGCCACACTCTGTTAGTGTTAATAATGGACGTTTGTCTGTGTTTTTGACAGCTGTTCTATTTTAAGATTCAGTAAGTAGCCTCCAACTCAGTTATCATTGTTTTGGAAGCAACTGTTGTAGCAGGGACTGTGAGATAGCTTAATAATTCTTTTTCCCTTTTTATCTTTCTTGGTTTAATGTTTGAACATTGTTGGGTACCAAGTCCATTTGACTTACTTTTCTTTTTATGTTCCAACTTAAGTGATTGCTCCTGGGTAGATGTAGAATAAAACCCATCCTTTCCCCTTGAGAATAGAGGAAAAGCAAATGAAATATTGTTCTTTTGTGTGCTTATTAGAAAATACTTAACTGGGGATGAAAAGGTATGCTTATTTTCTTGGACGCTGGCATTGATTCTGTGGTCTTTGTGTTGATAATATGTGGCAGCTTCTGAGCATGATACATACAGGTTGGAATACAGAGGCAAGGAAACACAGATTTCTTTTTAATTAATATTAAAATTTAATAAAAATACTGGGTACTGTGTTTTTTAAAAAGACTCGTTGAACTTCAACAGTCATTGTGTGCTTTTTCTAAGTCTCTTGAGAACTTGGTTGGTATTGTCAAAAGGCACTAAGGAAGTGTCAGGTGTGGAACAAGGGAATCACATGACATGTCTTATCCGGGTGTGATTGATGGGAACTTCATTCGTTGCTGTTTTACTACTTTCAAAGTGGAATTGTTATGGGCCCTTTTCTGCTATATTTCTTGCTCTTTTCTTCTTGGTTTAAGAACGAGTTAGAGGGTATTAGATCTTTGAGTAAGTAGGCATATAGATTTATATAGCCCTCATCCATCCTTGTATGTTTTCACAGTGGGACATCCCCTCTTGCATGTCTCAATGCCATGCTACATTCCAATTCAAGAGGAGGAGAGGGGCTATTTTATAAACTGCCCGGCCGAATCAGCCTTTTCACACTCAAGGTAAGTGATAGCAACTCTGTTCTTAAACTTTTAGTGTAAGTCACCTGGTAGGTCTGATATGAGGCCCATCAATTTACATTTCTAATAGGCAGGTGATTCTGATTCTGTTGGTGCCAGATGGCACCTTGAGATGTTCTAGGGCGAACAGGGTTTTAGGAATTATTTAGTCCTATCAGCTATTTTGTCTGTATTCATCTTTTCTTTGTCTATGTCTTTGCAGATTGTGTGCAATGGAGGGATAAGTATGTGTGGGGATAACTGCAAATGTGCTTTAATTAGGGTTTTGTTTGTAATAGTATTGTGAAAGATAAATTACCGGGCAGCTAAAATAAGACCTACTCTATGGAAAATAACTGACGTGTGAACATACTTGTGGAAATTCAAAAACTCATTAGTGTTTTCTTAAGTGACGCTAATTACAAAGGAAGAGAAGTTAAGTCAGGTAGAGTTCATAATAAAGCTTAAATAGAGCTGAAATGAACAGGCTAATTATTTTTCTATTACTTGTGATATACATGGCTGTCATTTAGGAGACTGACATGCTGCCTGCTGCACTAAGGAGGCTAGTTTATATGGCTATCATTTAAACCAGGGGTTGACCTACTTTCTGTAAAGCGCCAGATAATCTTTTAGGTTTTGGGGATCATACTGTCTCTATCGTAGTTCTTCACCTCTGCCATTGTAGCAATAAAGCAGCCATAGACCATTCATAAAGGGATGGACAGGTTGTGTTCCAATAAAACTTTATTTTCAAAGACTGTGAGAGGGCCAGATTTGGCTTGGGGCTGTAGTTTGCTGACCTGATTTAGTCATAAGATGACCTGTTGAGGAAGCTGAAAATTTGATGCTGACCCTTTTACTGCGTCCATAATGTGGTTATAAATTGCAATAGTCTATATACAGACTTTTCCCTTTTAGTTTCCTTTTCTTTCCTTTTTAAATGTTTATTCATTTTTGAGAGAGTGTGAACAGGGGAGGGGCAGAGAGAGGGGGACAGAGGACAGAAGTGGGCTCTGCGCTGACAGCAATGAGCCAGATGTGGGGCTCGAACTCACGGGCTGTGAGATTGTGACCTGAGCTGAAGTCAGACGCTCAATCGACTGAGCCACCCAGGCGCCCCTTGTTTTATTTTCTTGATGGACTTATTTTCTTTAATTCAAATTAAACACTTGAGCAAATACCAGTTACATAACCTGCTATCATAAAATTTGATCTTTATGTATACTTTATGTATATTTCAGATGCATCTTATATTCCATGTCTGTGCTGTTTTCTATATTATTTATAATATTTTGGCCTTTTTTTTTTTTTTTTTTTTTTTTTGTTAAGAGGCAGCATAATGTAGGGTCAGGAACCGAGCCTTGGTAGAGACAGAGCCCTGAGTTCAAAACCTAGGTTTATAACCTGGGACAGATTTAACTCTTCTTTATGGTAGTGTCTGCATCCCTGCTACAGAACCAGTCCTTAATAAATGCTAGCTTTTTGGGTGTTTCTTTAGGTTATCTTCAATTGCTCGTTAATGGCATTTTTCTATTATATATTGTTGTATATAACATAATGGTACATAGGTATTATAATTATGATTGTATTGCATATATAACAAATATGCATGTTGATGGCATATTTCTATATTGGGAGGAGAAATACCTTTTTCTATGAACACCTTGAGGGTAAGAACTGAGTTTTGTCTTTATAACTTGGCCACATTTGCTTTATCCCTCTCTACATATGCATGCCTTCCCCTCCCCCCCCCAAACTATTTGCAAGTATTAGCGAGAACTGGTACTTCATTATTCTACATAACCATAATTTTATTATCACAGTTAAGAAAACTAACATTGATACAGTAGTATTTAATATGTAATCCATATTCAAATTGTCCCTACTTCCCCAAATATTCTTTTTATTTTTTTTACTTTAAAAATTTTTTTTCAACATTTTATTTATTTTTGAGAGACAGAGACAGCAGGAGCAGGGGAGGGGCAGAGAGAGAGGGAGACACAGAATCCAGAGCAGGCTCCAGAGCTATCAGCGCAGAGCCTGATGTGGGGCTTGAACCCACGAGTAGTGAGATCATGACCTGAGCCGAAGTCAGATGCTTAACCGACTGAGCCACCCCGGCGCCCCTCCCAAATATTCTTTATAGCTTATATTTTCAGTCCAGTATCCAGTCAAGAATCATGCATTTCAGTTGGTTGACATGTCTCTTTAATCTTTATTAATGTAGAACAGTTCCCTTGCCTTGTTTTGTCCTTTATGGCATTGATATTTTTGAGCAGTTCAGGTCATTTGTCTTGTGGAATTAAATACATTTTTGAAGGACTAATAAAAGTGTAGAAATCTTGGTTATTTCCAGAGCTTTTTGTTTGCACTGTTGGATCATGTCCACTGTTCCCAGGTTGTGGTACAGAGCCACTCAGCAATGGAGGGTGGAAGTGATGGGATGTGTGGTATAGTAGTAGTTGGGTCTGGGTCTTGCCTATAATAAGGGGCAGGAAGGCACAACTTATTTAATTGCGTTTCCCATTTTTTCTTTGGAAGATTTCTTTTTTTTTAAATTTTAATGTTTATTTTTGAGAGACAGAGACAGAGTGCGAGTGGGGGAGGGGCGGAGAGAGAGGGAGACACAGAATCTGAATCAGGCTTCTTTGGAAGATTTCTAGTGATACCTCTGAAATCCTGTGCCATTTACTTTGCCTAAGTTTTATGTGTCAAGAAAAAGCATGTGCAGGATGGCTTCTAGATTTTCTGTTCTCTGCTTGGAAATATCTTCTAGTGGGGCCGTCAAGGTCAGAATTCTATCCATCTATGTGATTTTGCTACTTCGTGGAAAACAGGAATTTTTTTCAGTTCTGGATACATTTGTGTGGTTGTATCTATGATTACCAAAGGTTTACTGATAAGCTGGAGTCCTTTTGGGTATGCCACAGGGTTTCTTGTCTGATAAAAGTTAGTTTTGTGTCATGTGTTGGTACATTTGACACTTTATATGTAGATGTTTACATCAGTCCCCAGAGCTAGTCCTCAAGGATGGATGGGATAGATGAAATCTATCCAGGCTTTGAATTCTTTTTTTTTTTAATGCTCATTTATTTTTTAGAGAGAGAGAGAGAGAGACACACACAGAGTGCGAGTGGGGGAGTGGCAGAGAGAGGGAGACCCAGAATCCGAAGCAGGCTCTAGGCTCTGAGCTGTCAGCACAGAGTTTGACACGGGGCTCGAACCCACAAACCATGAGATCATGACCTGAGCCCAAGTCGGATGCTCAACTGACTGAGCCACCCAGGTGCCCCATGTTTTGAATTCTTGATTTGAATTGCTTTCCTTAAGCCTTTCCTGAAGTCAGCTGTCAGTGTCCATTATTGGTTAGAGGTAGGATTCATACTGTTGTTTACACTTGGGATTCCCTGTTCTTATAAAGCCACTCTGAGCTTCTTTGTAGTATTCTACATTTTTGGACTTTGATGCTGAACTACTACTATGATTTTGTGACTTGGTGGTTGTGTCACTGGTGAGTGTTGCCTATATTGGACTTTACAGCACTTACTGTCAGGCATAACTGCAGTCACGTGAACATCGTTCAGTTTTGGTTTTTTTTTCGTGGAATGATTCTCACATCGATGCATCACTTTTGTTACTTAGGGCTATTCGCACTTATTATACCTTGTGTCAGATATAGGGCTTACCCTTCAGGGTCTTTTAACCTAATTAACAAGCCCAGTTGGATCTTTATAATATGTAGAGCATTTTTTTTTTAAGTATAAAAAACATCTTTAGGAAATAGGTGACCGTACTTGAAGTATCCATCCATTAAAATCCACAGTTTGCAAATAAAAGAAAGGAAAAAGCAAATGGAGGAAGAGAGAGCAATGATTATTGCAGCCTCACAATGTTTATATAACTACAATTAAAATATTCAGGTACAGCTCCACACTTACAGCAGTTTCAAAGCTATTTATGTTACTGTTAAATACCGAAAGAACAAATGAAGTAAGCCTAGACTTAGATACGGTGAAATCATGGAGACTGTCATTTGAAAGGCAGTATCAGAGAACATTTTGATTTGACTTTTGATACATACACAGCAAGCAGAGTGGTCTTTTAAAAATGCAAATCACAGGGCACCTGGGTGGCTCATTTGGTTAAGCGTCAGACTCGATTTCTGATGAGGTCGTGAACCCAGGGTTGTGGGATCGAGTCCCTTGTCAGCCTCTGTGCTGAGTGTGGAGCCTGCTTAAGATTTCTCTTTCCCTCTGTCCCCCGCCCCCTTGCACATGCATGCTTATGTGCTCTCTTTCAAAATAATAAGTAAATACATAAATATATAAAGGAGATTACCTCATGTCACTATCGTGTCTGGCCCTTGCCTACTCTGTGATGTGTTGTCCTGGTACTTTTCCCTTAGTCGTCACTAAAGCCGTCCTGGTCTTTACTTTGTTTCTCAACCCCCCAGACTTGTGTCCAGCATAGGGCCCTGCACTTGCTAGCCCTTCTACTATAAAGCTCTATGGTGACTTCTTGTCCTTTGTTTATTTTTTTACTGTTTATTTATATTTGAGAGAGAAAGAGACAGTGTGAGAGCATGGGAGGGGCAGAGTGAGAGAGATGGAGATGGAATCTGAAGCAGGCTCCAGGCTCTGAGCTGTCAGCACAGAGCCCGATGCGGGGCTCAAACCCACAAGCTGTGAGATCATGACCTGAGCTGAAGTTGGACACATAACTGACTGAGCTACCCAGGCACCCCTTTGTCCTTTGGTTCTTAATCCAAAAATATCTTTTCAGTGAAGTTATCTCTACCCATCTAACGCTACAACATTAGGAGGGTTTTTGTTTGTTTCATAGCCCTATCAGTATCAGAAATTACCTTGTTGGTTACTTGGTTATTGTTAGTCTCTCCGTACTAGTGTATAAGTGCAGGGACTTTGTTTTCATGGTATCTCCTGTCTCTGGCACATAATAGGTACTTAGTAAGCATTGGCTAGATGAAAAGTAGATCATGGTATCATCAAAACCTTAGCTATCTAGTTCTCCCTGTAATTCACCTTTCTTTTATATCAGTTTTATAATAGAATATGCATGTTTTGGGTTATATTTTCTTTTGCTCAACAAGTCGACTTCTAAGAACCTTTTTTTCCCCCTTGCCCTCTTTAGAGCAGTTCTACATAAATCTGTGAAAGAATCTGCTGACACTAGAAATAAATCTGTCCCAGACAATGGCCATAATCTGGTTCCTCTTAATTGCGGAAGGCAGAAACTGAGCCATTAGAAACAGCTTAAACATTTTAGGTATGTTTTAGATACGATGTTATTATTCCTTTTAGAGTTTTGAACTTTGATCGGCTTGGCTTGTTACAAAAAAGAATTTCTACTTTCATTTAAAATGGTAGTGACATTTTAAGACAATGTCTTTGATAGTCTGTGTTAGTCTTATCAAATCTATGATCTTTTAAATGCTTAGAATCTTAGAATTTTAGTGTAGAAAAGACTGTCAAATCATCCAGTTCATTTTCATTTTGCAGATAGAAAACAGAGCATCTAACAAATTAAATAATTTATCTGTGATTATACATCTGTGTGACAAATGCTTGTGGCCAAGTTGGGAGTAGAACCCAGGGTCCCACCTTTTGAGTTTAAGTTCTTTTCATTATGCCAATTTAGAATAAAGAATTTTTCTACAGGTTTTTTGACCTTTGGTCATTTCATCTTTTTGGAGCAGTTTGTGAGTTCCTTGATACTAATCGAAGTGTCAGTTTTAGTGTCTTTAGTGAAAATCCTTATAATTGTTTGCTTACTAAAGTAGCTTTTCATGTTTGGAATGTGAATTTTTAGTTATGGCTGGTTGAATTTCTGCACTCTGCATTAATTATATTGGCGTTTCTGATCATAGGTGTTCTTGTCTATGCTAGGATAAGCGATACATGGTGACAGTAAGAGCACCAGACTAGGAGTCAAGGTCTAGGTTCTAGTATAAAGCATCTCAGGTCTTACTGAACATCTCCATTTATCCTTCTTTGTCTCTAACGCTCAGGAGTTGAAATGGATTGGTGGTTTAAATACTTCAGGTGTAAAACCCTTTTATGTCATGAAATGGAGCTGCAAAATACAAATAGGTGGCTGTGAAACTGCTCTGGTTGAAACAAGCATGAGGGCCCATCTTCTCCGTCTCTTGTGGGTTGTAGTGTCCCCACCCATGCCCCAGGCACTTAAGGATCTTTCCCAGACCCTGGAAATCTGTTGAAAACTTCCTAGAGTAAAAAATCTGTCAAGATCCTTCCTGTGCTCACATTCTAGCATCTAAACTATTTTGTGTGAAAAGTAAGTCGGCATGGAATAATTTTTTTTCTTGTTCCTTTGTGATGCATTTGGTATTTACTGGAGGCAGACCGTTTTATTGCGAGCCTTGTTCCACTCTGAACTGTAGGAGGTCTGCACAGAAGGCCCAGTTGGTAGAGCAGTGCCATTTGCTCTGGTTGATAGTAGCAGCAGTTTGGTTTCGATGGAGGCTTTGACCCCTGAGTTGGTAAGAGGTTCCTTATTTGAGTAATTCTCAAGGGATGTCTGGATCTGCCTGTGGAACAGGGGGTATTCTGTTGTTAGGATTCCAAGCCAGCTCAGAGAGAAGAGAGAACTTGATTGTTTTTGGAGCCCTGGTCACACTCTGGTTTTATGTCTAAGAGATGAACTACCTTTTGTCCTTCTACTTCCTGAAGTTCAAAGCCCTGTAATAATAAAGTGTGGTAAAGGTCAGCTACCACAGGTTTCGAAAGCACTGCCACCGGAACGGTTTTGTGGTCGCTCAGCGGGTGGGCAGGATGATAATTTCAGGGTTGCTAAAGTGATGTGTATTTTTGAAACAAAAGAATTATACTTTTAAAGTGTGACTGTAAAGCACTGGGGTTCTAGGAACATGAGGAAATTGTGCATGCTCCAGACTTCCGTGGGACTGTGTTTGAAAATACACACTTTTCTTTGGGTCGGCCAGGATGGAAACTGGGAGTATGATCTCTTCTCTCAGTCGTTCAGATCAGACTTTTTGGGAGAGTTCTTTGAGGAGCTTGTTCAGGCTGACAAAGTAGCTGCTTCTAGTTTAGCGAAGTCTGGAAGAAAAGCTGGAAACTGACATTTGAGTGCTAATTGTATTGCAGACAGGCATCATACTTCTTGCATTGGCCTCTTGCATTGAAACGTAAATACTTGTATTCCTGTACTAATGGGGAAGCAGTCCGAGACAGTTTAAGAAAATGGAACTAAGTCACCTTTGTGGTTATTTGAGAGATTTGTATCAACACATGGGGCACAGGCTTAAGAGGTTTGAAGTTTTGACTAGATGAGTTGGTTCTCAAATGGGGAGAATCTTTAAATTCCTTGTGCATCACGAGGCGGGAAAGGAATGGGGAGCAAAAAAGGTCTGTGTTTCTGTTCTGGAAGATGCTTTTTTGATTCAGTTTGACTAGATGTGCTTTCACATGTGTGCCTTTATGCGTCAGCGAATCCCTTCTGTTTTAGTCTTTGACTCTGTGTGCCAGTTTTTCTTGGGTAAATTAACTCGGGACAATTCTCCTTCTACTTCTAACCTCTTGTACTTTTTTTGGTGTCCATCCCCATTGCCCATCACCTGAATTTAAGCTATCCTCATATGCTTAAATCTGAAATCGCTCTTGCCTGGGCTCCTGGCTTTCACTGTTGTCCCCTCAGCGTCCACTTTGCTCCTTGATAATCCACACAGTAGCCGGAGAGACTTTTTATTTTATTTTATTTATTTATTTATTTTTAATTTTTTTTTTAATGTTTTTTTTTTTTTTTTTTTGAGAGAGAGACACAGCATGAGCAGGGAAGGGGCAGAGAGAGAGAGGGAGACACAGAATGTGAAGCAGGCTCCAGGCTCTGAGCTGTCAGCACAGAGCCCGACTCGGGGCTCAAACTCACGAACTGTGAGATCATGACCTGAGCCGAAGTTGGACGCTTAACCGACTGAGCCACCCAGGCGCCCCGGAGAGACTTTTTAAAAAACATAATTTGACCACGACACATGTCTTTTTCGTGCCTGTCAGTGGTTTCCCATGGCATTTACCAAAAAAATCCAAACCTTGCTCAGCCACACTCCCCTTCTTTCTATTCTTTGAACTTCTTAAGTTCTTTCCAGTTTTAGGGTCTCCCATTTGGAACTCTTTTCTGCTTTTCCCTGGTTGTAGATCTTAAATGTTCGTTCCTCAGGACCTGTATCTCTAAATTGGATTTTCCTCTTGGGCCCCGAATTTTACTTAACGCTTACACATCTATGATTCTATAATTATTTAGGTGATTGTTTACAGGGTGTCTCCTGACTAGGTGTTGGGGTAGAGAATCTGCATTATTTTGTTCTTGGCCTCAAATATCTTTACCATCTATCATAGGAGGTGCTCAGTAAATGTTTGTTGGATAAATGTAGTGGGAAAACACATAGAGGGAGGTCATTACTACTTGACTGGTAGTAGTTCTCTATGCCAAACAGTCAAATTGGTTTAGGATAGTAAGTTTTAGTATCAAAATTGAAATATATAGTATGGAATGTTTATCAGGATCTCTTTTCCATGGAATGAAGGATTTGAAAATCTGTGAAATGTAAGCTTTCTTTTCTCAAAAAAAAAAAAAAAGGCGCAGTGTTGCTTCTTAAAAAATTTATTTATTTAAAAAATTTATTTTATTACATCTATTTGTTTTTGAGAGAGTGAGACTGAGCATGAGTGGGGGAGGGGCAGAGAGAGAAGGAGACATAGAATCCGAAGCAGGCTCCAGGCTCTGAGCAAGCGGTCAGCACAGAGCCTGATGTGGGGCTCGAACTCACGAACCGTGAGATCATCACCTGAGCTGAAGTTGGACACTTACCTGACTGAGCCACCCAGGTGCCCCAGTAGGCCCAGCGTTGCTTTTGAAAATTAGTGCCATATTTATTCCTGATCATCTGTATGTGCCTCCTCCCGCCGCCCTTGTTCTGCTGCCTGTCTCTGGAAGCTTTTAGGCTCTTTTCCATGGGTGTATACTTTAGTGTGTGTCATTTTTCACCCCATGTGGCTTACTCAAATGTCTGATGACATGGGTTGAGGGCTTATTCTTTATTGAAGAGTCAGGCTAGTGGGGAGTTCAGTGTGTGGTGGTTTTGTGGCTTCACTCGTCTCCTGCAGCAGTGGGAGCAGTTGTTGCTTAAATGCATGGTACTAGATTAAGGGTGTCTGTCTCCTCCTAATGCAGACTTTTAACAATTCCTCCTCCTTGTCTGCCTTAGTACCTGGTTTAAAATCTGAGCACTCTGGAATTTAGAGGATGAGTCTACTTGGTTCTTTTCAGTACCTCCCTCTGTAACACTTAGATTTCATCTTTCTTTGTTTTGCTGACTTGTTTCCTTTGCTTCTCTGTTTTTTTCTCACCGACAACTTCCAGATTATATCTCCACCCTGGGTATTTCCCCCTGAACATCAAATTTGTATCTATTAAATTGCTTATTCAGTATCTGTTTGGATACTAATGGCATCTCAAAATTAACATGTATGAAACCAATCTCTGGATTTTCCCACCTGAAACCTGTTGCACCCTTTTTTTGCCTAAATCAGTGAAGGGGAATTTCATCTTTTACGTGGCTTAGGTTAGAAATCTTGGAGTTGTCTTGACTCCTTTCTTATCATGGCATATGTAATCATCAATAAATCCTGTTTGCTTAACTTTCAGAATATATCCCATTTTACCACCATCCCTCACCCACACCCTGCTTTAAACCATCGTCTTTCCCCTAGATTATTATAATAACCTCCTGGTTGTCTCCTTGCTTCCATTCTTGCCACTCTCCTCAGCACTGGAGCTAGGAAGATTTTCATTTTCATTTTTATTTTTTATGTTAGATCATGTCATTCCTCTGCTCAGAACTCTCCAGGGTTTACCCTCCCTCGCGTTCACTTCGGGTCAAGGCCAAAATCTTTGGAGTCATTTGCAGTGCTCTTACAAGATTGGCCTGCACCCTCACTCTCATCCCCTTTCTTCTTACTCTGCCCCTGGGTCTCTCTGCTGGGTGAACACAGTGGCCTCCCTGGTGGTCCTTGAACGTGCTGCCACTGTTCTCTCAGGGCTTTTGTCCTTACTGTTTCAGCTGTCTGCCATGCTTTCCCCCCGTGTATGTGCATGCCTTGCTCCCACAGCCCCTTCAAGTCTTGCTCAGATTGTACCCTCATCGCTCCCCACCCCTTAGTACTCCCCTGTTCCCTGCCTTTTGTTTTTCTACTTGATATTTATATCTACTTGGTCTGATATTAGGTGTGTATTTTGTGTTTTGCTATCGTTTGTCTCCTTTGAGTAGAGCAAACTTTGCTAGAGGATGGGTTTTTAATTTTAGTTACTGTTGTCTCTCAATAAATATTTGTGTAAATGTATCATTTTATTTCTTTTAATTTGATAATACAGTAAATTCTGTTAACAGATACTTTTTTCCAGTGCTCAAACGTCCTTGTATTCCTAGTCTTTTTAAACATACATTGCTGGATTTAGTATGACTCGTTTATTTAGGATTTTTACATCTGTATTCATAAGTGATATATCTGTGATATTTTGATTTCAAACTTGGTTCTGTTTTGGTGTGAAAACAAGCCATGCTGTTTTCCCTCTCTTGATTCTCTGTAGTAGTCTAAGACAGAGATTTGTTCTATTAGTAGAACGTGTATAAAACCTACTGGGCATGATGTATTTTATTTTGCGAATATATTATCTTTACTCTTTTCTTGTGAGATGCATAATTTTTAAAACAATTTTTTAAATGTTTATTTTGAGAGAGACAGACACAGCACGAGTTGGGGAGGGGCAGAGAGAGAGAGGGAGACACAGAATCTAAAACAGGCTCCAGACTCTGAGCGGCCAGCACAGAGCCTGATGGGGGCCTCGAACCCATGAACCATGAGATCATGACCTGAACTGAAGTTGGATGCCTAACCAACTGAGCCACCTAGGTGCCCCTAAAAATAATCTTCATGTGAATAGAATCATGTGTTTTCCTCTGAGTTGCTTTTTATCATTTCTGAGCTTGAAATGTGCGGATGTGTTTAATTGACACACATATTTTCTGCTGTGGGCTGTCTTACAGTATGAATATACCATGATTTATGTGTCCATTTTCTTCTTGGTATGTTTTTGGGTTTGTAACACACAGTGCTGCACTGAGTACTTCTGTACGCGTCTCCCGGTGTGCATGTGGAGGAGCTTTCCCTAGGGTGTGTGTGTTGCTGGGAATGGGACTGACAAGTAGGCTTTGCACCTGATGGGCATTACTAGGAAGTACAGCTGCTTTTCGGAGTGAATATGAATTCCTGTTGCCTGACAGCCTGAGTATTGTGGATGTAAAATAGTATTTTGTGCTTTTCTTCCTGTTTTTAAATTATGGCATAATTTACATACAGTAGAATTAACCCGTTTTGATGTAGTAGTGTGCAATTCTGTGAAGTTTTTTAAAAGTTCATTTGATTTTTTTTTTTTAGTTCACATTCATTTTGACATTTTATCGGGCTCTTTAAAGAAATGCTGTAGTGGCTTTAACGCAGTTGCTCCAGTAACTGTGAATGCTAATGTGCTTCTCCCTCCCCTAAAAATTCAGCTTTACATTTGTATACAGTAAAATTCACCCTTTTTTAGGTTATAATCCTTTGAGTTTGACAAACAAAATTGCCATCATAATTAGGATACAGAGCAGTACCATCACCCCGGAACCTTCCCCCGTGCCCTTTTGTGATCTGCTTGTCTCTCCACCCTAACTCCTTGGCAGCCATTGATTTGTTTTCTATCCTTGTAGTCGTATAAATGGAATCATATGTTATGTAGCCCTTGGAGTCGGCTTCCTTTACTTTCTATGAGGTATTTGAGATTTAGCCATCTTGTAATGTGTATCACATCAACAGTTTGTTTCTTTTTTATTGCTGAATAAAGTCCCATTGTGTGGATCTACGACATTTTGCTTATCCATTTCTCAGTTGATGGACATTTGTATTGTTTCCTCCTTGTGATTACCTTTTTTTTTTTAAGCTTATTTATTTATTTTGAGACAGAGTGTGCGGGGGGGGGGGGGGCAGAGGGATAGGGGGATAGAGGATCCTACGTGGGCTCCATGCTGACTGGCATCGAGCCCGATGGGCTCGAACTCACAAACCGTGAGATGATAACCTAAGCCAAAGTCAGATGCTCAACTGACTGAGCCATCCAGGTGCCCCCACAGATGACCTTTAAAAAATATTACAGCATTTCACGTGAAATGTAAGATTCTTATGATACTGTTCTTCCACTTACCCATTCCTAGCCTTTGTGCTGTTGTTATACATTTTACTTCTTACATTTTGCAAAACATTATTATTACCTTTGCTTTAAACAGTTCTTTTTAAAAAAAATTTAAGTGGAGAGAAATGTTATTTTTACCCATGTTTACCATTTCTGGAGTTCTTTATTCCTTCATTTTCTAAGTTTCCATTTGCTACCATTTTCCTTCCTCCAGAAGAACCTCCATTCACACTTGTCCTGCAGGTCTGCTGTGACAGGTTCTCTCAGTTTTTCTTTGTATGACAGTCTTTGTTTTGCCTTAAAGAATATTTTAGCTAGATACTGATTTCTAGGTTTAAAGTTGTTTTTGTTTCTCCCTTTCAGCATTTCAAGTTTTTTTTTTTTTTTTTTTTTAATTTATTTTTATTTTTGTGAGAGAGCATGAGCGGGGCAAGGGCAGAGAGAGAGGGGGGGTCAGAAGATCTCAAGTGGGCTCTGTGCTGACAGCAGAGAGCCCTATGCGGGGCTCAAACTGACAAACCCTGGGAGCATGGCCTGAGCCAAAGGCAGACGCTTCACTGAGCCACCCAGGGGCCCCTCCTTTTCAGCATTTTAAAGATACCAATCCTTTGTCTTCTGGTTTGCATAGTTTCTGATGTTGTGACAGTTCTTATGTTTGTTCTTCTCTTTTCTGTTGAAGGCTTTAAAAATTTTCTCTGTATCTTAGATTTTGACAACTTGATGGTCATGTACCATGGTGAACTCAGATCTGTGGGTCAAATTTGAAATATTTTTAACCACAATTTCCTTAATTTTTCCCCTGTTGTCCTGTTTCTTCCGGGATATATGTATGTTTGACCACTCTGTATCATCCTACAGATCACTGAGGATCTGTATCTTAAATTTTTCCAATCTTTATCCTCTGTGCTTCATTTTGGATACTTTCTGTTGCTACTGGCCTTTTTTTTCCTGCAGTGTCTAACTTGCTGTTAATCTCATCCAGTGAAATTTTCATTAGAGATAATTGTTTTAATCTTTAGAAATTCCACTTTTTAAAATATCTTCTATTTTCTTTTCATGTTGTCTCCTTAGATTTTTTTTTTTAAGTTTGTTTATTTTGAGAGAGAGCGAGCAAAGGAGGGGCAGAGAGAGAGGAAGAGAGAGAATCCCAAGTAGGCTCCATGCTGTCAGCGTGGAGCCTGTTGTGGGGTTTGACCTCCTGATGTCTTATTTTTGCATCCTTCCCTTTTTCCTTTACTATCTGGGGATGATGAAGCCAGGCTCCATCCTTGAGCTCGCCCTGTGCCTTGTTTACTCCTCTGCCTGCCTTCCTGGGTGTGAATGGTGACAGTGCTCCTCAGTCCAATGGTCAAGAAGGAACCTCACCCACTTCCCAGTTAATGTTCACTCAGACCATGTTCGTGGTCCCCCGTTCTTTATAACCCAGAGCTGTATACAGAATTGACGCTCACACTTCCCCATGATGTCTTCTGAGACCACGACATCTTGAAGCATCTAAGGGCAAACTTGGAGAGTTCCTATTCTGGCTCGATGGAGTTACGGTATCCGGGAAGGAGGGGTTATAAAGCTCTTAAGGAACGTGGAAAAACTAGAGATGCTTAGGACTTACAGATAGAAGCCATGACCTCTTCATACCAGGAGTGGAGAGACTGGTCCTTAGAGCCTTAATTCAACAAACTCCAAGAAGGCTATCTGCAGGGTTTGTCCAGTGAAACATTAGGGTTATCACTTTGTTAAGCCTTTTCATTTTCTTCCTCCTAACTTGTTAGCCCCGTGTTATCCTGGAGGGGCTAAGGCCTTCCTCAGAGGGCATTCATTCATGTCTTTCTCCAGTGACACAATTTCAGGCCTTGTGTCTATGCAGGAACTCCCTTCCCAACTGCCACTGTCCTGCAAGGAAGTGGAAGATATGGCTTCACCCTTGCTCATCACTTACTTGTCTTCCAGTTCTGGTCCACTGTGATGCTTATCTAGTTTTTGAGCCCAGTTATTTCTTTTTGGATTCTCTCTCTCTCTTAAAATCTAGTGTTGCTGTATGCAATGAGAAGTTCCTATGTTCTCTGACTGTAAGTTTGAAGCTCTAAAAGTGCGTTATCTATACTGCTATTTTAAAGCAGACGAATAAATGGTCAGTGCAGTTTAAAAATCTGTCCTTGGATTAAGTGAGATTTGGGAGTGGTGTACCTGGTTGCTACTGTATTATGCCGTCCACTTACAACGAAGGCCAGAGTAGGAAGCAGCACAGAGAAAATCCTTGCTATGCTTCAGAGGTGCTGGGGACACCGTGTTTTGCAAACTGCCATTTAAACAAATGTGGTTCCAGGGGAGAAAGCTCTGTCACTGTCAAGAATAATTATGCTTCTCTTAGGGGACAAGAACATCGTGAAACATAACTGGTAAGTTTCCCTTTTTTCTCCTGGTGTTAGGATGCTCACAAATTGGTGACCCACATGTACAAGAACACCCGACAGCCTTTTTAGGACTGTGTTCAAGTCCTTATTTTAAAATATTTAGAGACCAGAATACATATGTATATTATGCGTGTATTATGTGTGTATATACGTATACATATATGTATCTGTATATATGTATATCTACATGTGTATATATAAAATATATAACTGCATTGTATGCATTTATGTAATTTATTGTAAAATCCTTTTTGCAAAAAGGCCTAGAATAATCTAATAAAAACCAGTCTCACTTTATATTCCCAACCGGACTGGGCAGAGGCTGTATGTTAGTTGAATCCCAGTAGGGTGCGGATTAATTAATGCAAAAGTACCTGCAGCCCTTCTTCAGTCTGCCTCCCAGCTCTCCAAAGAAGGGAGGTTCGACTTTGGCTTAAAGCTGGCAGCCAGCGGGCCTAAACCCCCGGTCTCCAACCTGTCAACCCCCTCTCTCTAATGCCTTTCTCCCTCCATCATGCCTCCTGCCTCCCTCACTGCCGCCCGCCCTCCGCACGCGGCTTCCAACCTCACCCAGCCCCTCCTCACCCCCCCCCCCCTACCGCCCCAGTGCGGCCTCCCTCCATCCTCAGCCGCGCGCGGCCTCCCTGCTCCCTCCATCCTCACCGTACACCCCCTGCTCCCCTCGGCCTCCCTCCGTCCTAAACCCCTCCTCTCAGCGCGTCCTCCCTCCATCCTCATCCCCGCCCCCCCCCAGCGCATCCTCCCTCCTCCCACCCCCCCCACCCCCGGAGGCCTTCCCCAGCCCGCGCGGCCTCACCCCCACCGCCTGTTGTGGGGTTTGAACTCACGAACTGTGAGATCGTGACCTGAGCTGAAAACTAGAGTCGGATGCTTAACCCACTGAGCCACCCAGGCACCCCCGGGTTTTTTTGTTTTTTAAGCTTATTTATTTTGAGAGACAGAGTGAGCAGGGGAGGGGCAGAGAGAGAGAGAGAGAGAGAGAGAGAGAGAGAGAGAGAGAGAATCCCAAGCAGACTCCATAGTGTCAGCGTGGACCCCGCTCATGTTGTGGTTTTTAATTCTTGGTCATGTTGTGTGTGTTTAGACTAGCTGTTTTAAGTCTTTGTCTCTTAATTCCATCTTGTCTGTCATATCTTGGTCTGTTGCTCTTGGTGGACTATTCTGCTTATTGGTCACATTTTCCTGCTTACTGGCATATCTAAGTAGTTTTGTTTGGATGCCGAACAATGTGAAATTTACGTTGTTGGGTACTACAATTTATCTTCCTTTCAAGAGTGTTGGGCTTTATTTTGGGAGGTAGTTAGGTTACTCTCTTGGAGGCTTGATTTTAAGCTTTCTCAGGGCAGGTTTAGCCTTTAATGATAGTTTAACTCTATTAGAAGGTATTTCTCTTCTGGGGTCTCTACTATAAATGCCTCAGATGTTTAACAATGTCCCTCCCCTTTGGCTGGCTGTTAACCCTCCCTCCCTAGGCTTTCTGCTTTGGGAATTATTCGTCATTCATTGCCCTGCCTGTGGAGTTTGAACCTGCACTATGCAGACACCCCATGCAGATTTCTGGAGGTCTTTTTCTGCATAGCTTCCTCCTGTCTGTGATTCTGCTTTGCAACTTTCAGCCACCTCAGCCTCCCAGAACTTTGATCTCTGTCTCAGCTCAGGAAAACCACACTGCTCTGCGTGGGATCCCCTGTTCTTCTCTGTTGTCTGCATTGAACCCACAGGCAGAAAGCCAGGGCAGTTGTAGTAATCAGTTTATTTGTTTTTCTTGTCTTAGGGATAAGTCTTGAGTGCCTGTTTTCTAATGTTGAAAACAGTTTTTTCATGTATTCTGTTCAGTTCTTAGGTCTTTATAGCAAGAGGGAAAGTTTGGCAACTGTTAGTCTATTGTGACCTAGAGCAAAAGTTTGCTTGCTTACTTACACATGTACGTGTGTGTATGTGTGTGTATTTTTTTTTTCAGGCATGCAAGATTGTTTTATTTTTATTTATATTTTTTATTGAAGTGTAGTTGACATACAGTATTATATTAGTTTCAGGTGTAAAATCTAGTGATTCTACAGTTCTATACATTACAAAGTGATCACCCTGATAAATCTATCATCTGTCACCAAAGGTGTTACAATAGTATTAACTGTATTCCCTATGCTGTACATTTCATCCTAGTGATTTTTTTATTTTGTAACTGGAAGTTTGGTGTGTTCAAAGACAAAATATTTCATGAGTTCTTACTGATAATTCCAATTCAAATTCAAGACTGAAGGTTTTTTACTTGAACTTTTTTAGTCTTGTCTGTGTACCTCCTTTCTGTCTTGCGGAAATTATGGTTTCCTGTGAAACCACAGAATTCCTTGTTGCTTCTTCCAGCAGTTTCAGAACAACAATACCAGTAGCACCAACACCAGCAATATGATTGCTCTAAAGTGGTTTTGTTGTTGTTGTTGGCCTTAGGGCATATCTCCTGAGGCTGCAGTTTAAAATCACTCGATATAATTAATTTGTGGGTATGACATCAATTTGATACGCAGTTTGTTTGGTTCATTACTTTTATGTGTCTTTTTTGTTTTGTTTTGTTTTTTGTGCAAGGTGGGAGGGATTGCTTTTATAAATTTTAATTTTGCTTTATACTGACATAAAATATGTGTGCTTAGATATACTGCATGATGTTTATTCAGTGAAGTCTAACTCCTGTCCTGTCCCCTGTACACATTCCTTCTTTCCCCTATGGGTGGCTAAGTGTTTTATTTGTTTTTTGTTTCTTCAGTTTCTTTCCTTTTTAGAAAGGTAAACAAATAACATATCTGTAGTTATATCTTCCTCCTTTCTTAGAATGGCATTGTAGGAGAAAAAATAAATTTCTCTTTACCCTTTAGGTTCTTGGCTGGGACGTTCTCTGTAGTAAAAGAGAGATTAACAGGAGAAAAACAAATTTAATTTAATTTCATACATATGAGGAACCCCACAGATATGAGACCCAAGAAAGTGACCAAACGGTGGCAGCTTTTTATGCTTTTTAGATACGGAAGCAATGCATTTGTGAAGAATTGACAAGACAAAAGTTTGGGCTTGGGGTAGCAAATTAATGAAGTAGAGTACCATGGTTAGTTTATGTACCCTCTGTGCCCTGAATTCCGTATCTCTGGCACTAAGGGTGCCTTCTACCCTCCAGGTGCCAGAAGGGTGCCCTTCACAGGGGGAGTCTATTTCCTGCTTTCAGGGGGAGAGGAGGTCAGAGTGTCCTTGTACCAGCTGTTTCTCGAGTATCTTGAATTCAGAGTAGTCCACACGCCCCAGTGGCACATCCTAGGCCGCCTGCTGTCAGCAGCACACACATTTTTGCTCACTTTACTTTTTTCACTTAGCAGTATGTCCAGATCACCCTATAGCCGTATATAGAGAGATTCTTCATTTTTCTTCCAGTGGTGTAATGCATGTGGATTTACCACTGTCAGTGCTAATCAAAGTGTGACCATAGACCACTGTCAATTTGTGAACTATTGTTCCTTTCTGTGGTAGGTACAGGACTTGGGAGTGTGTAGAAACTTCTACCACAATTTGATATTGCTGCAGCATCTAGGAGATGATTGGTAGGTCAGCTTGGGTAGTTTTCAGGCTTGCACAGTGAGTTATGTGGGCTGATCATCTGCCAGTAGCACCACATGTGGATCTTTGATGGGTTGGGGAAAAATTCCCAAACTGATTCTCAAACTCAGATGGACTGAAGAGGAGTATATGCACTCTGTGTACCCTGTTGGTGAACAGGACCCCACGAGGTTTTAAAAAATTTTTTTTTGTTCTGTTTTGTTTTTTTTAATGTTTATTTATTTTGGGAAAGAGAGACAGCGCATGCAGGGGAAGGGCAGGGAGAGAGGGAGACACAGAATCTGAAGCAGGCTCCAGGCTCTGAGCTGTCAGCACAGAGCCCGACACGGGGCTTGAACTCATGAACCACGAAATCATGACCTGAGCCAAAGCTGGATATTCAACTGACTAAACCACCCAGGCGCCCTGACCCCACAAGTTTTGACATGTGTGCTTTTATACTTTTCCAGTTCTAAATATTTTGGAATTTCTCTTATGAAATATCATTTAACTCATGAATTGTAGTGGTTTTAAAAAATTTTTTTCTTGGGGCGCCTGGGTGGCGCAGTCGGTTGAGCGTCCGACTTCAGCCAGGTCACGATCTCGCGGTCCGTGAGTTCGAGCCCCGCGTCGGGCTCTGGGCTGATGGCTCGGAGCCTGGAGCCTGTTTCCGATTCTGTGTCTCCCTCTCTCTCTGTCCCTCCCCCGTTCATGCTCTGTCTCTCTCTGTCCCAAAAATAAAGAAATAAACGTTGAAAAAAAAAAATTTAAAAAAAAAAAAAAAATTTTTTTTTTCTTTTTTTTTAAAAAAAATTTTTTTTTAACGTTTATTTATTTTTGAGACAGAGAGAGAGAGAGAGCATGAACAGGGGAGGGTCAGAGAAAGAGGGAGACACAGCATCTGAAACAGGCTCCAGGCTCTGAGCTATCAGCACAGAGCCCGATGCAGGGCTTGAACTCACGGACTGCGAGATCATGACCTGAGCTGAAGTTGGACGCTTAACCGACTGAGCCACCCAGGCGCCCCTAAAAAAAATTTTAAATATATATTGTATCCTCCCATTTTACCCCTTTTACTAAATCAGTGTCGAAGAAGTGTTCTGTGTGTTTTGGATTCTGTTGAAACTTCTTTTCTGGCTTAATATATGGTTAAGTTTTTTTTTTTTTTTTCCATTAATTTATTTTTAAATTTACATCCGAATTAGCATATAGTACAACAGTGATTTCAGGAGTAGACTCCTTAATGCCTCTACCCATTTAGCCCATTTCCCCTCCCACAACCTCTCCAGCAACCCTCTGTTTGTTCACTATATTTAAGGGTCTCTTATGTTTTGTCTCCCTCCCTGTTTTTATATTATTTTCATTCCCTTCCCTTATGTTCAATCTGTTTTGTCTCTTACAGTCCTCATATGAGTGAAGTCAATGATTTTTATATTGCATTTTGAGACTAGCTAAAAGAGCAGATCTAATTTCATTTAGCATGATACCCTCCGGTTCCATCCACGTAGTTGCAAATGGTAAGATTTCATTCTTTTTGACTGCTGAGTAACACTCATATATACCACATCTTCTTTTTCCATTCATCCATCGATGGACATTTGGGCTCTCTCTTTCCATACTTTGGCTATTGTTGATAGTGCTGCTATAAACGTGGGGGTGCATGTGTCCCTTTGAAACAGCACTCCTGTATCCCTTGGATAAATTCCTAATAGTGCATTTGCTGGGTTGTAGGATAGTTCTGTTTTTAATTTTTTGAGGAACCTCCATACTGTTTTCCAGAGTGGCTGCACCGGTTTGCATTCCTACCAGCAGTGCAAAAGAGATCCTCTTTCTCCCAATCCTTGCCAACATCTGTTGTTGCCTGACTTGTTAATGTTAGCCATTCTGACAGGTTATATGGTTAGTTTTTTAAGTCTTCAGGATACACTTTAATGGTGTTTATATTTTGTGCTTATCTATTTTTGTATCACAGTATTCTGTATACATATTATCAGTCAAGTTTTTAAGTTTTAAAATCTCCTCTTTAATTTTTTAAAAATGTTTATTTTTGAGAGAGTGAGAGCAAGAGAGAGCAAGCAAGCATGAGCAAGGGAGGGGTAGAGAGAGAGGTAGACAGAATCTGAAGCACACTTTAGGCTCAGAGCACTGAGTACTCATGTACTGTGAGATCATGACCTGAGCCAAAGTTGGATGCTTAAACGACTGAGCCACCCAGGCGCCCCTAAAATCTCTGTCTTTAATTTTTAATGTGCTTTATGTATCAGTTTGAGAAATAGCTCTAATTGTGGATTTGTCAATTTCTCCTTAAGATCAGATAATTCTTCCTTTCTCTCCCTCCCTCTCCCCCTCCCTCTATATATGTATGTATATATATACACATACATATACATATATATATATATTTTTTTTTTTTTTAAGTTTGTTTATTTTGAGAGAGAGTGCAAACAGGGGAGAGGGGAGGGACAGAGAGAGAGGGAGAGAGAGAGAATCCCAAGTAGGCTCTGCACTGCCAGCACAGAGCCCGACATGGCACTCAAACTCCCAAACCATGAGATCGTGACCTGAGCAAAAATCAAGAGTCGACACATAACCTACTGAGCCACCCAGGCGCCCTTTTCTGTATATATTTTGAGGCCAGGTTATTTTTTCTTTAGTCATGTGTTATAGTACACTAACAACATGAAAGCTTAGTGTTTTAAAACAATAACCATTTTGATTGTATCTTATGAATCTGTGGATTGACTGGGCTCAGAAGAGTGGTTCTTTGGCTCTGTGTGTTGTCAGGCTGGTGTTGCAGACACCTAGGGCCTCTATTAGCCTGACATGTCTGAGACAACTCACATGTTTGGCAGGTTGGCAGCAGTGGCTAGAAGGCAGGGCTTAGTTTGGATGCTGGGATGGCCGGGCTTTCTCTCCACATGGCGTTGGGGCTCTTCCCTTTTTCACAGTCTTTCCTATGCTGTTTCCCTGGCAGGAGTAGCCAGCTTCTTTCCGTGGCAGCTCAGGGCTCTCAAAAGTACAAGAGCAGTGGTTGCTAGGCATTCTTAAGACGTAGGCCAGGACTGGCATAGGGTCACCTCCATCACATTCTGTTGTGCAAAGCAAATCAGGGATCAGCTCAGATTCAGTGGGAAGGGACTATCCAAGGACAGAAATACAGGGATACTTCATTCATTGGGGTCATTTTTGGAGAGTAGCTACCACAGTGTACATTCAGGTTTTTGATTGTTACAGCTTTTTGGGTTGCTTTTGTGTTGCTAAAAAAAAAAAAAAAAAAATCCCCTCTTTGTCTTTTGCTTTATAAATTCTTTTGTCTTTGGGTGGGATATGTTTGCCATATCCTGTTCAAGTCTTTCACTTTGGACCTTTTTGTTAGTGTTTTGGTGTTGCTTTTATTTGTTTATTTTTTAAATGTTCATTTATTTTGAGAGTGTGCACACACACAGGTGCACACACGGGGGAGGGGCAGAGAGAGAGGGAGAGAGAATCCCAAGCAGGCTTTGTGCTGACAGTTCGCAACTTAATCTCATGAACTGTGAGAGCCGAGATCAAGAGTCAGACACTTAACCGACTGAACCACTCAAGACACCTTTTAAGAAGCTTATAGCTGAATTGGGGTGCCTGGGTGGCTCAGTCAGTTGAGCGACCAACTCTTGATTTTGGCTCAGGTCATGGTCTCATGGTTCATGGGATTGAGCCCCTCAGTGGGCTCTGTACTGACAGTGCTGAGCCTGCGTGGGATTCTCTCTCTCCTCTCTCTGCCCCTACCCCACTCCTGTTTCTTCTCTCTCGAAATAAATAAACTTAAAAAAAGGGGTTATGACTGAATTAAAATATTTAGTCTAGAATTTCTATATTTTAATAAGCAAATTGTGATTGGTAATACTGTATTTTTATCTTCTGTCTTTTAAAAAATACTTAACTGTGTTTTTTCTTGCATTGTTGTTCCTTTTCTGGCTTGTAATAGACTCGTTTAAAAACAGTTATTGTCACTTTCTTTTCTTTCTTTTTTTTTTTTTTTGTTAATGGTGGGCAGATATACATAAGATTTACCATTTCAACCTCTTTTGGGGGTACATACCTTTTTTTTCTACTTTTATTTTAATTCCAATGTAATCAAATACAGTGTTATATTTCAGGTGTATAATATAATGATTCACCAATTTTGTTATGTCAGTGATCATCAAGATAAGTGTACTCTTCCAGTGCCTGGCTCGCTCAGTTAGAAGAGTGTGTGACTCTTGATCTCAGGGTTGTGAGTTTTAGCCCCATGCTGGGGGACTTAAATAAATAAAAACTTAAAAAAAGAAGTGTACCCTTAATCCCCTTTAGTATTTCACCCATTGCTCTACCTTTCCTCTGCTAACCATAAGCTTGTTCTCTAGTTAAGAGTCTGTCTTTTGGTTTGTCTTTTTTTTTTTTTTTTCCTTTGTTTTGTTTCTTAAATTCCACATACGAATGAACTCATATGATATTTGCCTTTCTCTGACTTGTTTCACTTAGTGTTATACTCTGTAGATCCATCCGTGTTGTTGTTGTAAATGGCAAGATTTCATTCTTTTATATGACCGAATAATCCATTGTATATATGTATATATATATACACACACCACATCTTCCTTATTCATTCACCTATCAGTGGCCTTTTGGGCTGCTTCTAAAATTTGGCTATTATAAATAATGCTGCAGTAAGCATACGGGTGCATATATCCTTTCAAATTAGTGTTTTTGTGTTCTTTGGATACTCAATAGTGGGATTACTGGATCATATGGTAGTTCTGTTTTTAATATTTTGAAGAACCTCCATACTGTTTTCCACAGTGGCTGCACCAGTTGGCATTCCCATCAACCGTGCATGAGGGTTCCTTTTTCTCCATATCTTTGCCAACACTTGTTTCTTGTGTTTTTGATTATAGCCATTCTGATAGGTGTGAGGTAATATCTCATGGTGGTTTTGATTTGCATTTCCCCAACGATGAATGATGTTGAGCATCATTTCATGTGTTTGTCAACCATCTGTATGCCATCTTTAGAGAAATGCCTGTTCCTCTCTGCCCATTTTTTAATTGGATTATTTGGGTTTTTGGTGTTGAGTTGTATAAGCTCTTTATATATTTTGGTTACTTACCCTTTGTCATACATGTCATTTGCAAATATCTTGTCCCATTCAGTAGGGTGTCTTTTAGTTTTGTTAATAGTTTCCTTTGCTGTGCAGAAGTTTTTTTACTTTGATGTAGTCCTAGTAGATTATTTTTTGTTTCCCTTACCTCAGGGGACATCTAGAAAAATGTTGGTACAGCTAATGTCAGAGAAATTACTGCCTGTGCTCTCTTCTAGGATTTTTATGGCTTCAGGTCTCACATTCAGGTCCTTAATCCATTTTGAGTTAACTTTTGTGTATGGTGTAAAAAAGTGGTCCAGTGTCATTTTTTTTGCATGTAGATGTCCAGTTTTCCCAGCACCATTTGTTGGAGACTTTTTCCCATTGCATATTCTTGCCTCCTTTGTCAACGATTAATTGACCATACAGTCATGGGTTTGTTTCTGGGCTTTCTGTTCTTTTCTATTGATCCATGTGTTTGTTTTGTGCCAGGACCACACTGTTTTGATTACTGCAGCTTTGTGGTATATAACTTGAAATCTGGAATTGTGATACCTCCAGCTTCGTTTTTCTTTTTCAAGATTGCTGTGGCTGCTCAGGGTCTTTTGTGTTTCCATACAAATTTTAGGATTGTTCATTCTCGTTCTGTGAAAATTGCTATTGGTATTTTGATAGAGATTGCATTAAATCTGTAGATTGCTTTGGGTAGTAGGGACATTTTAACAATATTTGTCCTTCTGGTCCATGAGTATGGAATATCTATTTGTGTAATGTCCAGTTTCTTTCATCATTGTTTTGTAGTTTTCAGAATACAGTCTTTTACCACCTTGGTTAAGTTTATTCCTAGGTATTTTATTGTTTTTGGTGCAGTTTTCTTATTTTCTCTTTCTGTTGCTTAGTGTATAGAAATGCAAGATTTCTGTACTTTGACTTGGTATTCCTGTGACCTTACTGAATTAATTTATCAGTTCTAGTAGTTTTTTGGTGGAGTCTTCAGCATTTTTTATAGTATCCTGTCATCTGCAAATAGTGAAAGTTTTACTTCTTCCTTACCAATTTGGATACCTTTTATCCTCTTTCTTGTCTGATTGCTGTGGCTAGGACTTCTAGTACCATTGAATAAAAGTGGTGAAAGTGGACATCCTTGTCTTGTTCCTGACTTTAGGAGGAAAGCTCACAGTTTGGTTTTGTTTTTTTTTTTTTTTTTACCAGAGTATGATGTTAGCTGTGGGTTTTTCTTTTTTTTTTTTTTTAAATTTTTTTTCAACGTTTTTTATTTATTTTTGGGACAGAGAGAGACAGAGCATGAACGGGGGAGGGGCAGAGAGAGAGGGAGACACAGAATTGGAAACAGGCTCCAGGCTCCGAGCCATCAGCCCAGAGCCCGACGCGGGGCTCGAACTCACGGACCGCGAGATCGTGACCTGGCTGAAGTCGGACGCTTAACCGACTGCGCCACCCAGGCGCCCCAACTGTGGGTTTTTCATATATGGCCTTTACTATGTTGAGGTGTGTTCCCTCTAAACCTACCTTGTTGAGAATTTTTGTCATGAATGTTATACTTTGGCAGATTTTTTTTTTTCTGCATCTGTTGAAATGATCATATGGTTTTTCTTCTTTCTTTGTTTTTGAAGTTTGTTTATTTTGAGAGAGTGAGCGAGTGTGCATGAGCTGGGGAGGGAGAGAGGAAGAGAGGATCCTAAGCAGACCCCATGCTGTCAGCACAGAGCCCGATATGGGGCTTCACACATGAACTGTGAGATTATGATCTGAGTGAAAACCAAGAGTTGGATGCTTAACTGACTGAGCCACGATGGTGTCCCCTCCTTTCTCTTATTGATGTGCCATGTCACATCGATTGATTTGTGAATATTGAATCAGCCTTACATCTCGGGCATACATTCCACTTGATTGTGGTGAATGTTTTTTTTTTTTTTTTTTTTTTTTTAATGTTTGGTTATTTTGAGAGAGAGAACAGGGGAGGGGTTGAGAGAGAGAGAGAGAGAGAGAGAGAGAGAGAATGAGAGAGAGAATCCCAAGCAGGCTCTGCACTGTCTGCACAGAGCCCGACTTGGGGCTCAGTCTTACAAGTAGTGTGAGATCATGACCTGAGCCAAAATCAAGAATAGGACCCTGGGACACCTGGGTGGCTCAGTCAGTTAACCATCTGACTTCAGCTCAGATTATGATCTCCCGGTCCATGAGTTCGAGCCCTGTGTCAGGCTCTGTGCTGACAGCTCAGAGTCTGGAGCCTGCTTTGAATTCTGTGTCTCCCTCTCTGCCCCTCCCTCCCTCTCTCTTTCTCCCTCTGTCTCTCTCTTTAAAAAATAAATAAACATTAAAAAAAATTAAAACAAAAGAATAGGACCCTTAACTGACTGAACCACCCAAGGTGCCTCTGGATCTGTAAATTAAATTTTTTTTTTTTTTTCCAACGTTTATTTATTTTTGGGACAGAGAGAGACAGAGCATGAACGGGGGAGGGACAGAGAGAGAGGGAGACACAGAATCGGAAACAGGCTCCAGGCTCCGAGCCATCAGCCCAGAGCCCGACGCGGGGCTCGAACTCACGGACCGTGAGATCGTGACCTGGCTGAAGTCGGACGCTTAACCGACTGCGCCACCCAGGCGCCCCTGGATCTGTAAATTATAAACTACTTTTGTTTGTGTATCTTCAGGCCTCTGTTTTACTCTTCTTCTTAGATGGCATTTTAGCTGTGTGATGATTTGTAGTTGACTATTATTTTCCTTCTTAGGAAGAGGTGGTTCTCTTGTTTTCTGGCATGTGTTGTTGCATTTGAGAAGTCTGATGTCCAATTGTTGCTTTTTAATCATTCTTTTCTTTTTGGTTGCTCTTACTATATTTTGTTGGTCTTTATTGTTCTGCAGTTTTGCTGTAGTGTATATTTGAGTCCCTGGCAATCTGGAGACCCCTGTCAATTTTGGCAAATATGTCTTCGAATATTACTTTTCCTGCTTCCTCTTCTGACACTGGTATTTCACCGTGTTAAAATTTTTCATTGTGTATTCCATACTTCTCTTTCATATTTCCATCTCTTTATCTTTTTGTGCTAAATTCTGTGAGATTATTTCAGATCAAGAATATAGTTCCCTAATTCTTTAGTTTTGACCATTCAGCTTTTATTTTTATTTTGTTTGTTTGTTTGTTTGTTTATTTATTTATTTATTTATTTATTTTTGAGAGAGAGGAGAATGAGAATGAGAGAGAGCACATGCTAACACGGGACTCGATCTCATGAATGTGAGATCATGACCTGAGCCAAAAGGAATAGATGCTTAACTGACTGAGCCACCCAGGTGCTCCCAAACAGTCAGCTTTTTAATCACATATTTTTGTTTCTAGATTTTCTACTTGTTTTTTGAAATTTGCCTATTCTTTTCTCATTCTATCCTGTTCTTGTGGTTTTTTTTTAAGTTTTATTTATTTTTTTAAAGTAAATTTTACACCCAATGGTGGGGCTTGAACTCACAACCCTGAGATCAAGAGTCACATGCTCTACCAACTGAGCCAGCCAGGTGCCCCTGTCTTGTGGTTTTTATTTCTAACTTTATTTTGGTACCTTTTTTTTTTTTTTTTTAAGAGAGAGCTAGTGTGTGTTAGAGGGGGAGGGGCAAAGAGAGGGAGGGAGGGAGAGAGAAAGAGAAAGAGGGAGAGAGAATCTTAAGCAGGCTCCATGCTCAGTGTGGAGCCCCATGTAGGGCTCCATCCCATGACCCTGGGATCATGACCTGAGCCAAGATCAAGAGTTGGACGCTCAACTCACCAAGCAACCCAGGTGCCCTTGTACATTTTTAAAAAAAGATTTTATTTTATTTTTTAAAGTAAGCTCTGTGTCCAACATGGGATCGGACTCAGTGCTGAGGTCAAGAGTCCCATACTCTACCAATTGAGCCAGCCAGGCATTCCTGTACATTTTAAACATGATTATTTTAAAGCTTCTTTATTTTACCTATATTTTGAGGTCTGAGTTTGCCTGTTTGTTGTGTCTGCTAAAAACTCCCCTTCCCCTTTGGTGGTCCATTTCTTCATATACTTTACAATTTTGACTTACATGCTTATATCATCTGTAGAATTTATTTTTTAAGTGAGTCAGGAAGTTTGAGTTTCTGCTGAACCTAACAGGTTTTCTTAGTGCCATACCTGTTCTTGGGCTCATTTCTTGGCTTGGGGTTTATGGACCACTTGCATAGTGTGATTTTGGAAGCCATAGCTGTGATAATGGAGTTTCATTTTCCCAGAGGTGAAACTTACTCATCATGGGATGGAGATTGGAGTTCACGTTATGTGTAGTTCTTTGTGGCTTTTTGGTATTTTAATGCAACTAACTCATTTCCAATTTCTTGTCTCTTATTCTTGCAGTCCTGTCCCAAGCTCTAAGACCTGCATCTGGTTTAGGTGGCCCTGGGAGTTATTTGGACTTGAGTAGCTTAGTTGTTTGTTGCATCAGGGAATTTCCCTTTCTTGCTTTCAAGCTTGCCTATGTGCTGGGGTTTTATATTTGCCCAGCTTTTCTATATATTTGGGCTTGGAAATGAGTGCTTCTGTGTCTGGCCTGTCTGCTATATTCCCTGTAAGATCTGTGATACATTTGCTTACTTGTAGGTACCTCCTGTAAAACAGGTATAACTCACTAGAAACTAAATATTCCTGAATTCTGTCAGAACTCATGTGCTGCTGGTGGTACAGCTGTGATGTCCCTAAGATTGTTTCACCTTGCACATAAAGCATTGTGTCAAGCTGCAAGGATATGTCAGTTGACATCACTGTTGGGTCCTTTGCAGCTTGATGGATCAGAGTGCCCTTACTGCCTTGTGCTGAAGCATAGTTCTTTCTCATCAGCAGTTCTTAGGGGAAAAAGTCATTGCAGTAGCCACTCTGTTTTTCTGAGGAGTTTGCTATATCTGGGCATAGAGAAAAGACCTCATCTTTTCCTGTAATGTTCTAGTATTCAGCCGTCCTGCCTGAGTAGGCAGATGCCTAAATCTCTAATTCCAGAACTCTAGATCTGCATATCCAATAGGACATTTCCACTCAAAGATTCCACTGTTACCAAAAATCCACCTCTTTCTTCATCTGTTGTCTAATTACTGATATCACAAGTTTGCCTTCCTCTTACATTGCTTGTTTCTGTCCATTCCATCCTTGTCTTCTCAGCAACTCAGACGAAAAACCTGACCTACACCAGACTTTTTTCCCCCTCCTGCATGCATTCAGCTGTTAAAAATCATGTTACTGCTTTCTGTGGAAGTCCTATCCTTTCTCTTTCCAGGACAGTATCAGGGGGACATATTCCAGATTAAAATCTCATTCTCTCTCTTCTTATTCCCTTGTGACCAGTCTGTCTGTCTACTATATCTGCTTAGCTTAGACCAAGATCCCACCTCCACACCCTCCTTTCTCCTAAACTTTTGGTGGAGTTCCACAGAATGTGTGTCTGTGGCTGTTTGTGTGCTGGGGATATTTTTTCCTTGGGGATATTAGGACATAACTAGAAACAGAACCAGAAATGCATTACCCATTTTTCTTCTGTTTTAAACAAGTTAGTGAGTTCTTACGAAATTTTGTGTGTGGTGGTTGGGGTGGGGGAAGGGCTGGTCTTAGAGACTTGAGTGTTAGTCTTTAACAGAATGACTTTGGATAAATGAATGATACTTGTGAGCCTCAGTTTCACCATGTACAGTAATATCAAGGGGTTGAATTGGCTGATGATTCTAGTTAGCATTTATTGAGCTTTTAATTTACTGGGCCAGTTAGTAGTTTTCATGTATTGCCAGTTTTTCAAAACTCATTATTTGGAAGTAATTCTGAACTCACAGAAAAGTTTCAAGGATAAAATAAGTAGTATAAAAAAGAATGCTTATTCCATTTGCTCAGATTCAAGTATTATTAACACTTAACATTTGTTAGCATGGATGTTGTATTTTTTCAAATGATTTTTCTGCATCCACTGAGATGAATATATGTTTTTTTTTCACTTTTAGTCTGAACATTAACGTTTGGGATGAAACTCATTTGATCATGATCTATTATCCTTTCTATAAAATATTGTCGGATTTGATTTGCTAAGTTTATTAACAATTTTTACGTTTATATTCATGATGTGTATTATAGTTTTCTTATAAGGTATTTGTCTGATTTTCATGAAAGTAAAAGTAATACTGTCCTTGTCTAATGAATTGGTGTCTTAGTCTTTTTGGGTTGCTGTAACAACTGAGCAGCTTACATACAACGGAAATTTTTTTCTCACAGTTGTAGAAGCAGGAATTTCACAGTGGCCCTCTTCTGAGTTGCAGACTTTTTGTTAACTCACTTTAATTGTAAACTTTGTAGGACTTTTTTTCTTTTTTTTTAAGAGCGCTAATCTACCTTCATGACCTGATCACCTCCCAAAGGCCCCACCTTCTAACACCATTTACATTGAACATAAGGATTCCAGCATGTGCATTTTGCAGGGCACACATTCAGACCATAGCACTTGGGAAGTATTTCTTCCTTTTAGATTTTCTGAGTTTTTTTTTTTTTTTTTTTTAATGTTTTTTCAATGTCTGTCTATTTTTGAGAGACAGAGCATGGGGGTGGTGGGGTGGGGAGAGGGTGGACAGACAGAGAGGAAGACACAGAATCAGAAGCAGGCTCCAGGCTCCAAGCTGTCAGCACAGAGCCCAGCATGGGGCTTGAACCCACAAACCATGAGATCGTGACCTGAGCTGAAGTCAGACACTTAACCGACTGAGCCACCCAGGCGCCCCTAGATTTTCTGAGTTTTTATAGAATTGTTATTATTTCTTCCTTTAATGCTTGATAAAATTCACCAGTGGAGCCATCTGAGCCTGGAAACTTTTAATTACAAATTCAGTTCTTTTATACAGATATAGACATTATTAGTTTTTCTACTTATTTTGATGTGAGTTTTTGTTTGTGTCCACTTCATCTAAATTGTCAAAATTTAAGGACGTTCATAATACCTGCAGAGTCCGTAATAATGTCTCTGCTCTCTTCCTGATATTGGTGATTTGTGTTTTCTGTTTTTACCTGATGACTCTGATCCATTTTAGAGATTATCTCAAAAATCAGCTTTTGGGGCCAGCTTCGGTGTCTCAGGTGATTAAGCATACGACTTCATTCAGCTCAGGTCATGATCTCATGGTTTGTGAGTTCAAGCCCTGTGCTGACAGTGCAGAGCCTGGATTCTCTTTCCCTCTTTCTCTCTGTCCTCTGTCTCTGCACCTTCTCTCTCTCAAAATATATAAATAAACTTAAAAAGAAATCAGCTTTTGATTTCATTGACGTCTTTTGTTGTCTGTTTTATTGATCTCTTTTTTTTTTTTTTTATTCTTTCTTAGGCTTGAATTAGGTTTAATATATCTCTTCTTTCCTTCTACTTTCTCATGATGGAAGCTGAAGTATTTGAGACCTTTCCTTTTTTCTAAGATAAGCATTTAATGTGTACAACAGAATTCAATATATTGTGTTTTTATTTTCATTCCATTCAAAATATCTTTATAATTTTCTTTTGATTTTTTTCTTTACTGGTTATTTAAATCATTAAATGATCATTTTATTATGATCATTTAATTTCCCTATATTTGGGAGACAGAGAACTTTCCTGTTATTGATTTCTAATGTAATTCCATTGTGGTAACAGGATATATCTTGTATGGTTTGAATCCTTTTAAATTTTCTGAGGTTTGTTTTATGGCTCAGAATAAGGTCTGTCTTGAAAAATTTTCCATATGTACTTGAAAAGAATGTGTAGTCTACTGTTGTCATGTGCTGTGTTCTGTAAATGTTGATGAGTTTATTGGTTGATAGCCTTGTTCAAATCTTCTGTATTCTGACTGATTAAAAAAATTTTTTTTTTTTAACATTTATTTATTTTTGAGACAGAGAGAGACAGAGCATGAACAGGGGAGGGGCAGAGAGACAGGGAGACACAGAATCTGAAACAGCCTCCAGGCTCTGAGCGGTCAGCACAGAGCCCGACGCGGGGCTGAAACTTACGGACCGTGAGATCATGACCTAAGCCGAAGTCAGCCGCTTAACCGACTGAGCCACCCAGGTGCCCCTGTATTCTGACTGATTTTGTATCCACTTATCCTATTAGTTACAGAGAGAATTGAATCTCTAATTGTGGATTTATTTCTTCATTTAGTATTATCAGATTTTATTTCATGTATTTTGAAATTCACTTAAAAATACATAAACATTTAAGATTGTCTTCCTCCTTTTTTTTTTTTTTTTTAATGTTTATTTATTTTGGGGGGAGAGAGAGAGAGAGAAAGGAAGAACAAGCCAGGGAAGGGGCAGAGAGAGACAGAGACACAGAATCTGAAGCAAGCTCCAGGCTCTGAGCTGTCAGCACAGAGCCCAACCTGGGGCTTGAACCCACAAGCTATGAGATCATGACCTGAACCAAAGTTCAAAGTTGGGTGCTCAACTTACTGGCCCACCCAGGTGCTCCAAAATGGTCTTCCTCCTGATGAACTGACTCCTTTGTCATTTTTTTTTTTTTTTTAAATGTTTGGTTATTTATTTTGAGAGTGAGAGAGAACGAGAGTGAGTGAGCAGGGTAGGGGCAGAGAGAGAGGGAGAGATAATCTCAAGCAGTTGACCCGATGTGGGGCTTGAGCTCACAAACCATAAGATCATAACCTGAGCCGAAATCAAGAGTCAAGTGCTTAACCAGCTGAGCCACCCAGGTGCCCTCCTTTGTTATTTTGAAATGACTTTCTTTAGCCCTGGTAATATTCTTTGATCTGAAATCTACCTTCTTTTATAACGACACAACCACCCCTGCTTTCATTCAGTTAGTGTTTGCATGCTATGTATATTTCCATCCTTTTATCTTTCCAGTGGGGTGGGTTTGTTTGTTAGTTTGCAGGCATCATAAAGTTGGATCTCACTTTTATCCAATTTGATAATCTGCCTTTTCTTTGGGGTGTACAGACCATTTACATTTAAAGTGACTACTGATGTTGTAGAGTTTTTTTTTTTTTAATTTTTTTAATGTTTATTACTGAGAGACAGAGAGCATGAGCATGGGAGCGGCAGAGAGAGGGGGAGACACAGAATCAGAAGCAGGCTTCAGGCTCTGAGCTGTCAGCACAGAGCCCAACGTGGGGCTCGAGCCCATGAATTGCGAGATCATGACCTGAGCCGAAATCAGACGCTTAACCGACTGAGCCACCCAGGCTCCCCTGTAGAGTTTAAATCTACCGTCTTGTTAGTTGTTTTCTCTTTGTCCATCTGTTCTTCATTCCTTTTTTTTAATGTTTATTATTTCTTTTGTGAGAGACAGAGTGAGTGGGGCAGGGGCAGAGAGAGAATCCCAAGCAGGCTCTGCACTGTCAGTGCGGGGCCCGATGTGGGGCCCGAAGTCAGAACCGTGAGATCATGACCTGAGCCGAAATCAAGAAAGAGTCTCATGCTTAGCTGACTGAGCCACTCAGGCACCCCATGTTCTTTTTTTTCTCTTCTTTTTCTGCCGTTTGTTGGATTAAGAATTTTTAAAAAGTATTTTCAGTTCCCTTTTTGTCTCTGAGTTGTACCTGTCTTTATTTTGTTGTTTTAGCGGTTGCTTTAGTGTTTATTGTATAGATATTTAATTTATCACAGTATATCTTGAGATGACATCGTACCACTTTACCTGTATTCTGAGAACCTTATGAGTAGTTCACTTCCACTTTCCCTGCTCAATCTTTGTGCTGTTGTCATATACTTCACTTCCATATGTTTTAAACCCCACAGTACATTGTTACTATTTTTCATTTAATCCATTGTCTTAAAAAACAAAACAAAACAGTGCACAGTTTTTTCAAAATATTTAAGAAATAAGAAAAAAAGTCTTATTAGTACCTATATATTTCTGGTGCTCTTCATTGCCTGTGATTAGGATAGATCCACATTCCCGTCAGGTACCATTTTCATTCTGGTAGAAGGACTTCCTCAATGTTTCTTGTCATGCTTGTCTGCTAGTGATAGTATTTTAATTTTTTTTTAATGTTTATTTTTGAGACAGACAGAATGTGAGTGGGGGAGGGGCAGAGAGAGAGGGAGACACAGAATCTGAAGCAGGCTCCAGGCTCTGAGCTGTCAGCACAGAGCCTGACGTGGGGCTCAAATTCATGCGCTGTGAGATCATGACCCGAGCTGAAGTTGGTCACTCAACCGACTGAGCCACCCAGGCGCCTCTACTAGTGATAGTATTTTAAAGCGTTTATGTATCTGAAAAATGATTTCCTCTTTTTAAAGAAATATTTTCTTGATACGGAATTCTAGGTTGACAGTTTTTTCTTTCTGTACTATAAAGAATTTGCTCCACTGTGTCTAGCTTGCATTATTTCTGATGAGATATATGCTGTTATTTTAATCTGTGTTCTTGGATCAAATTTGGTAAATATTCAGCCATTAGTTTTTCAAATATTTTTCTCCTACACCTTTCCTTTCCCTTTGGGTATCTGGCCACGTGAGGTTGTAGCTTACTGATGTGCTGTTCATACTTTATCAGTCTTTTTACTCTGTTTGTTTTGGGTAGTTTCTGCTGGTATATCTTCATTCTCATTCATCTTTTCTTCTGCGGGATTCAATTTGCTATTAATCCAGGCATTGCATTTCTTACCTCTAGAAGTTCTGTTTGGGTGTTTTTTATATTTCATACATATCTGCTTCATGTGTTCAGTGTTCAGCACATGAAATACAGTTAGAATAACTTTTTATCTCTTCCTCTAGTTCTGTATCAGTTTTGGGTCTGTTTCTATTATTTTTGTCATTATAGGTCATTATAGATTTTTCTGGTTCTGTGCATTCCTAATAATTTTTGATTGAATGAGAGCCACTGTGATTTTTACTTTGGGTTGTGTATATTTTTGTACTTAGGTTTTGAGCTTTGTCCTGGAATGCAGATAAAGTTACTTGGAAATGGATCCTTTTGAGTCTTGCTTTTCAGCCTGTTAAGTGGGGTTTATCCTTTCAGTGTTTATTTTTACAAAGCTATACAGATATATATGTTCTCTTATTTCCTTTTCTTTCTTCTACAAAAATAGCTTGGATATGTTCTTCTCATTCTTTCTTACTTACATCACAGTCTTTTCCTTAGAGTTCTGACATTCTTACTCAGGTAGCAGTTACTTCTGGCCTGACTACTGCCTTCGTCTCTTAATATTTGTCTGGTTTTCAGATTCTGTCCATCTCTCATGCAGTGTTCAGATTGTTGTCAGAATTATTCTGAAGCACACTCCGATCATGTCACTGCAATGCTTTCCATTGCTGACGGCAGTGCGATTCACGCTTTAAAAAATTTTCCCTTAATGGCAATAAAAACATTTTGAGTTTACATCCTAAGTGTGTGTGTACTTGTTTATACCATTGTAACTGGATAGAAGTTAGCATGTATTCTTTCATAATATGCCCATTGTGAAATATAGTCTAAAACAAATTTAAGAGTATTTAAAAATTATAGTATATTGGGGCCTGAGCCTGGGTGGCTAAGTTGGTTAAGCATCTCGCTCTTAATTTCAGTTCAGGCCATGACCTCACAGTTGGTGGATTCAAGCCCCGCATTGGCCTCTGCTCTGATAGTGCGGAACCTGTTTGGGATCCTCTCTCTCCTCTTCTCTCTCTCTGCTTCTCCCCTGCTTGGGCTCTGTCTCACTCTTTCTCTCTAATAAATAAGCATGAAAAAAAATTTTAATTCTAGTATATTTTAAAAATAGTTAACGTGAAAGTGAATTTATTAATGATAGAGGATATATTATATTCCAGCCTTTGAAAACTTCAGGTAACTTCTTTTCAGGTATGATAATGTTCATCATTGATTTTACCTTGTAACATACCTGATGAAAAGTTTATATATTCGGTGTAAAAACATCAGCCCTACTGTTTTCTTGGTGTCCCTGTACTCACATTATTATTATTATCATTATTGTCGTTGTTTTTGGTATTCACATTATTAGTGTAAAATCTGTCTAATGAGGCATATGAAACATGTTGAGAATAAGTATGTGAATTTCAGAATACTGAATTTTTTTTTTTAATGTTTATTTATTTTTGAAAGAGAGAGAGAGACAGAGCGTGAGTAAGGCAGGGGCAGAGAGAGGGAGACACAGAATCCAAAGTAGGCTCCTGGCTCTAAGCTGTCAGCACAGAGCCCGACGTGGGGCTTGAACTCACAAACCGCGAGATCACGACCTGAGCGGAAGTCGGACGCTTAACTGACTGAGCCACCCAGGCACCCCGAATTTCAGGATACTGAATATGACATAAGACTTACATAGGAATTGAAAAAGGGCAGCAGTGTCAATCCATATACTAAATGAGTGAAGCTTAATTTGTTTTATTTTTATGTTAAAAATATGTACGTTTCCTTTTGGCGTTACTGGCCCCATCGATAGAGACATTTCTGCCTGATCGTTGAGTCCCGCTTGATTATTTCGTATGGCTAAGTATTTCATGTGTGTTGTATCTGTTAGCTTTTACTGTGTAACAGACTGTCCCAAAATTTAGTGCCTTAAAAACAGTTGTATACTTAATTCACAATTCCTTGTGAGAATTGTTGGGATAGGCTGTATTTTTGGTCTGGCCTGGTTTAGATTATCTGCAATTATCTGGCCTGGGCTCTTCTGTATGTGGTCAGCTGGAGAGATGGCTGGAGGCTGGATGCGTTAGGCAGAATTCTAAGATTATCCCTGATAACCTATATCTGTTATCATTTTTTCTGTCATAGGGGTGAGAAGTGCAGTTTGCTTCTCACAATAGGATATGGCAAAGGTGAGGGGCGCCTGGGTGGCTCAGTCGTTTAAGTGCGTCCTAACCGACTCTTGATTTTGGCTCAGGTCATGATCTCACAGTTGGAGAGGTATGGCAAAGGTGAAGAGATTTTACAGGTGTAATTAAAGTCCCTAGTCAGATGGCTATATCTTGAGTAGGCTTGACCCAATCAGGCAAGCCCTTTAACAGAAGACCTGAAGGTCTGAGATGGAAGAATTGAGCAATTCTTCCTGACTTTGAAGAAGCTAGCTGCCATATTGTGAGAGGGCCACATCACAAGAACTGTGGAGATCCTTAGGAGCTGAGCACAGGCCCCGCTGATCACCTGGAAAGAATTGACCTTAGTCTTACAACCACAAGAAATTGTTTTCTTCCAATAATCATGTGAGCTTGGAAAAGGACCCTGAGCTCTAGAAAAGAAAGCAGTTCAGTTGACACTTTGATTTGAAACTTGTGAGCCCTTGAGCAGAAGACCCATAAACCGTGCTTAGGCTCCTCACCCCTAGAAACTTGAGATAATAATAAATGTGTGTTGTTTTAAATCACTAAATTTGTGGTAATTTGTTACACAGCAATATAAAATTAATCTGCTAGATCGTATCTAGGATAGCCTTATTACAATTTTATCCTTTCCAGAATGGAATAGAATCATATAATATATTCCCTTTAGAGATTGGTGTTTTTCACTCATCATGGTACTTGGGATCTATCCAAGTTGTTGTGTTTATCAACACTGTTCTTTTATTGTTGAACTGGTATTCTGTTTTATGAATACCAGGTTGTTTATCCATTCTTCCAGTGAGGAACATTTAGTTGTTACTAGTTTGGGGCTATTACAAATAAAGCCACTGTGAAAATTTTCTTACAGGTTGTAGTATGAAAATAAATAGCTATGAGTGGAATTGCTGGGTTACAGGATATGTGTATGTTTCACTCTGAAAAACTGCTACACTTTTTTTCCAAAGTGGGAGTACCATTTTTCATTCCCACTAGCAGTGTTGTGAGTTGTTGTGCTTTCTCAACAGCACTTAGTATTGTTATTGTTTTCCCTTTTCTCTCTTCTAATAGATGCACAGTAATTTCAAAGACTTAATTTGTGTTTTCCTAATGGCTAATGGTGTTCAGTATCTTTTCATGTACTTACATTCCATTTCAATATCTTTTGGTGTAATTTATTTTTAAATCTTTTGCCCATTTTCTAATTGGGTTGTTTTCTTAAATTTTTTTTTTTTATTTTTTTTATTTTTATAAAATTTTTTTTTTTTCAATGTTTTTTATTTATTTTTGGGACAGAGAGAGACAGAGCATGAACGGGGGAGGGGCAGAGAGAGAGGGAGACACAGAATCGGAAACAGGCTCCAGGCTCCGAGCCATCAGCCCAGAGCCTGACGCGGGGCTCGAACTCACGGACCGCGAGATCGTGACCTGGCTGAAGTCGGACGCTTAACCGACTGCGCCACCCAGGCGCCCCTTAAATTTTTTTTTTTAATGTTTATTCATTTTGAGGAGACAGAGGGCAGGGGCAGAGAGAGAGGGGGACACAGAATCTGAAGCAGGCTCCAGGCTCTGAGCTGTCAGCATAGAGACTGACGCGGGGCTCTATACACAAGCTGTGAGATCATGACCTGAGCTGAAGTTGGACACTTAACTGAGCCACCCAGGCGCTCCTAATTGGGTTGTTTTCTTATTATTGAACTGTTTTCTTATTATTTCTCATTATTGAATTGAATTCAATTATTGAATTACTGAATTGCTCCTAATTGGGTTGTTTTCTTATTATTGAATGTATAGAGTTGTTGAGATACAAATTGTTGGATATGTGACTTGCAGATATTTTCTCAAGCCTGTAGCTTATCTTTTTATTTTCTTACGCATGTCTTTTACAGAGCAAAAATTTTAATCTTGATGAGATCCATTTTATTGATTTAAAATTTTTATTTTATATATTTTTTGTGTTTGTGTGTATCATGTCTAAGAACTCTTTGTCTAACTCTAGATGATACGAATTTCTCTTATATTTTAAGTTTTATTTTATTTTTTTAAAGAGTTTATTTTTAAGTAATCTCTATATCCAACATGGAGCTTGAACTCATGGCCCTGAGATCAAGAGTCACATGGTCCACTGACTGAGCCAGTCAATGCCCCTAAAAGTTTTATGTTTTACAAATAGGTTTGTTATTCCTTTTGTGTTAGTTTTTGAATTAGGTATAAAATTACATCAAGGTTCATTTTTTGCATTGGAATGGCCGGTTTTTGAATTACCATTTAATTGTGAAGACTATCTTTTCTCTGTTAAATTGCTTTTACAGGTCTTCAAAAACCCGTTGGCCATCATTTGTAAAAGGTTCTGCTTTTGGACTCTATTCCATTTACCCCTATGTTTGTTCCTCTGTCAGTACCATACTATTTTGATTAGTGTTACATAGTCATGATAGGATGTAAAATTAGGTGGTATGATTCCTTCAACTTTATTATTTTTCAAAATTATTAATAGCTATTCTAATTTATTTGCCTCTCTGTGTAGAATCATCTTAACTAGATCTACAAAATTTTTTTTTTTTGCTAAGATTTTAATAGTAAATAATACATTAAACCAGTAGATCAGTTTGGGGAGAATTGTTATTTTGACTGTGTTGAGTCTTCCAATCTATGGATATGGTATGTCTTTTTATTTTCTTAGATCATCTTTGATATTTTAATCAACATTTTGTTGTGTTTGTTTCTGTTTTGTTTTTGTTTGTTTTTTTTTTAGAGAGAAAGTGCATGCGAATGTGCTTGTGCAAGCGGGGGAGGGGCAGAGGGGGAGAGAGAGAATCTTAAGCAGGCTCCACACCCAGCACAGAGCCCGTCTCAGGGCTCGATCTCACAACTATCACATCATGACCTGAGCTGAAATCAGGAGTTGGATGCTCAACTAGTTGACTGAGCCATCCAGGCACCCCCAGCATTTTGTAGTTTTTACCGTACAGATTCTGTATGTGTTGTTAGATCTGTACCTCAGTATTTAATTTTGGGGGGGAGTTATTATAGATGGTATGGTGCTTTTAATTTTGATTTCTAATTACGGATTGCTAACATATAGACAGTAATGATTTTTGTGTGTTGACCTCTAGCCTGTTGAATTTGATAAACTTAGTTACTAGTTCTAGGAATTTTTCCTCTAAATTCCTTGGGATTTTCTATATAGGCCATCTTGTCATCTGTGAATAGGGCCAGTGTTATACATTCCTTCTGATCTGTCATTTTCTTCTCTTGACTGCTTTCACTGGCTAGGATTTCAGGCTCTGTGTTGAACAGCAGTGCTGTAAATGGATATCCTTGCCTTCTTCCCAGTCTTTGAGGGAAAGCATTCAGTTTTTCACCATTAGTAGGATGTTAGCTGTAGATATTTTGTGGGTATTTTGCTGTTTATCAAGTTGAGGATGTTCCCTTCTGTTCATAGTTTGTTGAAAGTTTTTATCATGAATATGTGTCAAATTTTCTCAACAATTTTTCTGCATTAATGGATATGATTGTATGTTTTTCTTTATGTCTCATTGTTTTAATTTACAATTTTCTGATGATAAATGATGATGAATACATTTTAATGTGTTTATTGGCCTTTTTTATCATCTTCCTATTTGAACGTCTAATTAAGTATTTTGCCCATTTAAAAAAGAATTTCTTTTTATTTTGTAACATTGATAAGCTTTCAGAAAAGTTTTTAAGTACAGAACAAAGAACTTCTTTTTTCCTGAACTGCTTTAGAGCCTCATGTCTTAATTCCTTACTGTTAATACTTCAGTTAAAGATATCTGTTGCACTGGGAGAATTAATATTGTTAAAATGTCCATACTACTCAAAGCAGTCTACAGGTTCAGTGCAATCACTATCAAATTACCAATAGCATTTTTCATAAAACTGAAATAAATAATACTAAAATTTGTATGGAACCAGAAAAGATCCTGAATAGCCAAAGCAATCTTGAGAAAGAAAAGTAAGCTGGAGGTACCACAGTTCTAGATTTCAAGGTCTATACTGTAGAGCTGTAGTAATAAAACAGTATGGCCCTGGCACAGAAACAGATACACAGATCAGTGGAACAGAATAGCCCAGAAATAAACCCATGATTATATGGTCAATTAATCTATGACAAAGGCCAGAATATACAATAGGAAAAAGAGTCTCCTCAATAAATGGTGCTGGTAAAACTAGACAGCTTCATGTAAAAGAGTGAAACTGGACCACTTTTTCACACTATATTCAAAAATAAACTCAAAATATATTAAAGACCTAAGTTGTGAGACCTGAAACCATAAAAGTCCTAAAAATGTCTCATATGGCAAAGGAAACAAAAACAAAACTCAACTATTGGTATTACATCAGAATAAAAAGCTTTTGCACAGTGAAGGAAACAAAAAGCCAGCCTACTGAATGGGAGAAAATATTTGCAAATGATATATCTATTAAGGGGGTTAATATCCAGAATATATGAAGAAGAGCTCAATACCAAGAAAACCAATCTGATGAAAACATGGACAGAGAACCTGAATAGACATTTTTCCCAAGGAGACATACAGGTGGCAGACAGATACATGAAGAGATGCTTAACATCACTCATCATTAGAGAAATGCAAATCAAAACCACAGTGATACACCACTTTACACCTGTCAGAATGGCTAAAATAAAAAAGACAAGAAATAAGTGTTGATGAAGATGTGGAGAAAAAGGAACTCTCCTACACTGTTGATGGGAATGTCCGCTGGCACAGCCACTGTGGAAAACGTATGGAGGTTCCTTAAAAAATTAGAAATACTATATGATTCAATAATTCTACTTAATTATCTACAATAATAGGGTATTTACCCAAAGAAAACAAAAACACTAATTCGAAAAAAATAACGCAACCTTATGTTCATATGTTCATTGCAGCATTATTTACAATAGCTAAGATATGGAAGCAAACTAAGTGTCCTGTCAGTAGACAAGTGGATAAGGAAGACATACACATGTATATACATATACAATAGAATATTATGCAGCCATAAAAAAGGATGAGATCATGCCATTTGAGACATCATGGATGGACTTAGATGGTATTATGCTAAGTAAGTCAGAGTGAGAAAGAAATACCATATAACTTCATCTCATCGAAAAACACCCAAAAAACATGAATAAACAAAAGCAAAATCGAACCTATAAAAATAGAACAAAGTGATGCTTGCCAGAGGGCAGTAGAGTGGGGAGCAAAATGGGTGGGTGGGGGGGAGTGGGAGATCTAGGCTTCTTGCCAGTTAGGGAATGAATCAGTCATAGGAATTAAAAGCACAGCATAAGGAACATTGTGATACTGTAGTAGTTAGTGATGTATGGTGACAGATGGTAGGTACACTTGTGAATATAGCATAATGTATAAACTTGTGGAATCACTGTTTTATACATCTGAAACTAATGTAACGTTGTCAACTAGACTCCGAAAAAAAAAAGGGATGTCTGTCAGCTCCATGTCCAAAACGCATCCATCAAATTCAGAAAATTACATTGAGAAATTTTTATCATCAGATTCCATTAAACTTTTGCTAATTGTCCCTGTAATATCCTTTATGCCTAAAGGTTCTAGTTTAGAATTACATGCCACCTGGGGTTGTCATAAGTCTTTGGTCTCCTTCAGTATAGAACAGTTTTTTGTTTTTTTTTTTTTAATCTTTCTTTGACTTTCATGACCTTGACCCCTTTGAAGCTTACAGACCAGTTATTTTATAGAATGTTGTTCAGTTTGGATTTTCTTGGATTTTCTTAGGTTTTCTCATGATTAGATTCAGATACGTGTTTTCATCAGATATATCAGAGAAGTGATGCTATATTCTTAGTGCATCCTGTCAAAAGGCTCATTGTTTCAATTTGTCCTATTACTAATGTCCACTTATATCACTTAGTTAAAGTAGCATTTGCTAGGCTTAATCACTGTAAAACTCTTTTTCTCCTGGGGAGAAGCTTTGAAACTCTATTATCCCATTCTCCTTCTAAATTTCAGTTTATTTATTTATATCTGTATGAAATCACAGTTTTCTGTTTTGTTCAGTGGGTTGTAATCTATAAACTATTTAAGTGTTCAAATTGTTCCTAATTTAGCTGGTGGGGATTTTGTCAATCTGGCTTCTATGTCCCTTTGACAAATTCCCATCAGTCTTGGGGTGCTGTTGCCAGAAAGATGATGTAGGTTCACTGTGTACTTTCCCTGCCCTCACCCTTACTATTAGCCATTTCTCCATGGAGCCCTGGTTCTTTTAGTATATAATGGTATCGAGAAACCAAGATTTAGGTTCTAGTGTGCTTGCTGCTATTGGGGTATTGCTGATACCAGTTCCTCTCAGTAGGAAGAGGCTAAGGAAAATCTGGGCATATTTACATACATATACATATATGCACTTACATCTATATGTCTAGCTTCATCTGAACATGTTAAAAACCATGAATTTACACCAATACCACAAATTCTAATACAAGTCCAGAGGATTCATTCTCATTTTTCTCTTTCCATATTTGTAACTGCCTTCACCAACAGTAAGAAATCTAGCTCCTATTTTTCCTGTTACTTAATATATTTTTACTAGTTTAACCCTCCATCCCCTTATATAATTTTATCTCCTCTCCCATCACTATTGCTGCCTTTCTCTGACAAAGACGTCCTCTCTACCCCTCATGGACTCCCAACACCGTATATTACATTGGTCTCCCAGGGATGATTGCTTCATTTGCTTCATGCTCTGATTGCCTACTCCAGTGCCCTCTCATATAAATGCCCTCCTCACCCCAGCTGAGCTTTGGCATCTTGCCCCTTGTCTTGTCATAGCTTCTTTGGGCATTTCACCCTTCTTGAGCTTTGACTCCGACACCATGCCATCCTTGTGCATGGAGACCTTCTGTGCCCTACTCAGGCATGGTACCCTACTCTTGGCCTCCAGGGCTCTTCTCCCCTCCCCCCCCCCCCCATCCTCCCCCTGCCCCCAGGTAAGGAAAGATTAGTTTGGGGAGGAAAGTGGCAGCTTTTCCTTTTAAAAAAATAGTTTGTCTTTTTATTTTTCATCTGTAGAGTTTTTTGTTTGTTTTTTTTTAAATACACTTTGGATGTAAGTCCTTTGTCAGATATATGTGTTGCAAATATTTTTTGCCAGTCTTTTGGCTGCCTTTTCATTTTTATTAAAGTGTGATTAGAGGTTTTCAATTTTGAGAAAGTCATTTTATCACATTAAGAAACATATAGTTAATGTTTTAGAAATCTATCCAATAACACAAATACTATATTTCTTTCTAGAAACTATATTTTTGGTTCCTGTATTTAGGTCTGTGATCTAAATTAATTTTTTTTTTCAAGTTTTTTTTTATTTAGGGGTACCTGGTTGGCTCAGTCGGTTAAGTAGGCATCTGACTCTTGATTTCGGCCCAGGTCATGATCTCACGGTTAGTAAGTTGGAGCCTTGCATCCTGCTCCATGCTGATAGCATGGAGCCTGCCTGGGATTCTCTCTCTCTGCCCCTTCCCTGCACACGTGCTCTCTCTCTCTCCAAAAAAAAAAAAAAAAACCCAAAAAAACAAAAAAACCTTAAAGCTTGCTTATTTATTTTGAGAGAGAGAAAGCATGAGTAGGGGAGGGGGCGGAGAGAGAGAATCCCAAGGAGGCTCCACACTCAGCACGGAGTCCTATGCAGGACTCAATCTCATGACCGTGAGATCATGACCTGAACTGATGTCAAGAGTCAGACAGACACCCTACTGACTGAGCCACCAGGCCCCCATTCCAAATTTTGTGGTGTAATTTGAGGTAGTAGTTCAGACTTGTGTTTTTGTTTATTTAGTTGTTTCAGTCTTATTTATTGAAATGACTTTCTTTTTTCCCCATTGAATAGTCTTGGTGCTTTTGTCAAATATCAGTTGACCCTTATATACGTAGATATGTTTTGGTATTCTATTCTGTCCCATTGATCTATTATCTTTATACCAGTGTCATACTCTCATGATTTTTAATACGTCAAGAAATCAGGTAATGTTAGTAGTATGAGTCTTCTAACTTCTTCTTTTTCAAGATTGTTTTGACTGTTCCTGGTCCTTTAAGTTTTCATATAAACTTTAAAATCAACTTGTCGGTTTTTGCCAAAACAATGCCTGTTGGGTTTTGATTGTGGTTGTGTTGAATTTGTAGATCAGTTTGTGGAAAATTAACATTTTGATGTTGATTTTTTTCCAGTCCATGAATATGGTATATCCATTGATTTAAGTAGTCTTTTTTTTTTTTTTTTCCTAGCAGTGTTTTATAGTTTCCATTGGGGTTTTGCCTGTGTTTTGAAATTTTTAAAGTGTTTTTTAATTTTGGTGCTATTGCAAGTGGAGATGATTTTGAAATTTTTTTCAGTCTTTTCTTTAATATATTCAGTTGATTCTTTAAAGACCTTAATTTTACATACTTTATCACATTATCATATTTTCTCTGTCATTCTCTACATATTTTTTTTCCTGTATCAGAGTAAGTTGCAGACATAATGTTCCTTACTAAACAAGGAAAATTCTTTCATAACCACATTGCAATGATCAGAGTTAGAGTATTAATGTTGATACAGTATTGCTTGCTGGCTCATTTGCATACTTAATTCAAATTTTTCCTGTTGTTTTATTAATGCTAATTATGAAATTCTGGTTCAGGATACATCTAATCCTGGATCAGATGGTGCATTTGTTTGTCAAGTCTCTTTCATTTCCTTTAATCTGGAAAAGTTTCCACAAATTTTGTCTTTTGTGACCTTAGTATTTTTTAAGAATACAGGTCATTCACTTTCTAGAAAGCTCCCCAAGTCTGGGTTTGTCTAATGTTTTTTCATTATTAGATTTAAGTAGTAAGCTTTTGACAGGAATACTTCAGAAGTGATGGGATTCTCAGTGCATTGTATTAGGATACAAATGATTTCTATTTGATTTCTCCTAATGATAACTTCAGTCACTTGGTTGAGGTGGGGTCTGCCATTTTCTTCACTGTAAATAATAAGTACCTTGTAAAGAGATACCTTGAGTGTATATAGTCTCATCAAACTTTCATCCATTAGTTTTAGCATCCCTTGATGAATGGGTCTTACCTGAAAGTTACTAGTCTGATGGTTGTCAAGTGGTGATTTTAAAACAATGTTTGTTTATTTTGAGAGAGAGCATATGCATGTGAGCTGGGGAGGAGCAGAGAGAGAGAGAGAGAGAGAGAGAGAGAGAGAGAGAGAGAATCCCAAGCAGGCGCCTCGCTGTCATTGCAGAGCCTGACGTGGGGTTCAGTCCTAACGAACCCTGAGATCATGACCTGAACCAAAACTGAGTCGGATGCTTATCTGACTGAGCCACCTAGGCACCCCTCAAGTGGTGATTTTTAAAATTCATTTGACATTTATTGGCATTCTACAGTAAGAAAGAGCCTTCTTTTCTCCCTCATTTGTTTATTCATTATGAATTTATGGATTGTTATTTTATTATTGAGTTATCTGTTACTGTTATTAACTTTGTTTAAAAATTTTTTTTAAATGTTTATTTTTGGGAGAGTATGAGTGGGGGAGGGGCAGAGGGAGAGAGGGAGACACACAACGTGAAGCAGCCTCCAGGCTCTGAGCTGTCAGCCTAGAGCCTGATGCGGGGCTTGAACTCACAAACTGTGAAATCATGACCTGGGCCAAAGTCGGATGCTTAACCAACTGAGTCACCCAGGTGCCCCTACTGTCATTAACTTTAATGCAGAAATTGTACAGAAGTGGCCAGCAGGACTCCCTTCAGCGTGGCTTTTGTATCCTTCTAACAGGTCCCCCTCATTCTGAACTCTTTTTCGCTTCTTTGTTTTCTGGCCCAGCCATGTGTCTGGGCTTAGCTTGTATTTTCCAGCCCCAGCTTTGGTATCAGTCATTTTCCCAGGGAGCTCAGGATCCTCAGGAGCTATACATGTACACATCTGTGTCTTTTTCTGTATTTGTCTGTTTTTACATATGTTGATTCATACTGGTACCTCTGATTCCAGTCTTTTACTGCAGGTTCATTCCAGCTTCACACCTTTCCGTATTTATAATTAGCCGCTCCAACAGTGAGAATCCTGGCTCCCATGATCTACTTTATTATCAGCTCATTTGCTCAAGTCAGAATACATCTAATGGTTTCAGAATTGCCATTCCATTCCACTCTGAAAAGCAAATCTATTAAAAGGAGAGCTTACTATTTATCATTTATTTAGTTCTTTAGCCCAAGTGTACATAGTTAAAATAGTGTGTTCAAAAGTTACTTGGGTTAGATTCACCCCTGCCCTTCTTCAGTGTGGTTCTGTTAGTCATTTGAAATACTTTAAAGTTTTCTGCAAATATGTATCACAATAATTTCTCTTTTCAAAGCTGTGGGAAAACAGGCACTCAGACATTGCTGTTATGAACACAAATCCACTAAACTTTTTCCAGGGGAATTTGGTACTGTTAACAAAATTTCATTTACATTTAACCTTTGACTCAGCATTTCTACTTCTTCAGGAATTTACCCTGAAGAGGCACCTTTAATAATACAAAAGTACAGAGTCATGAGGTTATTCAAGACAGTAATATTTCTTTGTGAAATATTAAAAGCCACCTAAATGCCAGTACATGGGGGAATGTTTGCATAAATTTTGGTACATGTGTATGGTGAAGTTTTATGCAGCTGCGAAGAGAATGAAGGTTATCTATGTAGTGATTGAGTGATTTCCAGGATATATGGTTAAGTGAAAAAAAATATTGTCTGTGGCATACAATTTGTCTGATGATAAAAGGGGAATAAAATAGATGTGTATATTATCATTTGTTCAGAAAAGAAACACAAGAGAAATAAACCAGAAACTAATGGGATTGATTCCCTAACGGGGTGGGTAAGAATGGAGTGGGAAGTTGGTGGGGTGGGAAGAGAAGGGAATGAGGGTAGTGTTAATTCTCTGAGTGTAACCTTTTAAATAGTTTTGACTTTTATAGCCATGCTGTGTTTCATATACTTACAAATAAATACATAATAAAGATGAGGGATAAAAACCAAAATGGATTACAAATAGAAAAGATGAAGCTAATGCTTTTTAACAGCTATGAAGTTCTTCTTGATGTGGTCAAACACATCAGTTTCAGTCTTCCTTCTTTTTTTTTTTTTTTTTTTTTTTTAAGTTTATTTATTTATTTTGAGAGAGAGAGAGAGAAAGAAAGAGAGGGAGGGGCAGAGAGGGAGAAAGAGAATCCCAAGCAGACTCTGCAGGTCCCGACTCAGGGCTCAATCCCAAAGTTGTGAGATCATGACCTGAGCCGAAATCAAGAGTTGGATGCTTAATCGACTTCCACCCAGGTGCCCCTTCAGTCTTCTTCTGAAGGTTAGTCCTGGAACTGTTCTTTCTCCTATTCCTGGTATGTTTGGGGCGGGGGGGGGGGGGGGGGCGGGCAACTGTCCTGAGAAATTTCCTGGGGCACAGGACTTTTAGTGCTGAAACTGGGAAAGTCCCAGGCATATGGGGGTAAGTTGGTTACCCTGTTTGACATACACATAGCTGTTTACCTGGGGTTTCCCTTCATCATCACCTTGGAAATTCTTTTCACCTGTATTCTGTGATATATTCTCTTTCCTAGATCTTGAGCAGGTATCATTTTGTTATGGTTTAGTTTGGTTTGTTTTTTATTATTTATTTGTGTAATATAGATTCTCCAGTTACTTCCTGAGAATAGGTGCATAGGAGGTAAAAGTATTTGAAGCCTTACATATCTTTATTCTGTATTCCATACTGGATTATTGGTTTGACTTAAGAATTTTAGAAGAGGGGTGCCTGGCTGGCTCAGTCAGAAGGGCATGTGACTCTTGATCTTGGGGGTCATAGGTTTGAGCCCCATATTGAGTGTAGAGATGAAGATTACTTAAAAAGAATTTTAGAAAATATTACATTCTTCAAAATGGCTCTTGAAGAAGCATGATACCATTCTGATTCCTTTGTATGTGATGTGTTCTCTCTGAATGGAAGATTTTAGGATCTTTTTTTCATTCATTGTGTAAGGGCATTTTGCCTTATTAAACCTGGAAACTCAGGTCTTTTCATTTTGGGAAAACTGTCTTTTCTATTTTCTCTTGGAACTTCTATTTGATGTGGGACTTTCTTGATGATTTTCTTTTTCTTCTGAGTCAGTTCTTTGGGAAATAACCTGTTTGTTGTTGCTGGGGGGTTTGTTTTGTTTTGTATCATTTTATATTTCTAGCAGATTACTCACATTCTCTGATGTTCCTTTATTATTTTTTTTAAAATAGCATTCTGGGGCGCCTGGGTGGCTCAGTCGGTTGAGTGTCCGACTTCGGCTCAGGTCATGATCTCATGGCTTGTGGGTTCAAGCCCCGAGTCGAGCTCTGTGCTGACAGCTCAGAGCCTGGAGCCTGCTTCAGATTCTGTCTCCGTGTCTCCGTGTCTCCGTGTCTCTCTCTCTCTCTCTCTCTCTCTCTCTCTCTCTCTCTCTCTCTCAAATATGAATAAACATTTTAAAAAATTAAAAAAAAATAGCATTCTGTACTTTTTGTTTTGGGGCTCTTTGAGAACATTTACTGTAAAATCTTCATTATCTCTGCTTCCTTTCAAGTCCTTTTGTTTTTGGTGGTTATGTTTCATCTGACAGTTGTGCTCAGATCTCTGGTGGCCCTTGACAGGTCATACGTGGTGAGAGGACTGGCAGATTCTGTGCTTGTGGACACTATTTGTTGGCTGGGATGGAGAGTGGGGACCCAGATGCTTTTTTGAGATCCACAGTTATCTACTTGAAGGTATTTTCTCTTAGGCTAGTCACTTTTTCCAGGAAGAGAAATCCTCTCCTCTCTTGCCCGCTAGCTGAGAGCAGGGCAGGGCTGGGATTGTGGGGCCGCCACTGTTTGGAGAGCTTTGGGAGCCAGGTTGGGGAAGGGAGCTGATGGTATCACTGTTTTGTATGTGGTCTTTGACTTACTGCTCCTGTTTAGGGCGTGGCACCTCATTTCCTCCCTGACTCCTTGAGCTGGAGTCTTCTATTCTGGACCCTCCATGGTTGAATCCAACTAGAATATAAATCTGTTTTCTTCTGAAGCCAGAGAAGAGTATAGCCTGACTGGGGACAGAGAGGGGACCTGAGGTGTCCAACTTCTGGTTCAGACTTCCAGCTAGTTCTCAAGTCTTAGTTCCTATGGCTTGCCTCTGTGTGGAGTGGTTCCTGGTACTTTTAATCACTGTCCTCTTAGGGGTTTTGCAGTACTAATTGGCGGCTTTTTGGATTTTCCCTCTGCAGCTTCGGACTTCAGCTTTCTTCTCCCTGCTGAGTCCATTACTTCCTCTCTTCCTGCTATCCATCTTCCAGAATTCTGTTGACATCTCTCATCTGCTGCCTTTTTCCTCCCCCTTTCCCTTTGTCCATTTATACCTTTATTTTTTTTCCCTTATAGTCATTCTAATGGGGCTTCAGGAGGATGCAAAGAATTGTGTCCATTTTTGCCATGTTTAAATGGAAGCTCAGGTCTTTGTGCAGAGAAGATGGGAAATGACCTTGACTTCCATGCCTCCATGCCAGAACAGACCCCTATCCCTCCACCTGCCACCCAGGACCTATGACCCTTGTTCCTTCCCAGTAGCAACCATTGTTACTAATGTGTGTCCTTCGCATTCATGTGGATCCATTAAAAATGTGTAGTCTGGGGGCGCCGGGGTGGCGCAGTCGGTTAAGCGTCTGACTTCAGCCAGGTCACGATCTCGCACTCCGTGAGTTCGAGCCCCGCGTCGGGCTCTGGGCTGATGGCTCGGAGCCTGGAGCCTGTTTCCGATTCTGTGTCTCCCTCTCTCTGCACCTCCCCCGTTCATGCTCTGTCTGTCTCTCTCTGTCCCAAAAATAAATAAAAAACGTTGGAAAAAAAAATTTTTTTAAAATAAAAAATAAAAATAAAAATGTGTAGTCTGTTTATATAGGTGTATTTTTTATTTCTTTCAACTCCTGTTGAATAGTGTATCATACCAATATACCTAATGTTACTTATCCAGTCCCTTATTATGGATGTTTATGTTTTTTACTATTACAAATACCACTGCAGTAATAACCTTTTTACTTTTGTAGTCTCCATATGCAAATGCATGAGAATTTTTCTAGAGGACTACTTACCTTGACATTTTAATGGGTAAAATGGAGGTGATTTGGAGGCTTTCTCTGAGGCTTTGAGGAAAACATTTTATTTAATTTGCTTTACATTTTATTTTATAACTATGGTGAGAAGTAGAATTATAAAACTTCCAAATCTTTTAAAAAAACTGTACTGAGAAACATGCTTTCTTTACTGTCTGTATTATTAACAATTCTGAAATCTAAAATATTTTGAGAACTGGAAAATTTTTTTCCTAACTCATTTGGCAGTAAACTTGACCAGTCTTAAACTCCTTTGGTAGCCAAACTCTGATCCCGACTGACAAAGCTATTTATTTTAGTTGGTATGAGCATACATGTTATTTCGAAAAATATTAATGTGTGTTAATATATGATACATTAAAACTATATGCACTATATTACCACCCAAAATTCAAGAAATCTTGAATTCTAAAACCTATCTAGATCTAAGGGTTTCAGGGGAGGGATCATGGGCCTGTGGTCAAGTCATAATCAACTGGAAACTTTGCAGTGGTGGGTGGCAAATCATAGATGAGAATTTATTTCTCGTTGATGGAAACTTTTTTTTTTGTCCTTAAGAAGAACTCAGTTTTTTTTTTTTCTCTTTAAACTGTGTTCCAAGAGTGTTCATTTTTAAAATAACAGCTCTTTTCTTTCTTTGACAGCTATAATAGTGAAATTGCTTGTGATAATGCAAATGGATTTCAAATTCAATAGAACTTTTTTTACATTAAGTATTTTAAAAAATGATGAAGCCTTTTTTCAAGCATACATGGAGTTTACTTTGCTAACTTTAATTCTTCTTTAGGATTCATATAACAAAATTAAAACATCGTTAACAGACCATAGCCTCCATTGTCTAAAGTTGAATTTTACCTTTGGATCTATAAACTTTCTGTACACATAAATAGTTTTTATGTGGTATTTACAAATTCTCATTAAATTCATTCATGTTTTCAGAACTGTTGGTTAAATTTAGTAAGACTTTTTTTTTTAATGTTTATTTTTAAGATCGCGCAAGCGGGAGAGGGGCAGAGAGGAGGACAGAGGATTTGAAGCAGGCTGACTGTAGAGTCAAGAAAAATTATGTTTTATTGGAATTTTATTGAATCTACAAATCAGTTTGGGGAGAATTGACATCTTTACAATGTTGAGTTTTCTTAATATAGAAGATGGTGTGGCTCTCCATTTTTTTAAAGTTTATTTTTGAGAGAGAGAGCATGAATTGGGGGAGGGGCAGAGAGAGAGGGGGACAGAGGATCTGAAGCAGGCTCCACGCTGACAGCACTGAGCCTGACACAGGGCGGGACTCGAACTATGAACTGGGAGATGATGACCTGAGCCAAAATCCAATGCTCAACTGACTGAGCCAGCCAGGAGCCCCATCCATTTTTAAACCTTTCTCCATAAAGTTTTGTTTTCTTCGTTAGATGATTGTATTTCACAAAATTCTTTTGTGAAATTTGCCCCTGATTAACTTATATTCTTTGTTCTTATAAATTACATTTTTTTCATATAAAAATTTTTAAGTTTATTTTTGAGAGAAAGAGAGAGAGTGGGGGAGGGGCAGAGAGAGAATCCCAAGCAGGCTCTGTGCTGACAGTGCAGAGCCTGATGTGGGGCTCAATCCCACAACCATAAGATCATGACCTGAGCTGAAACCAAGAGTCAGACGCTTAACTGACTAAGCCACCCAGGCACCCCTATAAATTCCATTTTCTAATTGGTGATATTACTGCTAATGTTGGAATCGCTGGAGTTTTTAATATGATCTTGAATCTTAACAACCTCGCTGAATTTCTTACTGGTCTGAATTTCTTGGTTTCTCAGTATAGATAATTATACTGTCCAGAAATTAGAACACTTTGTCTCTTCTACTCTCTCTCTCTTTTTTAAAGTATTATTAGGAATTGTAGTTAGTACACTGCTGAGTGGTCGGCATGCTCTTAGTTTTTAATAATTTATATTAAGCAACTGTTAGATGAGCCTTTCCTAAGAAACCATACTCCTTTCTTGCTCAGGATATGTTTATCGTTTCCACAAAGCAAAGGCATAACTGAGATTTGCTTATCTTTTTTTTCCGGTTGAGAACCTAATCTTGGGCAGTTAAAACTTCATCAGTTTTGGGGTGCCTGTGTGGCTCAGTAGGTTAAGTGTCTGACTTTAGCTCAGGTCATGAAATTGTGCTTCACGAGTTCGAGCCCTACGTCGGGCTCTGTGCTGACAGCCCGGAGCCTGGACCCAGCTTCAGATTCTGTGTCTCCCTCTCTCTCTGCTCCTCCCCTACTGGTGCTCTGTCTCTGTCTCTTAAAAATAAACATTAAAAAATTTTTAAAAAAACCAAAAAACTTCATCATCTTTTTTTTTTTTTTTTTTTTTAAAGCAATCTCTACACCCAATGTGGTGCTCAAACTCACGACTTGAGATCAAGAGTTGCATTGTTCTTCTGACTGAGCCAGCCAGGCGCCCCAAAACCTCATCGGTTTAAATTTTAGTGGTCCATTTTATTCATGTTTGTGGCTTGTTATATTCACGGTGCCTTTTATTTTTTTAAACTCTGACTTGGGGCACCAGGCTGGCTTAGTTGGTAGAGTGCGACTCTTGATCTTGAGGTTGTAAGTTTAAGCCCCATGTTGGGGGTAGAGAGTCTTTAAAAAAAAATTAAAAAAATAAAATATCTGACTTATGGGAAAATATTCAGGTTTATTTATTTATTATTATTTTCACCATTAGCCTCTTTTCTAGTTGCCTTGCCAAACTAATACACTTCCCGTGTTTTTATTTTATTTATTATTATTGTTTTTTTGTTTGTTTACTTGTTTGTTTGTTTATTTGGAAGAGAGCAAGAGTGGGCAGGGGAGGGGCAGAGAGAGAGAGAGAGAGAGAGAGAGAGAGACAATCTTAAGCAGGCTCTAGCAGAGCCTAACTTGGGGCTTGATCTCACGACTGTGAGATCATGACCTGAGCTGAAATCAGGAGTTGGATGCTTAACCAACTGAGCCATCCAGGTGCCCTGATACATTCCATGTTTTAAAAACCCTTATTTGTGTTAGGAGGTGAATATGGGTAAAAAGTATAGGCAAGTATTCTTTGTGCTGTTTTTACTGTTTCAGCTTTTTTGTATATACAAAATTATTTCCAAATGAAAGTGTTTAAAATGTATTTGTAAAAGTAACACATGCTCATGATCAGTATTTAAAAGTATCTGGAACAAAGAATTCCTACAGCTATAACAAAAAGACAACTCAATTTAAAAATGAGCAAAAGACTTGAACAGACACTTCAAAAAGGAAGATAGGAGAATGGCCAATAGCATATAAAAAAGTGTTCAATGTCTTTAGTCATTAGAAAAATGAAAAACTTAAACCACAGTGAGGTACCACTGCATCCCACCAGCATGGCTAAAGTAAGATTGATGACCCAAATGGTGAGGATGTGGAGGGTCTGGAACTCCATACAGTGCTGCTGGGAGTGGAAATCTGTGGAAATGTCTGGAAGTTGTTTTTCTTTTTAATCATTCATCCCATACCAAGCAATTCTGTTCCTGAATATTTACTCACAAGAGATAAAAAACCTGTCCAGAAAAAGGGGTGTGCAAGAATGTTTGTGGTAGCTTTATTAATAATTGCCAAAATCTGGAAATAATGCTGATGTCCTTTGATGAGAGAATAGACAGACACATGGTTGTATATGACCACTACTCTGTAATAACAAATAATGACCTGATGCCTGTGGCCACACGGATGAATTTCATCAACATTAGACTGAGCAAAAGAAGCCAGGGACAAAAGAATATGTACTGTATGATTCTATTTCCATGAAGACCACGAACAGGCAAAAGTAATTTTTGGTGATAGAAATAAGAATAATAATTGTGTCAATGGGTGGGAGAGGCAATGTAGAGTTGGGGTTGGCTAGGAAGGGGCACAAAGGAACTTTTAGGGATGTTGGACATGTTCTGTATCTTGATATGCATTTGTCAGACTCATCAGATAGTATACGTAAGATATGTGTTTTACTGTGTAAATTATACCTCATTTTAAAAAGTAAGAAAAAGGACACACAGGGTGTATACATTGATCCAAGAACATTCTCGTATATTAAAATGCAATGCAGTTATCATATTCAGAAAATGTAACATTATTGCAGCCTTGCTGTATGTACTATGCAGTCACATTTAAATACCCCAATATTGTCTTTTATAACTTTTTTTTTTTTTTTTTTTTTTTTTAGAGAGAGAGAGTGGGGAAGGAGGGGGAGAGGGAGAGAATCTTTTTTTTTTTTTAATTTTTTAATGTTTATTTTTGAGAGACAGAGCATGAGCATGAGCAGGGGGAGGGCAGAGAGAGAGGGAACACAGAATCAGAAGCAGGCTCCAGGCTCTGAGCCGTCAGCACAGAGCCCGACGTGGGGCTCGAACTCTTGAACTATGAGATTATGACCTGAGCCGAAGTCAGATGCCTAACCAACTGAGTCACCCAGGTGCTGAGAGAGACAGAGAGACAGAGCAAAAGACAGAGACAGGAGAGAGAGGAGAGACAGGAGAGACAGAGAGGGACGGGGCGGGGGGGGGGGGGGGAGAGAGAGAGAGACAGAGAGAGAGAGAGAGAGAGAGAGAGAGAGAATCCTAAGCAGGTCCCATGCTCAGTGTGGAGCCTGATGCAGGGTTTGATCCCACAATCTTAGGATCATGACCTGAGCCAAAATCAAGAGTTGGACACTCAACCAACTGAGCCACCCAGGCGCCCCTTTCATAACATTTTTTGTTTTTAAATGTTTACTTATTTATTTTGAGAGAGCAAGCATATGCGTGCACACACGGGAGAGGCAGAGAGAAAGAGAGGGAGAGAGAGAATCCCAAGCAGGCTCCTTGCTGTCAGCACAGAGGCTGACATGGGACTCGATCTAATGAGCCTGAGGTCATGACCTGAGCCAAAATCAAGAGTTGGGTGCTTAACTGACTGAGCCATCCAGGCATCCTGCTTTCGTAACATTTTTAGTATTCAGGTTTCAGTGAAGGATCCCTTATTACCTGTTAATTTCTTTAAACACAGTTTCTTGATAGAAAATATCCTTGTGAAAAAAAAAAAAAAAACCCAAAAACAAAAAAACAAAACAGTCTTGAGTCCTAAGGCATATTATCTGATGCCTATAATTCTCAGCCCATTTCATTTTTGTCAGACATCTACAGTTAATGTTTGGAAAGTTATGGTGTCAAACGTGTAGAGTTTATAAAATGGAAAGATTAAGGATTTTTAAAAAGGCAGAATTAGAATTGCTAATCTTTCATTTTCTTAAAAGTTGTTCTGTTTGCATTTTACAGAAAATATGGCTTTAGAAACTTGGGATGGTAGTTTGAATTGCAAACAAATGGGCAGTATTTCTGTTTGTTTAATTAATGAGATTTGTAATCAACACTAGGTTCCCCTAGACTCTAGGGCCTCTGGAAAGGAAATTAGCTTTTAGTGACTTACTTGCCAGAGAAGCATTTAGCATTATAATTTTTCTTTTTTAATGTTATTTTCTTGATCACAAAAGCCAATATACATTAATTGTAGAAAATACCTCGTGTCAAAAAGAAAGTCCTTACAACTCTGCCACCTAGAGGTAGCGATGACTAACATATGTAAGGAATATCATTAATATCATTGTTCTTGTCTTTTGTTTATGCAAACACATTCACACAATTTTTTTAAAAACAGATGATGGAATCATACCATATGGATTTGCTTAATTCACTTGCTGTATCATCATTTCTTGTCATTAAATACCCTGCAGCTTTATTTCAAATGACTGTCTATGGTAGTGTTCCTTGATGGAAATACTGGAATTATTTTTTGTTTTAAAACTTTTTTATTGTAGAAATATAAGAGTAAACTGCTTACAACATAAATGTTCAGCTTGATGAATGTTGTAAAGTAAACATCCTTGTAACTGCCACACAGATCAAGACATCAAGCGTGGCCAGCAGCCCCCAGAACCCTTTCCCACTCACAGCTCCCTTCTTCCCCTCAAAGGTAGTAGCTACTATCCTTTTTAGAAGTTCTATTTTTGTTTTTCCTTATTGTTTCCCACCTGTGTTTGCATCCCCAAGAGTGTAGTTTATTTTTGCCTGTTTTTGGAACTTCTTACAAATGGAGTCATTACAGTGTGCTCTCTTTTGTGATTGGCTTCTTTCATTCAACATTTTGTTTTTAAAATTCATCCATATTGTTGTAGTGGCGGTAGTTCATTCATTTTTCATTGTATACTACCATGTTTTGATTCTACTGATGATGGGCATTTTGGTTATTTATAGACCAGGTTACAAATGTTGCTGCTCTGAACACTGGATCTGCTTCACGGTGTGTGTGTGTGTGTGTGTGTGTGTGTGTGTGCGTGTGTGTGCGTGTGCGCGCGCGCGTATTTCTCTAGAGAATCACATGTAGGACTGACATTGCTGTGTTGTGGGATGTTTGTACCTTCAACTGTGCCCATAATGCCAAACTATTCTCAGATGGTTGGATCAGTTTTCATTGTGCCCATTCCTCATCCTCATTAGCACTCCTTGGTATGGTTAACTTTCATTTTAACCATTCTTATGGGTGTGTTGATATCTCATTGTGGCCTTAATTTGCATTATAATGTGTTTTCCTTATTGTTAGTGAGGTTAAAGAGGTTTAGGTGTGAATGTTGTTCATTTGGATATCCTATTTGGGACAGTGCTTTAATTCATGGTCTTTTGCCTACTCTTTTCCTGGGTTCTGTTTTCTTCTTGATTTATGTAATCTAGATACATGTTCTTTATTGGTTGTATCTTCTCCAACTCTGTAGGTAGTTTGCCCTTTTTACTTCATTAATGGTGTCTTTTGTGGAATAAAGGATCTTAATTTTAATGTAGTTCAATTGATTGACTTTCTCTTTTTAAGGATTCATGCTTTTCATGTCCTGTGTAGTCTTAGAAATGGAAGCGTTGGGTTAAGAGGACTTGAGATTTTCGTTTACAGCTTACTCTCCCACTGGTAGCACATGAACCTTTGATACCATTTTCACTCTCACCAAGAATGTAGGCACGATTCCTTCACACTTACTAGAACTGGAGTTCTGGGGTCAGTTTTGCCCTTGTAACAGACCTCCTTGATTTATTATCTTCGTTTGCTCGTGAGACTCAAAGAGCAGGTTTGGTTCATCATTCTATGCACATGGCAGCCATTAAGCATAATTCCAAGATTAACACTAAAAATATTCTTTAGCTTTTGATTCTGAGGAGCATTTAGAGCTGGCAGGAAAAGAAATAAAGATCTAACATGCCATTTTCTTTTTTATTAATTTAGGCAACATGATTTTGGCTTAAATTAATGGAAATGATGAAGATTTAATACAAGGGGTCAAGGGACCCATGAAATTGATGAGTTAGAATTGTGTAGCTTTCCTTTATAAATTTCTGGTGTGTTTGTAAGAGGTAGAATCATGATTTTATCTGCTCTTCTTCACACACTTTATTCAAAGAAGAAGACCTCCTTGTCCTGATGCATCTCTGTTCCTCCTCTCCTCAGCCCCCAGTATTCATTCAGAGTCCTTCCTAATTGTGAGGTGGAAGGTGGCCCCTTGGTGTTCCCTGGGTTGGCGGTGGAGTTGAACTAAGACTCTGCCACAGAGCCTGTTCTCCATTAGGAGAATAAATCAGGAGTGGAGCTCTCCTGCACTCTGGCCTGCTTTCCTTGAACTCATGGTTTAGGTGGCCAGCACTTTCCCTGGGCCTCACCACAGTCCCAAGTCCTCTTCCTGCCTGCAGACTTCCCAACGTTGCCAGAATGAAATTCCTGCGGCTCACATCGTGCCCCTCTCAGCGCCCTTCAGAGACTCGCAGATAGTCAGAATCTTGGTCCCGCAGCACAGCGTCTCATCATTTACCTGGTTGCTCGCTCTTGAGCCTTATGCACCCAGTCCTCCAGGTGCTTGTTGAAATCTGTGCTTTCCTTGCATTTGGAATCTTCTCCCTCCTGTCTCCTACTGCCAAACCATCCACCTGCTAGCTTAATGCTAGTTTAACTTTTAAAACTCAGCTTAAGAGACACATCTCCCTGCAGGCCTTACCTCCGTGCCGTCTTTCCTCCGGCTAACTGAGTTAGGTGTCCCCTCTTCCGGACTGCCCCAGCTCTCTCTGTACGTCTGTTGCTGTGCTTTGTATTGTAGTAGATTTCATTTTCTTTCCTGCTCCTTTGAGTTCCTTGAGGGCAGGACCCTGATTCTCCCTCCTTATACACCACCCCCCACCAGGAACTAGCATGGTGTAGCTTATAGGGGGCACCCCATAAATGTTTAATGAGTGAGTGAACGTGAAATTGTGTCTGACTTTCGTGACGCACGTATGAAAAGAACTTGCAGAGAAAGAGGTCAGTTAGAACGGGATAGGAACTTATCAGTATTCTAAATCTCTCTTCTCCAAAAGCAGTGCGCATTTAGGAGTGACTGCTGTGCCTGTAGCATCTGTCGGGTTTTGCTCACCTGAGTTGTGCCTTGCTGTCACAGAAGGATGCCCTGCAGTGGTCTCGCAGTCCGGCTGCAGTGGAGGGAGAGGAGCCAGAGGACACAGCCGACGCGGAGAGCTGTGGGTCTAACGAAGCCAGCACTGTGAGTGGTGAAAACGATGGTAAGTACCCTTCACAGGATGGGCCAGGAGCTGCAGGCAGCTTGCTAGAGACTAACCTTCACTTCCCCCTCTTCCAGTTTCTCTTGATGAAACGTCTTCGAACGCATCCTGTTCTGCAGAATCTCAGAGCCGGCCTCTTTCCAATCCTAGGGACAGCTACAGAGCTTCCTCACAGGTAGGGAGGAGAGTCGGTGGCTAGGCTGGGGCTAGTTGGGGCCAGGCAGGAGATAGGACTCTTCTGTGTTAACTGTGAGCGTGTAGGGAGAGTGGAGCAAATCAGTTTGGTCTTCACCTGTTGGTACAGTTCAGAGTGGGCCATAGGAAAAGTGGGCTGTGGATCTGAGAGCAGAGTGGTTTGTTTTTCTTCATTACCACAGATAATATAGTTTGCCTCCTACTTCTGACAAACACAGGAATATCTGGGACGGGGAAGGCACAGTGTAGAGTGGGGAGCAAATGAGCTTGGGAGTCAGCACTTGGAATTATGGCCCTGCTGCTCACCAGCTTTGGGACCTTGGGCAAATTCCTTATCTGTAAAACAGGGTAACAGTACAGTACACTCAGCCTGGAGTGGTAGTTGGCAAGGTGCTGGCCACGGCTCAGTAACACGAGTCAGTGCCGCTCCCCCATCACATGCCCGAGCTGGTTGACTATATGAACTCTGTTGTACGAGATGGTGGGTGGAAACGTGGTGGAGAGGGACCACTCTTGTGGCCCTGCAGGTGACTCGGGCTCCTTTTGTCATCCCTCGGCGATACAGGCAAACAAGCAAAAGAAAAAGACTGGGGTGATGCTGCCTCGAGTTGTTCTGACTCCTCTGAAGGTAAACGGGGCCCACGTGGAATCTGCATCAGGTATGTGCAACCTCGTGATATGATGCTCCTTCCTCAGGTCTTGGGGCCTGCCTCCGTCTGGCAGCAGTGTCTGACCTAGGTGGTACGGTGCCCGTCGAGGCAGGAGGCCCTCCTGGTGGGCAGCACGCTGTGGCGGTGAGGCCTGAGCTAGGTTCCGGTGCTGAGCTCTGCCGTGCACACCGCCTTTTGGTCTCCCAGGGCGGCACGAGGGTCCGATGAAGGAGTGTGCAGGTGCTTGGTAAAGGTGCAGTGCTGTGCAGATGAAGATGGCGGTTTGGCATTCTTTCGTGATACCATAAAGCCAGACCATGCGGTGGTGATCTCTGACAGCCCAAGGTTGGGCCACGGAAGCACCCGCTATTGCTGGCAGTGTCTCAGGGAGAGCTGGGAGAAGTAGGCTTGTCTGAGAGCCCTGGGCGCGGCGGGTGATGCTTTTGACCAGTGGAATGCTGTGCCTTCAGGGTTCTCGGGCCGCCACGCCGATGGCGAGAGCGGCAGCCCGTCCAGCAGCAGCAGCGGCTCTCTGGCCCTGGGCAGCGCTGCTACTCGTGGCCAGGCCGAGGTCGCCCGGGACCCTGCCCCGCTCCTGAGAGGCTTCCGGAAGCCGGCCACAGGTGAGTGGCTTGGCACTCATTTCTCTGCCTGTAAAGGGGGCCCCTGCAGGCCTAGTGAGGAGAGGACATCTTCTGTTCCACTTCCTGTACCAGTTTATTTTGATTTCTTGGGTGGACCTCTAATTTTTTTTTTTTTTTAACCTCGTATTTTGGTTATTGCACGTGTAGATCTCTGCTAGACTAGAGAGAACTCCTTGTGGGCAGAGGTGACGCCACATCGTTCCATGTATGTCCCTGTAAGGGCGTGGCCCGTGCCTGCCGTGGTGCTGCTTAGCAAGTGTTGGAGTGAGTGAAAATTGCTTTTGAGCTTCTCAGGGAAGAATTCCAGCATCTATTTTCTTTCTTGGGTAGCATCCTGTCACGTTTGTTCTCAGCACCCAGAGTTGCGGTCAGGACCCCTTTTTGTAGCCTAGTCAGCATGTTGCGGAAGGAGGCCTGTGTTGAACTTGGAGTGCTTCTCCCACCCCTCGGGAGGGGTACAGGCTATTTGCAAGGCCACTACGCTGTTTGCGATTTCAGAATTTACTTCTCAGAGCCCACATGCTGGTTATTTGTAGACGGGCCACATGAAACCATTAAGAAGACTAGCCTTGGCTTCTGAAAATTCGACTAAACCGTTGCCCAAGTGGGACCTGGGTTCGTTGTCTTGCTGCTCTTCCAACTCCTCCACAGTGCTTAACCTTAAGGTCTCATGAGTCTCTATTCTTAGTGATTTTCTCAAATACAAGTGACATTTGCTGACGCTTCTGTGAGAGAGATTGACAGCTCAGCGGCTTTAAACGGCCCTTAGTACTTTGCCGTGTGGAGATCACCTCTCTCTGTCCCGTTGAGGGAAGGCGTCTGCAGAGTCGTCTGTAGGACACTCAGTAGATTCACTTTCAGACAACCGCCATCATGTCTCCACTTGGCTTTGTGGAGCCTGTTCTCCAGCTTTGGAGGGAAGCTCGCAGCCTGCCCCCTGCCTGCTTCTCTGTGGGAAGAGTGTCCCTTTCAGCCTGTGTCCCAGCACGGCACAGAGTCTCGTCTGAGGATGCAAGCCCAAGCGTTCTCTTAGGTTTGGTGGCAACATCAGTGACCTGGACAGAGTGATTGTGACGTGCAGGTTAGGGCGGCCTGGATGTATGTGCGGATCAGTTCCGTGTAGTTTGGGTGCTGCCGGTAAATGTTCTCCCTCAGTTGACATTTGTTCCTTCGCTTTGAAAAGTTGAAAATCTGTACCTTGCTTCTCACTGCTTTGCAATCACAGGTCAGATGAAGCGCAACAGAGGGGAAGAGATAGATTTTGAGACGCCTGGGTCTATTCTTGTCAACACCAACCTCCGGGCCTTGATAAACTCTCGGACCTTCCATGCCCTGCCAGCCCACTTCCAACAGCAGCTCCTCTTCCTCCTGCCAGAAGTGGACAGACAGGTGCAGAGGGGCGGCCTCCTCTTTGCTTCCCTCTGGGTGGGCTTCTGTTCTCTCTCTGAGTTTCTTTATTGTGCTTTTTGCCTCGATCCCCCTAGGTGGGAACAGATGGCCTATTGCGTCTCAGCAGCAGCGCACTGAATAACGAATTCTTCACTCATGCGGCTCAGAGCTGGCGCGAACGCCTGGCTGACGGTGAGTCGACGTTCTCAGACGGCTTGAGAGGTGCCTGCCGTGTGTGGTGTCGCTTGTCCTTGGTATTTAAAACCCAGACATTCATTTTTCACCAGTCTCTTCTTTTTCTTCAAGGGAGAGTATTCAGTGTAAGGTAGGCTTTCCTTGCACTACTAATGAATGTGGTGAGCGTTAAGGTGCCCTATAGCTTTAAAGAAGGTACAGGGTGTTTGGGCTTTTGCCGTGTTTTGTGTATATATCCACCACGTCAGCGTCATTAAAACTTTCAACTCCTGTCTTTCTGGTAATCCTGACATTGTCTAGATGGGTGGAGGAAAGTGCACCATGGCCTTGACCTATACACTGAGCTCTTTTTGGACATTGCCACTTGAAGTGATTGTCAGCTTCTCTTAATTTAGTTTCATGGGAGAGCTGCACGGGGAGTGTGCTGGGAGGTCCCCAAGACTCCCTCTGGGTTTGATGATTCACTAGGAGGACTCATAGGACTCTGCATGTAGTCCTACTCGGGACTCATGGGACTTCGCATATAGCTGTACTCGTGCCTGTGATTTATCACAGTGAAGGAATACAGAGCAAAGTCAGCAAAAGGAAAAGACGCTTGTAGTGAAATCCAGGGAAACCAGGCGCAAGCTTACAGAGTCCTCCCAGAGGAGTCACATAGGATGCGCTCAGTTCTCCCAGCAGTGAGCTGTTGACAGCACATGTGAAATGTGATCTGCTGGGGAAGCTTGTTGGAGACTCGGTACCTAGGGTTTTTTTTTTGTTTTTTTTGTTTTTTTTTTGTTTTTTTTTTACTTGGAGCTGATCATGTAGGAAGCCTCTGCCTGGCACATAACTACATTCCAGATTCCCTGAAGGAAAGCAGGTGCTTGCCATAAACCGTCTTGTTTGCATAAACAGTTTAGGCACAGTGAGCCATTCATGTCAGTTAGCGGGGGTGGGAACCCTCCTGAAATCCAAGTTCCCAGATGTCAGCCAAGGGCCGACCTTGTAAGCAGGCCTTTCCAAAGATAAGCGGTCAGGCCTGCCCTGTTAACTTTTTTTCTGCACAGGGAGTAAGAATGGTTCTTTTATTTGTTTCTGTTTTGCTTTTTTGATCCATGTGTTGCTTTGCTGTTGAATGACTTGATTATCTGTGGGAAGAATAAATTTCCCTAGTAATAGACATGTTAGTTCTGTCATGAGTGAGAACATGGTGTGGCTCTGGAGGAGACAGAAACCAGCATGAAGAAGATAGGGTTAAAAAAAAGATCTCCACACTGAAACCAAAGTCATGTGTATTTTGAAAAGTCCTGATGTGGTGGAATTGCAGGATTTACCTTTCCCTAAGATAGACATTAATATCCTGAATGCACACACTCAAAAAGCTTTATTTCTCTTTAGGCGAATTCACTCATGAGATGCAAGTCAGGATCCGACAGGAAATGGAGAAGGAAAAGAAAGTGGAACAGTGGAAAGAAAAGTTCTTTGAAGACTACTATGGACAGAAGTAAGGCCCTCGGTGCTGTGAGTCCTGGTCTGGGCTTTGGAGGGCAGAGAAACAAATACTCTCGAAGTTGTGCATACCAGTGTGTGGGGTGAGGACAGGTTGAAGGCAGTGGCTTGCTAGGCTCACTTAGCTTAATGCCACTCTTGAGAAAGCTGATAATACATTTTTCTATGGTTGGTATTATGGACCATGCAGATTTGTTTTGTTCTGAGATATCTAACATCTAGAATAAAATAGGCGTGTCCTCTCTGCCCTGTAACTGATGGTATGAATTTGGTTTGCAGATTGGGTTTGACCAAAGAAGAGTCATTGCATCAGAACGTGGGCCACGAGGAGGCTGAAATCAAGAGTGACTTGCGTGTCCCAGGAGAACCAGTGCGGCCACAGCGTGGTCCAGCTACCCGGCAGCGAGATGGGCATTTCAAGAAACGCTCTCGGCCGGATCTCCGAACTAGAGCCAGAAGGAATCTTTACAAAAAGCAGGAACCAGAACAAGCAGCGGTTGCTAAAGACACACAGTCTGTGGTACCAGACATCCCCCTCTACAAGGACGGGGAGGCTAAGAGCGACTCAGCAGAGGCGGGCGGCCCCCATCTGCCTGGCATGGCCTCTGTAGCACCTGACCCAGAGAATCCTGAATTCCTGACCCAGCCTGTGGCTTCCCGGACCCAGACCGATCCAGGCGACCTGGCACGTGCTTCCGCGTCTCCAGACAGGATTCCCAGCCTGCCTCAGGAGACTGCGGCTCAGGAGCCCAAGGATCAGAAGAGGAAGTCCTTTGAGCAGGCGGCCTCTGCGTCCTTTCCCGAAAAGAAGCCCCGGCTTGAAGACCGTCAGTCCTTTCGTAACACAATTGAAAGTGTTCACACCGAGAAGCCACAGCCCACCAAAGAGGAGCCCAAAGTCCCGCCCATCCGGGTAGGAGGCTGTTTGATTCCTGGCTGTCCTGGAGCCAGGATCCCTTTGAGGGCCAGGAGATGTGCAGAGCCCCTTTGTAGAGATGGAAGGCTCTGGGCCGTCGTGTTAATTACACGAGCGTAGAGCCCTCTGCCAGAGAACCATTCTTGAGACTGACTGGTAGTCAGGGGGATAAGGTTCTTTTCTTCCTCACTTCTTTGTTACTCTGTTGAAGTTATCTCTGGAGGTCAGAATCCTTTGGGGTTTTTAAATCTTTTATTAGGTGGTGGTAGATTCTTTGTGCAGTGACTCACACAGTCCCACCAGAAATTAAATTTAGAAGCATGGCATACAACAGCCCTGGAGCTGAATCTTCTCAGAATGGGGTGGTGTCACGGACAGCCATTTTACCACCATTATTTCATTTGTAGAGAAAATTATTTGATTCTTTAGGCCATGACTCCTAAGCTACTAGAATCCCAGTTTAGCCTTACAGTTGCTAGGTCAGGCCACCCAGTCGATAAAACTGTCTTCCAATTCTTCTCTTGCAGATTCAACTTTCACGTATCAAACCACCCTGGGTGGTTAAAGGTCAGCCCACTTACCAGATATGCCCCCGCATCGTCCCCATCACGGAGTCCTCCTGCCGGGGCTGGACTGGTGCCAGGACCCTCGCAGACATTAAAGCCCGTGCTCTGCAAGTCCGAGGGGCGAGAGGCCACCACTGTCATCGAGAGGCGGCCACCACTGCCATCGGAGGGGGGGGTGGCCCGGGTGGAGGTGGCGGCGGGGCCACCGATGAGGGAGGTGGCAGAGGCGGCGGCAGTGGTGATGGTGGTGAGGCCCGTGGCCACCCTGAGCCCCGCGGAGCCCCGAGCACCCCTGGAGAGTGTGCGGCAGATCTACAGCGAACACAACTACTGCCGCCTTGTTCTCTAAACGGGGAGCATATCCAGGCTGGGTCTGCCGTGTCCAGAGCCAGGAGAGAGGACCCGATCGCTCTCAGAAAGGAGGAGAGCTGCCCGCTACGGAGGCTTCCAGATGTCGTCACAAGTGGTCTGGAAGATGCCTCCCAGCTCCCCATTGCTCCCACCGGGGACCAGCCATGCCAGGCTCTGCCCCCACTGTCCTCCCGAACCCCAGTACCAGAGAGATTAGTTGAGCAACCTGTGTTGCATCTAGATGTTAGAACTGAACGTGAGTCTGGTACCACTTCCCGGGAAAGCGATAATGAGGATCGAGGACCCTCTCTTCTCCGAGAGAATGATCCTGTGCAGTCTCTAGCGGGGGGCGTTGTACTGGAAGGAGGACCTGGCCAGACCCTCGACCATGACAGTGACCCCACCATGAAGCATCCTGTGAATGTGACCCCCACTTCCACCACTGAGTTGTCTTTGGCTGGTTGCCTGCAGGACAGACAATGTGATGATGAATTAGGACTTGGTGATTCATGCTCACCCACGAGGGAAAGTGCTACTAGACAAGAAAACCTGACAACTGAGGCCCTCGTCTCTGATGGTGCTGCTCCTTGGGTGCCCGGCCTGTCAAACGATGAGGCGGTCGGACGGCCTGAACCAGACTCCAGAGGACGTGTCCCATCTGCTGAGCCCCAGGCTGTGGAAGAATGGGAGAAAGCTGCCCCCCTCATTCCTGTGTCAGCTGGGGAGTTGACTGAGGAGGGGCTAGTTCCCCCGGAGCACTTCTCTTTGGTCTGGACGGTGCCGTTGCAAGGGTGTGCTGACGGTGCTGGTGGCCACCGCAAACCGGTGGCAGGTGAGAAGTTGAAGATCAACGGAGAGTCTGAGGCACTAAGTCCTCACGGCGAGTCCACAGACACGGCCTCTGACTTTGAAGGCCACCTGTCTGAGGACAGCAGCGAGGCCGACCCCAGTGAGGCCACAGTGGTGAAGAGAGCCTTGGTGGTGGACACGGATGAGAAACACGGTTGGAACCACTCTGCCTCACTCTCCAAGGTGAATGGTGATCGGAGTCTGGTTATGAGGACAGACAGCATGGCTCCTCCTCAGAGCTGGGTGTCTCGTGTATGTGCAGTTCCCCAAAAGTTTCCAGATTCCCTGCTGCTGGCCAGTACTGAGTACCAGTCAAGGCCCACATTGCTGGGCAGGCCTGGGTCCTCCATGGAGGCCACTAACCCGCTCGTGATGCAGTTGCTGCAGGGTCACTTACCCCTAGAGAAGGTTCTTCCTCCAGCCCAAGGCAGTAGCAAACCTGAATCCCCACGACTCCCGCTTATGAAAGAGCAGGGCCACGGCAGCTCCCTGGGAGTGGGATCTTTGCAGGACCCTTTGGTAAACAGCTGTGCAGGTAGCAAGACCAGCCCCCGTTCTTTAAGAGCTTCAAAGGAGCTGCTTCTACCTGAGATCCGTGAAGTGAGCACTGGTCTTGCCAGGCTGGAACCCACCCAGGCTCCTGGAGCTCCCCAGAAGATTGCCAAGACAGCCCCAAGTTTAGACTCCCTGTATCCAGTGACAAAGTTGATGGCTGCCTCTGGGAAAGTGGAAGAAGTGGATTCCAAAGAGCAGTTCTCTCCCGTTAGTGTGGAAGATCGGAAGGAAGCCCGTGACCTGTCCCAGCGCAGTAATTCAAATGCTGCCCCAGGCAGAAGTCCAGGAAATCTCACTACCTCGAGAGTCCCTTGTTTCTCATCTCCAAACGTGATCTCCTTGGATCCCGATCAGACAGGTCAGGCCCTGGGTAATCAGAATGGTGCTGGAGGTCAAGGGAAGAAGCTCTTTGGCCCTAGGAATGAGGCCGCGGCCCTTCAGCGCCCCAGACCCGTGGAGCCGACGCCACTGCCCGCTGATGCCCCTCCTGGGTTTCCCAGTAGGAAGTTGGGGCCAAGCAAAAACTCTGTGTCCGGTGGGGTACAGACTGCCAGGGAAGACTGGGCTCCGAGGCCACCGCCTGCCTCTCTTGGTGGTGTCAAGAATGAGAAGACTTTTGGGGGCGGTCCTCTCAAGGCAAATGCAGAGAACAGGAACGCAGCTGGGCCTGGTCCTCGGGAGCTGGTGGATCACTTGCAAGGGATGCCCTTTGTTCTTGACCTGCCCTTCTGGAAATTACCCCGAGAGCCTGGGAAAGGGCCTGGTCAGCCTCTGGAGCCTTCCTCCATCCCCTCCCAACTCAATATCAAGCAGGCATTTTATGGGAAGCTTTCCAAACTCCAGCTAAGTTCCACCAGCTTTAATTATTCCTCGAGCTCCCCCACCTTTCCCAAAGGCCTTGCTGGAAGTGTGGTGCAGCTGAGCCACAAAGCAAACTTTGGTGCGAGCCACAGTGCATCACTTTCCTTGCAGATGTTCACCGACAGCAGCACGGTGGAAAGCATCTCGCTCCAGTGTGCGTGCAGCCTGAAAGCCATGATCATGTGTCAGGGCTGTGGTGCGTTCTGTCACGATGACTGTATTGGACCCTCAAAGCTCTGTGTATTGTGCCTTGTGGTGAGATAATAAATTATGGCCATGGGAAAAGTTGTATAGTTAGTGTGTGTATTTTGATAATGATTGATCTTCCATCTGTGTACAGAACCCCTTGATATAACAGACTCTGTTTCTCTAGGCAAGAGCACTCTTGCCCCTCCCTAAAACTTGTAGTGCTAAGGCCCCTCTGTCGCTTACCAACTCTGCTGGTCTTGCTGCAAGGGCTTCCCGCGGGGCAGCTCACTGGGCCGCCCGAGGCCGGCTGGCCAACTCAAGCTCTCGTGCAGACAGAGCCTGGTGTGGCATGGGGAGCTTGCTTGACACCCAGAGGGACTCGAAACTGAAGAAAGAAGGTTGTGTTCTCCATCGAGGGAACTAACCTACCCGAACTGAGTAGAAATGTCAGTCTTCCACTGCCCCCTCCCTGCCGTGTTTCCTTCTGCTTGCTACTCTGGTCCTGGGGGAGTTAGTTGATGGCTGGGGAAGCCAGCACAGGGTTAAAATAACTCCCAGCAGTGCCCGCCAGGGGGCCCAAGCACCTGCTGACCTCAGGGTCACAGTTCTGGCATTGGCCAGTTGACAGGAGCCGGTTTGACCTTTGGTTCTGTTGCTGAAGCAAATTTGGGACTTTCCTGTCTCGGTACAATTCACTGGCCCACAGGAGCTTTTGGAACCTCGAATAGACTCGCTTGGACAACGGGGTCAGGAATAGGGTTGTCTTTCCTCTTAAAATGCCATCTGTAGACCTTGTAAGTCAGATGTCCAGATATTTGGCAGGTGAATTCCTCTGCTTGACACCCTCCCTGTCACTTTGGACTCCGTGGGAGTGGGCATCTCCACGCACCTGTGTATGTGAAAGTCATTTTACATTTCAAAGCAGTGTGTGTTTCTTATTTTTATATTTTTAACTCTTTATCCTTGGATGTATAAAGTGAATTTTTTGGCTTCTGTAAGTATGCTCTATGCACCTCTAATGTTTTATCATGTATTTATATGTTGTACACAGTACTGGCCGATTCTGTAAATGGATGTATTGTACAGAGAACACAAGTGTCTCTCCCTTATTTTCCGTCTTCGGCATCATTGCATTAAAGTGGTGTACTTCTCTCCACCTGTGTCAGAGCCACTGCGCGCTGTGCTGCCCGACAGGAGGGTGGAGTGACTGACTTGTGATCTGCCAGCGTGGCTCGGTCGCCTAGTGGACCTGCTGTAGCCTGCAGAGCCACAGCCAGCCCGCCCGCGCTCAGCTGTGCAGACGTGTCTCGCCCCTCACGTCTCTTCTCTTCCGACCTCCCACTGGCCGCTCGCTGCCGTACGTGACAAATCACCGCCACGGGCGTTAAGTGCTCTGGAGTCCAGGGTGAGTGCCCTGGGTGGCCCCAGGCAGGCTTTCCAGATCTGGCTCCGGGGTTACCACCTTCAGCGATAGCTGGGGCCCGAGGGCTCTGTCTGATGTACTTCTGACAGCAGGTTGCTGAAGAAACAGCCACGCTCGTTGCCTGCCTCTCTCCCGACACATTAACAGCGCAGACATCTGCATAGTTGTCTTCCCTCACCCTGCTTCCTGCCTTACTTCTTACACCTCGACTTGTGGCAGAGTTCAGAGCCCTCATTTGACTTAGGTCTCCCTATGTGAGTGCTTCGGTGTAAAGTAGAAAATTGGTGTGACTTCAGCAAGTGTCATTTCACCCGAAAGGTCTCCCCCCACCCCACCCCACCCCACCCGGGTTCATCCACTGTGGCATTTTTGTCATCTGAAGCACGAGTGAGAAGTTGGCAATCATGTGACTTAAATGCAGTATTGGCCAAGTCCTGAGTTGGCAGCTTCAAGAGTCTGTTTACCAAAGACAGGGAGCAGAGGCCCAAGTGTGTTTGATCCTCTTCTTCCTTCTGCTGTGACCTTTGGCGGCCTCTGGGCAACAGGCAGAAACTGGTCTGGTCCATGGGGCTGCCCAGGGACAGCACTGTTCTTGTATGTCTCGTGGTTTTGGAAAAATAAACGTGTACAGCCTGCGCTTGTGGTCTCCGTCCTCTTGTGTGGCCGCCCCGCCGGGCTGGAAAGGAAGGCCAGGAGTGCGAAAGCGGCACCGCAGGAGCGAACGCCAGCTCGCTTCACCTCAGCTCCGGCTCCAGTACTGATGTCCTCGGGCTGGAAGCTCTTCTGTCAGGTCAGTGCCGAAGGCCCAGGCTCGCCGCTTTTGCTGGGTCTTTAGACTCTGGGCGTGACTGCTTTGACTGGAAGCCAAAATCGAACGAGAACAGTGAGGGCGCTCATCCCAGCTGCCCTGCTGAGACACACTCGCCGAAGAGCTTTCTGGTGGCTGGTGGCCTAGGGGGGTGGTGACCAGTTCTGACCTTGAAAGATCTGTAAACACGAGCGCCTCTCTGCATAGCGGGCAGCCAGCAGGTGCTAGTGGCGTGGGCCTGAGGGTGACAGGCTGCAGGACGTCCCAGTCCATCCCCAGATATATCTGGAGTGCTGACACGCACGAGTTTGTGCTGCTCAGAAACAACCGTAGTATAGAAACAAGCCATAAGTAAAAAGACACACGGCAGAAGTACAGATTGACTAAAATGTGTATCCGTTAGCTCGTTTCCCGTGAGTTGGTCGAGGTAGGCTTACCTCCTGGGGCAGTTCAGGCTGCAGTTCTGTGCTGCTGCTGTCGATGGAAGGGCAGGTGGAGAAGTGAGGTTGGGTGGCCCTGTAGTGACTGGGCGGCCTCCTAGTGGCGATGATGTGTGTGTACTTGTGCTGTTGGGGCACGGCACCCGTTGGCTCGCTTAAAGGCCGCGGGAGCTTAGAATGCTTTAGAAAGCAGGCCTGGGACCTGACCTTGCGATCGCGTCTCGGGTGTCGTGAAGGAGGCAGCAGAGGGTGGTGGGTTCAGCACGCGAGCCCTGTTCTCCCTACTGGCTGTGCGGTCTCCGCGTCCGTCTCCGCCCGCGCTCCCGCCTCAGAATGGGGACGGCGATTCCTTCTTTGTAAAGTCGTTAGTGCCTGGCACGCGGGGAGTACTCCGGACTTTTAGCTTGCACCCGGCAGGACAGTGGCTGCCTGACCTTGGAGTAGAGGTCTGTGTGACGCCTGCCACCTGCCCGATCCTTGCCCCAGAGGGGGCTGTGGAGAGGCAGGCCTTGTGCACTGCGGGGTGGGGTGGCGGCCTCTCACCGGACATGTGGCTTCTGGCCTCACACTCAGACTGTAGTTGCTGAGTGCACAGCCCTAAGTTCAGAGACTGGGTGTCTGGCAGAGGAGACTGTTTGTACTCATGATCTGAAGGACGAGGAAACCTAACGTTTCAGGATACGGAGAGACGATTATTGTACTGGCCTGGTGAGTATCGTGACTGTTTTATGTCCATCCTGCTCTAGAGGAAGTCAGAAGCTGCTCGAGAGAGGGATGGGGAGTATGTGTGTGCTTCATAGAGTAGCCTGCCTAAAATCACAGGTCCCGGGGACCAGAGCATCTGCCTGCTTGCCTCCTGAGAGGAGGTGGCACAGGCTGTGTTGCCCTTGTGTGTGGGCACTGTTCAAACTGATGGGGAGAGTGGGCTTTGTGACCCTGGAGACTAATAACTTGAAACCAAATGTTGACGGTGACCATACTTCCTCCTGTCTCCGTGCATCAGTTTGAAGGCCTGGACTAACTACTGAAGATGCAGGCAGAAGCTCTATATGGAAAATAAGAGCGACTAAAAGAGCTGTCTGTGCAGTGGCTTTTAACCTTGCTGGGGACACAGACCCCTCGGAGAGCCCAACGGAGGTTCCAGCACCCTCCCCCAGGAAGGCACATCCACACCAACTTGTGTGAAGTATGTCATAGGGACCATCGGCTCCTCAGGCAGCTGGGGACCCCTCATTTAGGAGCCCCTTGACTGCCTGGAACCCGAATAAAATCTGGGTTGATACAAAAGATCAAGGCGGGGAGAGAGGACTTTGCAAAGGATTCTTGGGTTTCTTGTAAACTGGGCTTCCCCAGTGCATCATAGTTAGTTTTAAAATGCACTTCTGTGCCTGTTCTCCCCTTCCCTCCCCTTCCCTCCCCTTCCCTGAGTAAAGGGAGGGTTGCCTGTTCTGTCATTGAGTAAATTTCAGTTCACTGTTCCATGGGGGCATTTCCTATTTGACGTTGTCCTGTACGCTGTTAACAACAGTGGTCCTGGGGCCCCAATTAAAGAAGCCAGGCTGGGATCAAGCAACGCTTCTCAGTCCTTGAGTGACGATGTCTCCTCGATCTCCGTGCCGCCGTCCTGTGGAGCTGTGTGGCGCTTCATCCGGAGGTAAGCGCTTTCCTGGTCTGCGTGCGTGGTCTGCGTGCGGTGGGCCTGGGCCCAGGGTATGTCGTCCCAGGTTGTGGGGCTGTCGGGTCCCTTGGTGATTCTCAGCAGTGGTAGTTTTGGTAGGACAGGTGTTTTCATGGTATCACTGAGGCATTGCCGCCATTGGTCCCTTCGTTGTGTGAAGAGGGGCACCTAGCCGCTGTCTTTGGCTTTCACCGTCCCTGCCATCCTGGTGAACAATCGCCCTTATGAACAGACGGGGTTCCCTGGGTGCAGTGTCTTTCAACTATTGTCCCCTCTCTTTTCATCTTTTTTTTTTTTTTTTTTTTTTGAGAGAGAGAGAGAGAGAGAGCACAAGCGGGGGAAGGGCAGAGGGAGAGAGAGAACCTTACGCAGGCTCCACATTCGGCACAGAGCCCGACATGGGGCTTGATCTCACGACCGTGAGCTCGTGACCTGAGGTGAAATCCAGGGTCGGATGCTTAATCGACTGAGCCACCCAGGTGCCCCCCCTCCTTTTTTAATGTATTTTATATATTAGAGTTTTATACAGAATTTCAGCTTTTAAGATTCTTCTACCATTACAAAATATAAATGTTTTAAAAACTGTCACGTGTCTGTGTCTGTACGCACACACACACACACATTATAACAGTAAAACTGACACTTACGCTTGTAATTCAGAATTTTTTTAAGAACTCATGACAGGTTAGCCCCAAGCCATATTCCTGCAAGTTTTCCTCCAGGGTTAGCCTAAATGATCTATGTAGGATGAAAAAAAGACTGCGCACAAGTAAACTGCCCTTTTCCCTTAAGGTGGGATTGGGAGTTTGGGGTCGAGTCGGACGTCAAGTGCAGAAGGTTCAGGATCAGGGATGGTGTTTCCTCAGTTTTCCAAGCCAGCACTTAGCGGGGCCAGTCCGTGTGAGTTTGGTCTCGGCAGGCGAAGAGCTGTGCGCCGGGGCGAGGGCAGAGGCCGCGTTTGAGGGACCTTGCGGGGTGACTGGTGTGCACCCCCGGGAAGGTGCCTCCCGCACCGGACACCTGATGAGTACCAGTAAGGTTCGTTTCCTTCTCTTTCTGACGGGCTGGCTGTTGAAAGGACAGGATTATTTGTTCGAGAACAGTTGACTGAGGGCCTGCGGTGGTGGGCTAGGGCGTGGGCCGGGAAAAGGTGGTCTCCTAGCAGAAGGGCATGTCTGTCGGTGCCGAACTAGATTTGCGGGAGAGAGTCGGCTGGCAGGGCTGTTGAGAGGACACGGTGGGAATGAAGCGTCTGATTTGTTATTCAGTGTTTATTAAGTAGATTCAGTCTTATATATGATATACAGATTCAAAAGAAAAGGGATTCCACATACTTATGAAATCAGTGCATTTAGCAAGTAATACCATGGAGATAACAGCTCGATTAACAGCTCATTGGTCTTTTGTTAAGTGAGGGAGAGGGACTTGGCCTGTGCTAGTCATTCCACAAACAAAACAGAATTTAGTTGCATCACATAAAGAAGACACAGTCTAAGAATTAAAATATTAAGCCACATTTACTGGAAAAAACTCACTATATAGAACACAAATAATTTTTATAGAGCGTTGAGGAGGAAGTCCTCACCTGCTTAGAAGAGCCACGTTAAGTTGCATAGGTGCATATCTGTAAAAATATAATTTAGAGGTGTAGCCATTGATTAAGTAATGAAGAGTCACCTTTAGAAGTTGGCGCCGCCCGCCGTTTGTCTCAAGTGCCATATGCTTACCGTCTGGAGCCCCCTGCCCCTCCTCAGAGGGTGATGCCTCGCGAACAAGCTGCCTCCAGGGGAACCCTGAAGAATGTTTGTACCATCTGCACTGGCGAGTCCTAAAACCTCATCTCGGATGGGGAACTTGCGCTCTTCCGAAACATGTCTAAATTATGCCAGAGGATTGACAGCCTCTTGGGTCGTCCCTGAATCCTGGGCGGCTTGACCCTGAAGGTCACAAGGGTCATCTTGACCTCCCCACTTCCCGGGCTGCTGGAAGAACTACACCGGCCCACAGCCCTGCAGTCAAGTCCTGCTCGCGCTCTCCGAGAGGCCACGCAGGTGCCCCGCCGGCAGCCCCTGGGAAGTGTCTGCTCTGACCCCTGCTCCTCAATGGACCACGTGACAGAGGCCTGTGGGCCATGTGGCGCACGGAGATTTTTCTGAGCTTAGAAAAGTATTTTTCAGCAAATCTGAGTTCTATGTGGCGTAGGGTTTTTGCTTTTCTTTTTAGGTGGAAACACAGGTAAAAAGTGAGAGGTTTTTGTTTTGTGGCTTTGCTAAGCAGATGAGCTTAGTGAGGTGCCCCTTCCTCCTCAAGAGCGAGTCTTGCGGAACACACAGGGACGGGGGCATCTGTACATGTAAACAGTACACTTTCACTGAGTCCAAAATTAGGAGCAAAAATACAAAGGTTCACATTGGTCTTAGGTAGATACAGGCGAAAAAGGATTGAGCTGTTTAGCTCAGAAACAACAAAAACAAAGTTTCTAAAGCACCACTAAATTATATAAAAATCAGACCATGGACGGATTGAAACTGGTATTCTGGTGAAATACTTTACTATCTTGTAAAAAGTTTTACAAAAAATTACAAATTAAAAGTATCAACCCTCTGAGTTCAAAGCAGCATTTTGAAAATGAACTGGTAGTTAATCCTGTAACCACCCCTGGAGTCGTAAGTGGCCCTTGGGAATAGGGATGGCCGGGTTCCACCTGCCCCCTTCGGTCCCCCTCCCCCTCAACACTGCCCTTGGGTATAAACTGTCCTGGAGGTGATGGTAAAATGAATTTCAGATGGGTCACACCATTACTGGTCATCTAGTTATCCACCACTAAGACCAAATTCCCATTTCTCCTGATTCTGCTCTTCTGCTGGGATTAGCCCCATGCAAAGACTCTGGAATTGGTGTATTCTAACTCTTGAGTTACCTTCTGGCTTAGGATCCCCCATGATGAATCTGCGCCCCCAAGGCCCTCCGTCAGAATTTCAAATGGCTGCGGGGCAGGGCCTTGGAAGCTCCCTTTAGGAGAAGGCAGTCCCTGGGGTGCGGGTGGGGGTGAGGGTGAGGGTGCGGGTGCGGGTGGGACGGCAGGGACGGCAGTGAGCTAGGTCCAGCCGAACCAGCTCTTTGGTGCCCTCCAAGTCAGGAGTGGGGAGGGGTTGAAGCTGCATCTTTGAAAAACAAACGCAAAACAGAACAAGGTCCCTGACTGAACTAGCTAATGGAGTCCTGTTTCCACACAGTGACTTGCTCCTGATTTTGCCATGACCAGGGCTTCAGGCATAGCTTCACGGAGGGGCCCACCCAAGCGGTGGGGTCACCGCGACAGAATCCACTGTCCCGGAGGGGCCGCGGGGAGCCCCGGTGGGCCTTCACCACGAGCACCCGGGGCCTTCCTCTCACACGAGTGTGCCTGCGCTCTTGCCCAGTGCTAAGGCAGGCCGAGGTGGCCGGCTGAGGAGAGCCGACTTCCAACTGGAGCTTATGCTGATCTTTAGCTCTAATCCCTTGCGTGTGGGTGGCGGCCGCAGCCCCTCCCAGCCTGCCTCTCTCCTGTCTGTGAGAAAAGCGCGGTGCCTGGCTTGGGTCCTGCCTCCGGGAGGGGAAATGACACGCAGTTGGTATCAAGAATTCTAAGGCGGCGATTGTCTCTGCCAGTTTTCAACTTTAGGATTTTCACAATTTGCCTGGGGGAACGTTTTGCAAAAGACCTGCTGATTACTTTGTAGTATTGTTCACTCACAAAAATAAATATTTACACAAATTGAACCGGGAGTAGCACTGAGCAGGTGGGGCTGGACATGTGGGTGGCCGGGTTGGGGGACAGGCCTTGGGCACTGGAGCTTGTGCTGTGCTAAAGGGGAGTCTCGGGTGTCCCGGCCCCACCCGGAAGCCAGGGGATGGGTCCGATGGAAGGCAGAGGTGCTGTGGCTGGGTAGGGCGTTTGAGGCCACTTGAGAGAGAAAAGACCACCCTGAACTGCTGGGGGCTGGAAGTAAGCAAGGGGCGGGGCACGGGGCACCCTACCTTTCAGGGTTCCGGATCCAGGGCCCACAGCTCGGGCCTGGATCCGAGGTGTGTTGGGGCCTCCACGCTGGAGCCCCTCCCTGGCGCTCCTGAGGGTGGTCTGCCACTGGTGCCGGGAGGCGGTTGGCTGCAGAAAGCTGGTTTGGGAAGGGGCGCCTGCTCTGGGGTCGAGTGGCTCTCTGTGGCCGTCCTAGGGTCCACGCAGCCCTGGCTCCCCTGGGGCCTCTCTGCTCTGAGGGAGGAAAGGCAACAGAGGGCTTCTGCCGGCTCTGGGCAGGGGCAAGCAGCGGAGAGCTGCTGTCATGGCTACGGAGTGTTGCATGGAGAGGCCCCTTGGGCCTTCTGAGGTCTGGGTGAATCCCTGGTTTTAGCAGCACTGGTAGGTATTGCACTGAGCAAGAAGAAGTGCCTATCGGGGAGGAAGGAAACCGGGCCAGCCTTTTCTTTTTGTCCTTTTTCACACTCCAGGGATTACAGGTTTCTTCTAGGACTGGCCCCTTGACGAGAAGGGTGCGTCCTAGGTGAACCCAAGTGGCTTCTCCACTTCTGATGGTTCCTTTACTCCAACCACGGGGACGGAGGACGGGAGCTGCCAAGTCCAACCAGGGGCTCGCAGCTGCTTTTTCCTGTTTGGTGGCTACCTGACAGCTGAGGGCTCACCCTGAAGAAACAGGCCCTTCCTGGCAGGTATCTGAGGGCTCTGGGCCTGTGTGGAGAAGTGTTCAGACCTGGCTCCCTGGGGGCAGGTGCCCGCGAGCTGCTGCTCATGAGGGTCCAAACCCTCTCTGGGCTCTAGCTCCTGGCCACCCCTCTGGACTTACCTCCCAGGCGGACACATGGTGTGGGGGAGTTGGGCGACAGATAGCCATTCAGAACAGGCTCAGGGCACATCCTGGAAAAAGCCCACGCTGGAGTGTGAGGTAGAACACAGGTGACCGTGTGACGGGGGCTTCTGTGGGATAGGGGTGGGGGAGCCATTTTTGCCTTTGCTTTGCATTGGGTGTGGGCGAGGTCCTCTGGCTTGGCTGTGCCGGGTGCTCAAGGGGACAGCCAGCCCGGCACCTGCCCCACCTCACCCCGCCCTGCCGTTCCCCCAGCCCGTGCCAGTGTAGTGATATGGAATGTTAGGTCACAGGGATACATCCTTCTGATCAGACAGACACAGACTGGCAATCTGTACAAACACAAAAGAATCCATTTTCAGAAAAATAAATTACTAAGGGGAGAGGAAGAAAGGGTCCACTTTGTTTTTCTCAATAAATATGCAATTCTGCTCACCTAAGACTTGAAAGGTAATTATCTGGGGGTGGGATTCTAACATCAGGGTCCACGAAGATGATTCTAAATTAGAGCTGCGTCCCCAGCGCCTCGTCAGGGGAGCCCCAGCCCTTCCAAAGCTGCCCCATGGCCTCTTCCAAGCAGGTCAGAGCACCCGTGTGGTGAGATTCCAAAAAAAAAGTGTCCTTGTGCCCAAAGTCGCAGGTGCTTGGCGTGTGGCTAGAAACCGCTCTTTTGGATCCCACCTCTTTCAAAAACCAAAATGTACCAAGTGGTGAGGCAGGAGGCCGGGCCGGGCCGGCCTCCTTCCCTAGGGTAGTGCGCTTCAGGTGCCGCGGGTCAGTTCTGCTGTAAAATGAGGTTTTCCAGTTCGTCCGCGGAGCGCAGCAGGAAGGCCGCGGACTCTCGGTAGCCGGCGATGAGCTGCCGCACAGCGCTGATCTCCGTGGGGCTGAGCTGGGCGGTGGGCATGGTCCTGCTGGTGCTGTTGCTGGAGGGCGTGGGTGTGGGCGTGCTGGAGGCGGTGGCGGCCCCGCCTTTCATGCTGAGGTCGGTGGGCCCTGTAGAGGGGAGAGTGTGGGTGAGGAGCGGAGGCGACACCTCCCATGGCACCGGAGGCCATCACTCTGTGTTGTCTTGGGGGCTTGCTGTGACTCAGGCACTTGGGCCTCTTGACGGGTGTATGCCAGTGCCCGGAATGGGGCCTGGTACCAGCAGACGAAACGTGGGCTTCTCTGTTAACCCTCAGGGCGATCCTCAAGGAAGGAGACCTCCTCGGTGACGTGGCGGGGGGGGGGGGGGGGGGGGGGGGGGAAGCAGAGACCTGGAGGTCGAGGTTTGCCAGAGATCACATGGTGAATGTGGGCCCTCAGCTCTGCCTTTAGGGCAGGGTGGGACGTGGTGGGGGCACGGGCTTTACATCAGCCAGCATGGGGCTCTGACCCTTGCTTCCCGGCCCGTCTCCCACCTGCACGGCTCTCTGGGGACCCTCAGGCGGACAGCGCTCCCCTAACGCGCACGTATCCCAGCTCTGGCAGCCGGGCGAGGGGGAGGCCTCAAGGCAAAGAACTGCCCTGCCTCTCTGCACTGTGGTGAAGCAGACCTCCCCCTGGAAGAACGGCCGTGGGCTATCAGCGTCTGCGTGCACCGGAGAGGTGTGCTGTTCCTTCCAGCACCGGGAGGCTGTCCGGGAGATGGTAAGCACCTTGCAGCAGGCACCCGACACCCTGAGAGGCACGGGTGTGTGGAAAGCCCTGGAGTCCAGAGTGGAGCCGTGCGGGTGCTCAGACCGGGGTGGGACTTCTGTCCAGGTGGAGAAGGCCAGGTGCCCTGCTTGGCTGTGGGAGAGGTTGAGGCCAGGCCGGGCAGATGGTGACGGTGCCTTGCAGGGGCGGGGTGCCTGGCATGGAGTGCCACATGGAGGAAGGTGCTGTGGGTGCTAAGCCTGTTTCCGAGGAGCCGCAGAATCCCCCTTCCTCTGAGGAGGTGTTCTGTGCCTGAGCGAGGGGAAAGTCCATGCTGTGGGGCAGGTGTGTGAGGGTCGGAGTGGTCAGGACAGGACCTAGGGGTGCTATCTGGAGAAGGCCCCTTCACCCTCCAAATGGCGGCGGCAAAAAAGGAGCCTGAGGTTTTCTGAAACAGACGGGAGGATGTGAGGCAGGGGCCACCAGGCCCTGTCTCCTCTCTGCCTTTCCCAGGCTACTCCACGGGTGCCTGAATGCAAGGCCTGCTCTGCCACTCTGCAGGCAGCTCAACGTCCCTGAGCCTCGGAACAGGAGGAGGCTGCTGGGAGGCTGAGCCCTGCCTGGGAAACACTCCGCGTGGCCGTGAGCTGCCAGGCCCACTGGCAAAGGGCTTCCAGACAGGTTGGGGGGGGGGGGGGGGGCGGCTTTCTGAACGGGCTCCCAGGAGACCTGGAGGCTCCTGGGAGTTGAAAAGCATTCTTGAGAGGTGTTGAGTGAGAGGAGGAGGAGCATACCTGGAGCCTCCTGGGGGGGGGGGGGGGGGGCGTCTCCCTGCTCCTGCCTACCCACCCTCCACCCCGGGTGGTCTCACCCTGGCAGGCAGGCGTGTGAGGCTGTCCTTGGCTATCAGCCATTTCCCCACTACCCCGTGGGTTCTGACGGCCAGCTTCACTCATTACTGCATCTGCAGTGGCACTTTTTATGCTGCTGCAGAGAGAGATGGACAAGCTCCAGTCTGTGGAGACGTCGTGCCTGGAAGTAACCTGCTGGTTGACACTGGAAGCTGGACCTGCTGCTAAAGGAAGCTGGTGCAGCCCGAGGGTGGGGGGGGGAGGGGCCACCTGTCCCACGGGCTGCTTCCTCTTTGACCGGAGCACGTGGACATCAAGAAGCAGGTCCTTGGAACTGGCTTGCTAAGGACCGTCCTTGGAATTGAGAGTCAAGGGAGCAGCTAAGTCTGTTCAAATGAAATGCAGGAGGAAGAAGCAGGGCTGTGAGTTGCTGGAAACAGCAGCCAAGCAGGTGGTGGACTCTCCTGTTGTTGGCCAGAGGGCTGCAGGGGACAGGTAGGGGGCAGGGGCGCCTCTGCAGACTCCTGGAAGCTGCAGGGCTGCCTCTGGGCCAGGGAGGGTTGGTTTCCCCTGGAGCGGCTCCCAGTCTCTTCCAGACAATGAAGGCCAGAGCCGCCTGCCACAGTTGGTGTGACCGGGCCCTGGGGTTCCTCTCGCTCCCATTGCCGAGCCTTGTCCTCTTGTCTCTCTTGGACAGTAGCTAGAGCCCAGAGAGGAGAATGTCCCTATTTCCTGCAGCCAGTCTGCTCTGGAGCCATCCTCCCACAGGCGCTAGTGCTGACACTCAGGTGTGGTTGCTGGAGGGGCAGGAGTGGGCATGAGATGCCCAGCACCCCAGGAGAGGGGGCCAAGCGGATGTTATCTAAGTTCATTTGCATCTCCCGATGACAACCTGATGAGCAACGCGAGGAGCTCCGAGCGGCTAACACATCGCCCTGCCAAGGCACCGGTCTGACTGAAGGGTCCCTTGCAGGGCTGGCTGCTGCCGGGGAGGGTGGGAGGGCTGGGGCGGCTGCTTGTGGACAGCTGCTGGACTCCAACCCAGTGCTCGCAGGGCATGTGCTGCCCCAGGCCGGGAGGTAAACGAGCAGAGCTCTGCTACAGTGACCTCGCCACCCACCTCTAAGGAAGGAGGGTGCATACGGAAGGGAACGGAGGCCCCGGGAAGCACAAAGGGCAGAGCCAGTTGCCTCCCTCAAAGGAAGATCTGGCTGCTGCTGGAGCCTCTCTGGCAGGTGTGAATAGGGCGCAGAGGGGAGCAGGCCCAGCGCCCTCCCTGGCAGCTACAGCCCGGAGACGGGTCACGCTGCATGGACCAGGTCGGGGCTTGTCACCATTGCCTGCTGCCTGGAAAGGACTGGGCCTCACGCTCCTCATGTATATCTAGGGGGGTCCTAACTTCTCTGCCCTGGGGCCTGTCTTCAGATACTCTAATAGGGTCCCTGCTCAGAGGTCAGATGGCTCTTCTTCCTGGAAGAAAAGCCACCCTTCTGGGACAGTGGTCCCACCTCTCACTGGGGCTGGCCACTCCGGCTTCAGCTTCAGGGATTAAGGCCAGGCAGCCTCTTATTTTAGGTTAAGAGGCATTAGGAAGGGATGAGAAGTTAAGCCCAGGCAGGAATCTTCCGGGGACCTGCACACACTTCCTGGTGGTAGGGGGCAAGGTGAGCGGAGGGGGCTTGGGCTTCCTGCTGTGGGTACGGGCCAGCCCCTCCCTTGCTGCCCGGGAACATTGAGGGGTCTCCTGAAGCCAAGGACAAGGGCTTGAGAGCAACTCTCAGGCATGTTCAGCCAAGACCTAGAACCAAAGTTCCCTGGCCTATGGGCAGTACTTTCCTCCAACCTACTCCTCAAGCAACTTGGGGTCACCCTCAGTTCTCCTCCCCCCCTCTGGCTTTGAAGGACCCTCACTGCACACAGCCGCTGCCTCCTGCCCTTCTGATTCAGATCTCACCACGAAGACAGAGAAGAGTTCACAGCCCTGCTTTGCTTAAAACCTATCAGTGGCTTCCACCGCATACACAACCAATTCCAAGCACCCGGCCCTGAGGTCACCGCCCACCCAACCTACTCCCCTCTCGTTCCCCGAGGCCACCAGGCTGCTCTCCACCAGCCGAGTCTGCTCTTCCCCTGCTGCTCCCACCCCGGCTTCAAGTGGGGCCCAGCGTGAATGGGCCTCAGGTCCCCACGCTAGTTCCCACTCAGGGTGATGCCTAACTCCACAGGGAGGTCTGCGTCTTCTCAGGGACCATTTCTCCGATACTGGGCTATGTCCTGTCTGCATCAGAGGCCCCTGGGAAGTACTGCAGGGGCACCAAGGGAATCACCAGCTTAAGGGGTTGGAGTTGGGGGAACAGAGAGTTAACTGTCACCCCAGGTGACCTAGATGGGGCAGGGGCAAGGGCTGAGGCCTGGAGAAGGCGAGGACCTGCCCAGAGCCACTAGACAGGCCCCCTCTGCAGGCCACAGCTGCTGAACTGGGCCGTGCCCGGGCCTGATGCTGGCTCTGCTACCAACTCCGAGTGACCTGGGCCAGCGGCCACCTCGCCAAGCTCTGGTCACTGGGGGTAAAGCAGGTGTGTGGAGAGGATTCAAGTCAGAGCAAGACCTTGGCTGCAACTCAGTGCTTGCGATGGCCTGCGAGGAGCCGGAGCTGGGAGAGGCCCAGCAGCGCATCCAGTCGAGCGCTGGGGCAGCCTCCTCGGAGGCGAGAAAGGACTGGTATGCTCTGTTTTAACCAGCTGAGGTTTCCTCGCCATCCAACCTGAGGACTGGCCAAGACTGTGAAATGGGCGGGTGCCTGTGCCACGCGGCCTCTGCCTCCCCACCTGCCCTGCCCCCTTCTCCAGGCTGCGATACACACAGACCTGGGTTCTGGTCAGGGAGCCAGAGAGCCCGGGTCCCCCCACTCACCGTTACTGTGATTTCCTGTTTGGAGGGAGGCAGGGGGCTGCAGGTTGCTGCCCAAGGCCCCGTAACCGCGGTAACTGTAGTTGAGGCCGCCGTTGACATACACAGGGTCCTGGGAGTAGGAGGAGGCTGGCAGTGAGTAGGTGGAGTGGGTGATGGCTGCAGAGTCCCGGGAGTGCTGCTTGTCCAGGGCAATGGGCTCATCCTGCAGAGTGGGAACCGAAGGGTGCTTTGAGCTACGGGCCTCTGCTCATCTCTCCGGGGGGGCAGATTCGATCCGTTCCTGCCTGGCTCAAAAACCCTCTCAGAGGCCGGGCTCCCGAGGTCTGTGAGGCCTGTGTGACCGGGCCCTCTGACTTTCCACATCTGCCCCACCTCATCTGCCCCACTGCAGCTCCGTCTGGGTCCCAGGACGGCCTTTCCCTCTCTCCCTGTCCCCAGCTGTCTCCAGCATGACTGACGGTCACCCTCTCACCCCTGCCACGCCAGGAACAACGCCCGGGCAGCTGTGGGTAAGCAGGTACCTGGGAGGACTGGTAGATCTCCAGGCGCATCCTTTTGGCTGCTTTTCTCGTCTCGCTCTCGCAGGCTGCCGCCAGGATGTTTTCTGCCATGGCCGAGGTCAGGTGGGGAGGTGTGGGTCTCGTCTGCAGGCAGAACGGGGATGGGGCCGGTGCTGGGGCTTACCGAGACCCTGCCCTGGAGGTGGCTGGGACAGGGCTGGCGTGTGTGCTCCAGGACCGTGATCTATGGAACCGCGTAATCTTTCTGGGCCTCAGCTTCCCTCCTCTGAGAATCAGGGATCGTGGTTCCTGCTCCCAGGGGCATCGGGAGGGTCAAGGGGAAGTGTCTGGCCAGGGGGGCCACCCAGGAGTCCCCGGGGGGGTGGCGCAGAGGGAGCAGGTGGACCGGGGACAAGGGGCTCACCATCTCCATGCCGTTCTTCTTCATGCGCCGGCAGGACTTGAGGTATGTGCGGATGCGCTTGCGGGCCCGCTCCTGGAACTCGGGAAACTGCCGGCTGCAGGACTCGATGATGGCCTGGATCTTCTCCTTGGGCTGCTTGGAGATGGGCACCATGCGGTCCAGGTTCTCGTCCACAAAGAGACGCACAAACATCTGTGGGAGACACCGGCTGTAGGAAGGGCCGCCGCGGCTGTGGCCCCGGCCCCCACCCCGCCCATCCCTCACGGCGCTCACATTGAAGGCCTTGAGGCGCTCAGGGTCCATGCCCTCAGAGTCGTTCATCTTATCGTTGTCCTCGTGGTCATCGTGGTCGTCATCGTCGTCATCCGCCGTGGGGGCCCGGCCCACCGTCAGGTCCTCAGGGCAGCCACTGACCTCGGTCTTGATGGAATCGTAGCTCCCGGAGCTGTAAGGGGGCGACTGAGAGAGGGCAGGGGCCGGAGGGTCAGACCAGGCCCGCTCGTGGTCTCCGACAGCCACGGAGAGCTCGGGCACCGGGATGGTGAGCGCACCTAACCGCCGCGCTAGCCACAGTTTCGAGGTCCTGTGTCACTTCCCCTCTCCACTCCCTTCCTCCGTGAATGGAGATGCCCGGGGGCAGCAGCAGGCAGGGCAGCAGAGGTCTGGGCCCGTGTGAGTGCTCTACTCGGCGGCAGCGCCCACAGCATGACCCGCCGCATCGTGTGAGGGACGGGCACTCGTGGGAAGGGTTCCCAGCCTCTTCTGCTTCTGCCAAGGCTGGCTCTGGTTTTGGGGTTTTCCTCCCCGGTCCCCAAGGAGCCGCAGCCCGAGCCGGCAACCGAGCTGTCACACAGGCAGCGAGTAAGCGCCGTCTGTCAGGGAGGAGGAACAGACGGGCTGGGAGAGGGAACCAGCCAAGGCGACAGGTCCATCAGGCAAAGCGCATTCCCGAAACTCCTGGGCTGGGGTTCCCCTGTCTGCTGCCACTCCTGGGGAGACACCGTGAGCCCCATCACGGGGAGGGGGTGTGTGCAGAAAGGGGGAGTGGGAACCAGGCCCAGCTCCCCAGGCAGTCACCGTGTCGTTCAGCAGAGGAGGGACCCAGCTGCCTACTCCCACCCCATGAACACCTCAGAGAATAAGCCTCTTTTTGTGGGGATCACAGCTCTCGCTGAAGAACAAACGGATAAAGATGGACACTGACCGGCGCCCGGTCCTGCTGCGGCTGCGGCCACCAGGACTCTCTGTGACCATCCCACGGGAGATGTGACCCACCTCCCAGGGCCCCCGGCCTGGTGCCCAACTCTTGATCCACACACAGACTTTAACGGGCAGAGACACCTAGGTCCTCCGGCCGGGTCACGACAGACTCGCAGTGGAGAGTCGAGAGACCTTCCAGGCCCTGGGCCAGTCCCATTCCCAAGCTGCTCCTTGGCCAAGTCCTCTGCCAGGGCCAGGGGAGACAGAAACCGTGAGACACAAGCTGCTGGTGGCACGGGTGCTCCCATCTCACTTCCTCGGCCCACACACGTGGCCTGAGCTCACGGCGGCAAACTCCCTCCCCCTCTGCAGCTCTTTGCTCAGTGCAGGTGGCAGCTATGTCTGACCTCCGTGGCCTGAGCTCAGGCACACAGTGACAACCGAACACCCGCTCATCTGTACAGAACCTTCCCGTGAGACAGGCCATCAGAGGCAAGCACTGGCACCTGCCCTACGCCCTCTGCAGAAGAGAAAGGCCCAGGGAGGGGAGGGAAGCTGTGTAGGGGTACCCGGCTGGAGCGGAGGGGCGTAGGGCTCTGATGAGTCACCTCTGGCCCTCCTCCGGCCCTGGCAGGAGAAAATGCTCCTGCACAGAGAGAGTTCAAGTGCCCAGTAATGCACTGCACCACTGCAGGAGACCCCCGTGGCCCAGAGGCAGCAGGCGCAAGCGGAGGGGGGTGGGGCAGAAAGCAGGAGGGAGTTCCTGGTGGTGGGGGCACCTGTACGGGCCAGCCTTCCCTGGTGGCCACCCCCGCCTCCCATCAGCTTGGCCTACTGAGTTTCAAACGTTCACATCCCTGGGGCTTCAGAGGCCTCATTCTTTTTCCGCACCATCTGTAAAATGGGGACAGGCGTGCAGAGTAGCCGAGAAAGGTGGGGACTTGGTGCCGCAAGCGGCCACTTGCTGCTGTAATTTGCAGCAGACTCTGTGCTGGGGGTTGAGGGAAATAGGCCACACGTCACCCGCTACCTTCATTAAGGTGGGGCCCACCCCTCTTTACAGATGGTGACACAGGCTCAGAGGAAGGAAGGCCTTGCTTGAGGTCACACACTGTGTGATTTCTTATTCCAGAGCCTTCCCAGGAAAATGACAGCAGCCACAGCCTCCTCCCTGACTTGGCGTCACAACTCTGGGGACACACAATGTCATTTCAGCCTCGTGCAGCCCTGACGTGTACAGGAAGCAGGGGGCTCACATCTCAGGCGGGCCCACAGCCCCACACACCTCAGGGGTGGTCTTCACCCCGTACTTGACGCGGCTCCGCAGTCCATCGGTGCCACAGCCGTCCGAGGGGTAGGATGGTGTGCCGAGTGCTGCGCCCGGCGGGAGCTTGTCACACAGGTTGATGGGCTGATCTTCGGAGGTGGCGGTGAAGTCCATGGGGGCCACGGCGCCGTTGCCATTCATCTCGGGGAAGGCGGGGTCGCCCTGCGTGCTGCTGGACGTGGATGGGTTCAGGGTGGAGGAGCCATTGCCGCTGCCACTCTCAGAGGAGGAGTCATCTGGAACAAGAGGCCTGGGTGTGAGGCTCCACCTCAGCCCCTCCTGCCCCCTAACGCGCCCTGGGGGATCGCGGCCACGGCAGCCACAGGGAATACTTGCCCCGTCTTGTCCTCACAGGCGTCTCTGGGCAAGAGGTGAGCCCTGCTGTCGAAGAGGCTAGCTGTGCCCCTGCCCGATGGAGGGACAGGGCCCCTCTGCCTGAAGCAGGCCATCAGGAGTGGAGCGCCCGTAGTGATCTCCTGCACTCCACACCCGTGACACCACATCCAGGCTCGAGGGAGGCCCAGCCTCAAGGGCCCGGGACCGAGTGGCTGCTGCCTCAGGTCTGACCAGCCTGCTGCGCGCCAGAGGTGCTTGGACACCCAGAGCTGGCTTGGGGCCTGACCGGCATCCCCCTCTTCCTCTAACTCGCCACTGCCCTGCCCCTTCACACCCTCTCCCCACAGTGGGCTCTCAGCTTCCTTCATCTGCCCAAGGAAAAAGGGATAATGCCTCCATTGTGACCTCCCCCCTCCTCCCCCAGTTACCCACTCTTCCCGCATGTGGGCCCTGCCTAGTCCTGGCAGCTTACACACAGACAGTGCCCCCCTCTCCCCCCAGAGCTGCCTTCTGTGCAAGGTCAGGTGGCCTTGGACATCCTGAGCCAGGGCTGCAGGCTCAGGGGGCTGCATTCCTGGCATCTCAATAGGCTGTCTCTGCTTTCCAGAGGTGACAACCCAACAAAGCTCTGCCGAGGGCGCCCCCTGCTGCGGAGAGCACAGTATTGCCTGGTGGACCGGGGAGGACAAACTTCAACTGAGGGGTTAGACATTTTCAGATAAAATTCCAGGCCCCTCTCCCCAATCCAGGCCCAGCCTCCTGCTTGATCAACTGAGACGGCGGAGGCCAAAGCAGGTTGAGCTCCCGGGGTCACGGCCAGGTGAGTACCGAGCGGTTCCCGGTGGCGCCCAGGTGCCCCCGGGGCTCGGCACCAGGACCCAGAGCTGGTGGGGGAGGGGGGAACCACAGTGAGCCTAGACCGCATCCCAGGCCACCCCTTTCCCCAGGCCAGGGTCGCGCAAGACCCCACCCCCACTCTCCCAGCCAGCAGATTATGAAGATTTAGTCCCCGGGGCTGGGCATTGGGCACGCGCACCGCCAGAGCGTCCCCATGGCGACCGAGCGGCTCTAGCGCCCCAACCAATCGCTGGCCTCCCGGCTGCCCGGGGGCGGGGCCGGGCTGCCCATCAAGCAGCCGAGCCCGGGGCAGAGGGGGATGGGAAAGGCCGTGGTGAAGTGGCACCCCTCCCCCCCTGGCTGCCGCAGGTCCCCTGGGCCAGGCTGCCCCTCCTTCTCCTCTTCCCCCTGGCAGCCACGGCTCCCTTCATCCTCCTGCAGGTCAGCTCCAGGCTCTGCTCAAAGCCGCCCCACAGCTCCCTGCTTGCTGAACGACACCCCAGAGTCCCTGTGCCTGCGTCCTTGCAACCTCCAGGACCTCACCACGCGTCCGCTGCCCCCCTCCTCCTCCATCACAGATGGGCCTGGTTTTCCTCCAGAAGGATCTCCAGCGACCAGAGCAGATGTTGGCGGAATGAACAAATTGCCCGGCAGTATTTACTGAGCACCTACTGCATGCCCGCACAGTCCCAGGCTGAGAAACAAAGTAACAATGACAACCAAGGTGCCAGCCCTCCTGGAGGGACAGATGCTCATTACCAAACCACAGGAAAGTGGCTGCCCTCCCTCCCTTCATCACACCCACCTCCACCCCACCCCTTTCCAGCACCAGCCTATTCTTGTTCCATAACCTTCCTGCTCTCCAAAGACCCCTGAAGACTATCCTCCAGACTCCCGCTGGGTGTGTTCTTAGTCCCCTGACTTCTGGAGTCCAGACCCCACCCTCCTGGCCACCGCGGGACCTCACATCTCCAGGCCTTTGCTTGGGCTCAGGCTCTGCTGCCTGCCTGCCATGTTGCTTCTAACTCAGAAAATTTCAGTCTACCTTCGAGGCCTGGCTCAATGCGGCCTCCTCAGGGCAGGCCTCCTCTTCCACTGTCCCTGGGAAGGAGCTACAGCCCAATGCCCGTCCTTCCTGGGGATACTTCGCGCCTCCTTTGCCTGGCCCAGGGTGAGTTCTGACGGCTGCCTACCTCCCACCTGTTGCCAGAGAAGCCCCCACACATGCAGGAGCCTCTTCTGGAGCTGAGGAGCTGGAAGGCAGGGATGGGCACCCATACTGACTGATCACGTGAACCCCTGTTTGCTCTGGCAGGTGCCCATTCTTGGCCCACCTTATAGGTGAGACTTCACACCCTGGCATCATTCCTAATAGGCCAGCTGCTTGACCTTGGAGGGCTTTGGCTTCCTCTTCTGGAAGGAGGGGTTGATAGGAAGGCACCATGCTCTGCACACAGTGAGCCAACTGTCCCAACGCAGGGGCGTCAGGCCCACGGCCTCCTGCGGTGCCACACCCCTGCACAGGCCCACGGGTGGCACCCCAACCACCTGCCTCTCTGACTAGGTTTCATCGTGGGAGGACGGACCTCCCTTGCCCTACACCTATGGTGGAAGGGGAAAAGGGGATGCGTGCCTACTCCCAGCCTCCCACAGCTCAGGAGCCCAGGGTGGCCCCAGGGCTGTGCATCCTTGCTGCTCGGCCAGACAGCCACAGGCACCGGCTCCGACTGCAACGCAGCACCCTCTTCCCAGTACTCCGAGGCTGCTCTCATCCAGTAAGGGAAGTGGCTGTGCAGGTGGGACCAGGAGGTGCCAGGAGTCCAGACCAGGCATCCTGAGTTTTTAGAAGAAACCGGAAATCTGCACCATTATGTAAATATCCAGATTTTAAAATGTTAATGACTGACTTACATTGTTTCCATTTTGAAAGACCTTGCCAAACCAAATGTGGTCTATCCATGCAATGGAATATTGTTCAGCCCTAAAGAGGAATGAAATACTGTCACACGCTACAACACGGATGAACTCTGAGAGCATTATGCTGAGTGAAAGAAGCCAGACACAACGGGACAAATACTGAATGAGTCCCCTTCCACCCAGTGTGTGGATTAGACACATGCATAGAGACAGAAAACGTATCAGGGCCTGGAGGAGGCGGGACAGGGAGCTACTGCTTAATGGATATAGTTTGGGGTGAGGAACACTGTATTTTAGAAATAACGGTGCTGGTTGCACAACACTGTCAATGTCCTTAGTGCCGCTGAATTGTACGCTTAAAAATGGTTAAAATGTAACATAAGATTTTTATGTTATACATATTTCACCACAAAAGTCCCCCCAAAACCAAAAGAACCCCAAAACCTTGAGCAGGCCAGCGGGCCCCAGTTCACAAGCTCTGTTCCCACCTCCTCCCGCCACAGGCCAAGGCCCTCCCACCTCCGCACCTCGCCCGGGGGCAGGGAAAGCCAGCCACACACACAGCCCACCTCGAGCGTGTGCTCCCCCGTCATCCTGCCGGGGCCACCCTCAACCCGCGTGCCGACCACCCGCAGCGCCACCCGCTCACAGACTGCCTCCCACTCGGGTCCGTTTTTTGCCAACTGGAGAGGCCGTGGGTTTTAGGCAGAATGCAGAGGGGCCGTGTCACCTTGAAGATGCCACTTTACCTCCTTGAGCCTCGGTTTCCTTTCCAAATGCGTCTCCTGTCAGTAAACCAGGATGCATGAGGTGTAGACAATACTGGCGTAGAGAGTAGGCGCTAAAAAAGAAAAAGCTGGTTCTCTATGCCCCGCTGTCTTCCTTCATAACGCACCTGCTTCCTACACACAGGGGCTCCGGAGGGCCCGCCAGAGCCCGGCCGGGTGCGAAATCTGAGGTGGGCCAGGGAGGAGGAGGGGGAGGCCAGTGCCCGCAGGATGCTCTTCCCACCCTTGTCCCTTCCCTGCCTGAACACTTCCTGGTGTCAGGCCCATGAGGGGCACTGGGGACTCAGCAGTGAAAAGAGAGGGTGGTCGCTGTCCTGGCGACTCATACTCCAGTGAGCAAAAAACCAGACACAGGGCTCCAGAAGAGACTGGGCCCCAAAAAGACAGTCGTGAGCTTTCTGGCCCTTGAGCCCCGACGGCAGAGCCCCATCTCCAGAACTCCTCCCAAGGAGGGAGGGACACCAGGAGGGAGGGAAGGAGGGAAGGCTTTTTGTAAGAAGCAGCCCATGGAAGAAGCCTCACTGGAGGAGGCTGAGAAGGCCCTGGGACTAGGGAGAAGGCCCCTGACCCTGGTGGGGGCAAAGAAGGTGCTGCTGGGGAGGGGGTAAGTGTATCCATCCGTCAGCCCCGCCCCCCCCCCACCCCAGGCAGCGGCAGCTGCATGAAAGGAGTTCAACCCCCTAAGTGGAAGCCAGACTCCCTCCAGAGGGGGCCCCTTGCTGCCACCCACTGCAGCTGTGCCAGCTGCGTACCTTTTCACTTGCTGTTCCCTCTTCCGACACTCTGTCCCCAGCTGCCTCTCCCCCTCAGGGATTTGCTTCAAGGTCACCTTCTCAGTAAGACCTCCCTGCCCCCGCTCTGACAGGCTGACCCCTTTACCTACTTTTTCCAGACCATTTTAATCACCTTCTGACATACTATGTCTGTGGCCTGTGCCCAGCACCCCTTCCCCACGTAAGCTGCCCCAGCCCAGCAGACCCAGGGTCAGCAGGGCTGTGCTGGGTGGGCCCAGATCACTCCCGCCTCTCCAGAACCCATACCCCTTCCTCTGGGGGAGGGCACCCCGAGTCTTCCAGGGGGAAGTACGTGCCCCACGCCTGGCCAGTCGGCACAGCCCATCCCGGCGGTCAGTGGGCATGTGACCAAGCTGGACCCGTGAAAGTCAATCCTGGGGCTCTGGCTGAAATGTTTGGAAAGAAGTGCTCCCCCAAGCCCCCAGGGCTGCTGAGCCCGTTTGGCAAGGCTGAATAGCTGTCAGGAATAAATCCCCCTTATATCCATCCTTGCCTAAAGCCAAAGAAGAACCTAGACTTTTCGGTTACAGGAGCCAACAGTTTCCTTACTGGGGAAGGTAGCCGGAGTCTCTGAGTGATCCACAATCCTCCCTCTGGGAGGAGCCCAGGGACTGGAGCCCAAGCCAGGCTGTCTCCTCACTGCGGCCCACCACAGCCCCACTGGGTCGGTCCCCCTAGCTCAGTCCTGAGGTGGCTGGTACCCGCAGGAAGGGCTGGCGGCAGCCCCCGCCCCCGCAGCGCCTGGCACCGTTTGGGGAAAGAAGGAACAGAGAGAAGCGTCAGCACCCCAGGCTGAGGCAAGCTGGGTTCCGGTCCGGTCCCAATTCTTCCCTCCTCCCCACTCCCTCCAAAACAGTGTGATTTAAAGGAGATACAGGCACGTATTCAAACGCGTGCCCGAATGAGGCCGGCGGGGCCAGGGCAGGAGCAGGTGCAGGCCTCGCTGTCTCCCGACCTTGGGCACAGCCCGCCTCCTTGGCTCCTCTTATCTGCAGTCCAGGGAGTTGCCGCTGACGCCCTGTTGGGCTCTGACACTTTATGACCCTGTGAAAGAACCCAGCTGGCCCCAGGGGCAGCAGGGGCCCTGACACACGGGGTGTGGGAGTTGGGCCCTCCAGGGCGCAGGCCTCCGGCCATGGGTCTCGCCGGGCGGACACGTGTTCTGGTCCAACCCGTCCCAGACCTGGCCAGAAGTGACCCTCTTGTGTCTACCCGGTCCTTGTCTGTGCTGCTGTGGCAGGACGGGCATCCCACCCAAGGCCAGGCCGCCGGAGCCTAGAACAACGCCAGCGGGGTGAGACCGCCCCCAGCCTGTGACTGTGTGTGAACAACAGACAGAAGGGCGCCCTGAGTGGCCGCAGGGGAGCCGCTGGGGGGTGCACCCCTTCTGAACGTTTCCACAAAGCCAGGCCTCCCCGGCTCTGGCAAAGGACACCTCCCCGATTCGGGCAGGACGCGGAGCCCACCACCTGTGCCCGGAACGCCTCGGGCAGGGAAGGGCCGAGGTGCCCATCTATTTAACGTGGGGCGATGTGCTGCTATTCCAATGGGGGAATTAGCGATGAATGGGGGAAATTGTTCCTCCCTCTGTCCCGTCTCCAGAAGGAGACAAAAACCCCTTTTACCTCAGCAAACAATGCCCTTATGTGGGCGCCAGCGCCCCGCAGCCCGCACAAGCCCGGCTCTGTGCGAGCCGCCAATCGCCACACCGGGCTCTGGGGCCGCAGCCAGCGGCACCCTCTCCCAGTGGGTGACCCGCATCAGCTCCCAGGGCGGGCTGGGAAAAGGTGGGAAGGTACCCCACCACTGAGACCACGGGCCGGGCCTGTGGCCGCACCACCCGGCATGCCCAGCGCGGGCTGCCTTCTGCGGCCAGAGGGGCGGCGGCTGAGGCAGCGCCCCCTCCTCCGTGGGCTTCTGTCACAGCGGCAGCCAGGAGGGGGAGAGGAGGGGGCATTGATAATTCACACACAAAAGAGCTGGGCTGGGGGGAGGAGGGGGGTAGAGGGCTGGAGCCGGCAGCCCCACCGTGGGCCAGGAGGAGTAGACACCAGGGCAGGCGCAGGGAGTCTGCAGAGCCGGCCCTTCCTCCTCCTCCGCCCGCGCTCTGAATTTGGGTGTGCACCTCACCAGGGCCGGTCCCCGCCTGCTCTGACAAAGGCCAGTGGCCTGGGCCATGTTTACATGATGCATAGTTCCCAGGAGCACCAGGCTCCTGGCAGGCTACCCTGCTCTTCCTCCCGGAAGGAAGGGGGAGGGCCTTGGGGTCAAACGGGGGACACAGAGGAGTTGGACCAGGCGGTCTTGCTGGGATCCCACCATCCTGGGTGACAGGGCCACACGGGGTGCCCGCCCTGCGGTCTGGCCGTCAGGCCCCCGGCTGCCCACCGAACTGTCCCTTCGAAGCATCCCATCCCACCCTTGTGGTTCCAGGGGCAGGCCGGCCCCTGCTCCCCACCATGCTCCCCACCGGCCTCCGCTCTTGCCTCCTAATGCCACGGACCCAGGGACGCCGGCACCTCTACTCCACAGCATCGCCTTCCCACCCGGCCTTTTGCAGGTCGTTCCTTAGGCAGGCACCGACGCCCGGGCCCTCAGAGACTAGAGCAGTGCTGTCCAATAGAAACAGAATGTGAGCCAGCCATGGACTTTCCCGTTTTCTAGTAGCCACATTTAAAAAGTGAAAAGAAACAGAGAGAATGAATTTTAACAATCTATTTTATTCAGCCCAATATAGTCAAAATCTTATTTCAACAAGGAGTCAATACTGTGTTAAAACTGAGCTATTTTACATTCTTTTTTCGTACGACGCCTTTGAAACTCAGTGCGTATTTCACACACACAGCACACCTCAGTTTGCAGGAGCCTTTCTAACAGCCATCTACAGCCATAGTATCAGACAGCGCAGACCTAGATTTCCCCCTCAAACTGAAATCCTGTCTCTCAGTGCAGGAGCCCCTAGTGAGGTGTCTGACCCACAGAGGAGTTGGGTCTTGGGGGCAGGGGGCCGGAGCAGGGCTGGCATCAGGGCACTGGGGACGGGTGCCACCTTCAGTGGGGGATGATACTAAGTGTCAGGCGCCAGGCACACTGTTCCCGATCTGCGCAAGCACCCCACGGCAGGCATCGGGGAGGAACCAGGGGCTCCCCGAGGGGAGTCATCGGCGATCACACCGCGTGTGTGGCAAAGCCCAGACAGGCCCCCGATTTCCCAAGGCACCTGCCCTCTTTCTCCTCTAGGCCTCCATTTGCCCATCTGTACCGTGGGACGGTCCCCACCTCTGCCGCCACCCCACTTCCTTCGGCTTCTCCCCCAACACGCACTGGTCAGGTATGCCCAGTGGGAGGTGCTCCCGCTATGGACAGGCTGGGTCTGTGTCTTCCCAGGTCTGACATCTCCCTGGCCCCACCCTCTAGGTCAAGCACGGGCAGTGAGAAATCCATGCCAACAAAACATACAAAGCTCCAGCCAATATGCCCACTGCACCCCTACCACCCCCCCTACCAAACAAATCGTGTGTTCTGAGAGCAAACAGAGCCACTTCAGGTGACCATGTGTGGATGATTCACGGGGCAGGGCCCGGGCCCCAAAGCCTGTGCGTGTGTGTGTGGCATCTGAGGGCCCTGGAAGGTCCTCCACCAGCCTTCCCGGAAGCTGGCCTGGGTTCGGTGCACCTCAGTCCTTAGGTCAGAGTGATGACGCCACCATGGCTCCGGTCACTTCCTGGTTCCCGAGAAAGCTGCCCTTCGACAGGCTGGGGTGGCAATGCCTCTCTTGCATGGCCCCCACCCACCCTGGGTATGCTCTCCAGCACAGCAGGGCTGTGTCTGCAGAGGGTCAACGGGGAACTGGGGTCTAATGCATCCTAGACCGAGGGGCAGGAGCAGCAGGACGGCTCTGATCTCCCCGACAGGCCGGCAGATGCAGGCTAATCTCCCAGGGGTGTGTGGGGGGGGGGGTCGCCCTCTCCCTTAGCAGGTCAACCTCACCACCCCAGGCCAGGGAGCCTGTCCTGCTCTAATGTCCTCACAGGCATCTGGGGGCCTAAGACCCTGGCAAACCCACACAAGGCCAGGGCTGTGCAGGCCCCGCCTGCTCCTGGGATAAAGGGATCCCTCGGTGCTGTCTCCCAGCCTCTCTCATCCCTCAGTGGCTGGAGGCCAGGACAGCCTAGCATTGTCTGTGAGGCCAGCAGCCCAGCTGATGATGGACACTTTCCTGTGACCCAGGACTGCCAGGGTGGCCCATGGCCAATCCCCAGAAAGACTTGGGCCCCAGTTCTCTGTTCCTTGGGGGAGGGCAGGGCAGAGGGATCATTCCGTGTGGATGTTTGGAGCCTTGACTAGGAACAAACAGCTCGTGCTCTGGAAGGAGGGAGTGTGACCTGTAGCCAGAGAATGGGGCCCAGACCCGGTTTCTAGCCTTAGCTTAGACAAGTAGGGTCAGGGGTGGCCAGGGCCAAGATGACAACAGGTGTGAAAGAGAGAAAGCTCAGTTTCAAAGCTCACTGCAGGACAAGTCCCTCAGAAGCCATCCCCAGTTGGCCACGGTGAAGGGGCCACAATCCTCCCCCAATGTGACAGTGACCAGGGCAGACACGCAACCATGAGCGTTGGGGTCCCCAGGGAGTCAGCTGTAAGCAAACCATAAAGCTCCAACCCCAGCAATGGGCCTGCCAGAGGGCGGGCACCATCCACAGAGCACACTAAGTATCCGGAGCACAGGGGTGGTGTTGGGGACTGTCTGAGCCCGAATGGCCTGCTCCCAACTCCTACAGAGCCCTTCCGCACTAGCAGGGCGTCCCCTGTCCTCTCCCTTGCACAAGCAGCATCCACCCCTTGCCGGGAACCCTCCCGTGGCATCCTCAGTGCCCAGGAGCCTTCTCCTTGGACAACGGAACAATCTCACAGCTGCCTGCCTAGCTACCTGCCTGTGTGGAAGCTTGGAGACAGGGTCAGGCGGATCCAGAGGCAGGGTCTTGAAGGACTCAGGGTCCCTGGCACATATGAGCAGGGTGTGCGACAGGAGTTCACAAGATGCCAGGACAAGCTGTGAGTACCTGACCTCCCATCCCAGCTCTTTCCAAAGCAGCAAGGCTCTGGGTGGGTGGGTGGATGGATGGATGGATGGATGGATGTGTGTGTGTGTGTGCGTGTGTGTGTGTGTGTGTGTGTGTGTGTGTGGTAGAGCAGGAGCAAGGAACACTGGTGTGACGCTGTAAGGGAGCTGTGGTCAGGACCACACGGGGATCATGTGGCAGACAGGACCCAGAGGGACCTGAACAGATAGACTGGACGGGACCAAATGAGGCTGGTGAAGAGTCTAGAAATTGGGACCAGTGAGGAGAACCCCTCAGCCTTTCAAGGGAGGCCCTGACCTGCCAACAGCCCCTCAGCCCGCGCGTGCCAGTTGGCAGTGAGCCCGGGTGCCTGGCCCTCCAGCACAGCCCCCTGCACCAGGCTGGCCACTTATGAGGAAATGGCCCCACACCCATTTGTTGAGCCTCTCCTGTCCCAGGCTTGTGCTAAGCTCTGTCACTGTCTCACCCAGCTCTCATCTCTCTGTCCAGTGAGGGCAGATGACTGCCCCAGGCCCCACAAGCAAGGAGCGAGGAGTTGCGAGTGGAGGCAGGACCGAGCCTGGGGCAGGGCAGCAGGGCTACGGCCGCCCCCTTCCCCTGCACACTGCGCTGCAGGGAGGTGGGGGAGGCACACTGAGAGAGGCCCCGGCTGGTGAGGAAAGGAGGGACAGCCCCACTGCTCCCCAGGGGACAGCCCCTGCCGCCCGGGCTACGTTTCTGGGCGGTGGAGGGCCCTACTTGTCAGCAGGCAGGAAGCCTCGGTCTTCTCTCAAAGAGCTCCCAAGGACCTCAGGGCTAATGGTCACATTAGCCTGTCCTACGTCAGCAGAAGCCAGGAATCAGAGCCAATGACTTGCCGAGGACCACCGGGCAGAGACGGGACTGGCCAGAACCAGCTCAGGAGACCCATGGCACAGTGCCAGGGCCTGCCTGCAGGGGGCCACGTCCAACTGAGACCTGGCCCACAGACATGGCCCCAGCTCTCTCCATCCTCCTGGCTGCAGCCTCCCTGCCCCGTCTCTCCTGTTTGGAGGCTGGAGTCCTGGGGAGCTTCTGGAGACATGTGACCCAGGAAACCCCCAGCCCTGGCATTCAGCACCTTTTCCCCTGCCCAGCCTCCTCCCTGGGAGGAGCACAGACGTGCTTGCTACCTGAGCCTTCCAGGCACGCCTCAGGCCCCCTGTGCCTGCCTTCAACATCACACCAAACACAGCCTGCTTGCTCCCACGGGCCTCCTCTGGTCCCCCATCTCTGCCACTAGCTGCTCAACAGCCATTGGTTGAGCTGCTACTCCATGGTCAGAGCTGGGGGTAACGTCCAGAAGAGGACACTCATCCCGGTGCAGGGCCCTGACCCTGAGGATACCCCCCGCGTGGCGCTGTCTGAAACAATGAAAAAGAGGAACTCGAATGTCCTTCCCCACAAGTGGCCCAAACGCTGGCTCCAGAGTCAGAGAGACTTGTGGTCTGGGCAAGTTACTTCCCCCTCAGGAGAGGACATGTCCTTCCCTGTAGGAAAGGCATGGTCATAGCTCTGAGCACCCAGCAGGCTTGGGAATGGGGATTCCAGTCACTAGGATGACTGGACAGTCTTCAAAAAATGCCACATCACTGACAGGAGAGGCAAGTAGCATTAAGAAGAAAAAAAGGTGGCTGCAACACTACATAATCCCCCTGCCTTTTTTTTTTTTTAACAAGACTTTTATTATATGCAAAGAAAAGACTGAGAAAAATATGCCCCAAATATTGGTATTTTTTTCTTTTCTTTTGCTCCATTTTTCCCCCTAAAATTTCTACAATAAATGTAATATTTGTGAAACCAGGAGAAACCTAAGATAGGTTTCTACAGAGGCACACCTGCCCTCAGGAGGCTTACAGCCTGGCAGGGATCCCACATTCTTGTGCCTGTCCCTCTCTGCCTGACTCCTCAAAGGCAGGAACAAGGGCTCAATCTTCCCATGACCAAACTGATAAGAGTCCTGAAAGAACTGAAGACCCCCCCCCCCCACCCCTGCCAGTGCCTTTGGTCATGGCTCCAAACCCTCCCCATCTGCAGGAAGGGAGTGCCGGCACCGGGTCACCGGAGGGAAGGAAGAAGACAGGTCCAGTGTGGTGTCCTGTGGGCCTATAGGAGCGGTCTCGTCTGAGAGGCACATACAAGGGGTCCTGAAATGCCCCAGGACACCACACAGCCCCTGGCCGGCAATCCCCACCCCCACAATCCTGCAGGAAGACGACCATGCAGGAAGAGGGAAGCGGGACCCTCTGCTCTCCCCTGGCGCTGGCTTCCTGTCTGCCGGAGAGGTGAGTAATGTCCGCTCCCCACCCCCTCGCATCCCTTCTGGAGGCCAGGCCTCACATTTTCCGTTCAGGAAGGGGCAGAGCAAGAGGCCAGTGAAGCACATCAAGGAGAAATCAAGGAGCAGGCCCTGGCCTGGCCCCGCCCTCTGCAGCCCAGACTGCCTGGCCGGCCCATGGCCCCCTGGGACCCTGGCCTGGCCCGCATCTGAAGCCTGGGGGGCCTGCGGGCTTGCCTTGCCCATGTGTGTGCTCTTGTTCACCATTTCATTCGCGCATCCATTTGACAGACCATTACCCCCACCTGCTCTGTGCCAGGCTCTGTGCTGGGTTCTGGGGTCCTAGCTTTCAGGGTGCTTATGCTCTCTGGGGGAGAGATGGACATGAGGCAGATAATCTCACCGACGGGACATGACTACAGACTGACAAACTGGTCCCAAGTCAACTCCAGACTACAGTGTCTCTGGACAAGGTCTCAACAGCTAGCTTCTCCCAGGCGTCTTCTCTCTACCCCAGAAGGCACCCCCTGAACCAAGTGTCTTTCCAGTCACCTGTGATGTACACAGAGTTCCATTTGGACTCATAGGCCAAAGCCTCAGATAGGGCCTAGCTGCAGGTCTGGAAAAGACTTGGCCACGCGTGGGCAAGAGGCCACAGCAGGAACAGCCTGGATCACTCTGGCCCCAAGAAGCCAGTGCTTGGAATACATGAGGGGAGGCTCCTCTGGTTCCCAGGCTCCCCCCTCCCCCATCTTCTGGGGAACTTCACACATGGCCAATACCTGCCAAGGCAGAAACAGGAGGGCAGCCTCCTTCGGCACTACCGCGAGAAGGGTCAGATCACCCAAATTCTCTTCATCATCTCCTACGTCTCATGAGGTGGGACAAGAGTGTATGCTCACCCACGGCAGCGACAGCCCCCAGCAGGGAAGCACCTTGTGCGTGGTGTGTCCCTCCCCCACCCCAGCCCAGTGTCTGCTGCTGTGATTTCAGGGAGCCAGGAACAGCACCCAGAAAAGAGATCCGTGAAGTACATCCTTGCAGGCAGGGGCGGGCTTGGGGGAAAAAGCACAACCATGCATGTTTCAGGGCGAGTGCATTCCCACTCCCTGCACATCTCAGAGGCAAGCTCCCAGGGATGAAAGCTGGTGTGCTAATTCATTTCTGGTCTCGGCATGGGGACCTGGCCCGCCAAGACCCAGTCTTCATCTGCATTTGTTAAAATTTGAAAAGGGAAGGAGAGAAGAGGGGGTGGTGAAGGCAGGCGAGGGGGGGGGGGGCAGGGGGGAGGAGGAGGGGAAAGAGGAGGGCCCAACACATACACCTACAGGTGTGAATGTGTGCAAGCTACCTGGCTTCCCGAAATGGTTCTGGGCCGCATCACTGGCCAGCACGAGTGGTGCACTCCCTGGGACAGCCTTGGAAGCCCCACACTTTCTGGCTAAGGGAAAAGACCCAGGTGCTCAGATTGGGGATATCCTCAGGAACAAAGAACCCAACTGGTCCCCAACAAGGGTGGGCCTATATCCCCTCCGGATGGTGTGCTCAGAGGTAGGTCTTGATGAATGTCTGTTTCTTTATTCATTCAGGCAACAAATATTCAGCAGGCCCCTATAACGTGCCAAGCATACAGCTGGAGTCACTGGGGACAGAGTAGAGAGCAAGATTGACATGGTCTGTGCCTTGCAGGACTCACAATGGGGGCTTTAGACCTCATCTTTCCAATTTGCCAGCTCCACGGAGGACCGAGGGCCGGAGACCACACAGCAAGCCACCACGGAGGGTTGTGGCTAGGTTCGGAGTCCAGGGTAGACCAGAGCCTCTGCTTGGCCTGTCCCCACCCCGGTCCTTTGTTAACAACTGGGGATACGAGAACACCCCGTAGTCTGATGGTCTCCCGTTGATTCACTGATGGGAGCAGGATCTCGGCTTGTGTCTGCACTGTAAGCACCTTCAGAGAGGGGAGCTGGCTGCGTGCCACCGTGGGGGCTGGGGGGCTGGAGGAGGGCTCTAGGCCAGGTCTGTACCCAGCCAAAACCCTACGGGAACCCAATGCTCTGGAGAAACACAGCAGTCACCAATAGATCCAGGACCAGCAGGGGCAGCAGAGACCAGGCCAGACAACTGGGCCTTCTCAAGGCCTGCGACCCCCCGCACTGGGTCTAGGTCGGCCTCTGGCCAGCACATCAGCCCACAGCCTCCAGACACAGCCTCTGATTAAATAATTAAATTGATGGTATCACAGTCAACACCGTCCTCCCTGTCTCCAGCTCGGGCTGCCTGCCCTGATAAACACCCTGGCACTGTCAGCAGGCCAGCCTGCTTCAGCCCAGTGCCCACAACCAGGAAGGCCTGGGGCGGCGGGAGGGGCAGGGGGACTGCAGGACTACACCCAGGCCGGCTCCCCCTGGGAAGCTCTTGTGGGACCACCTGCAGGATGTGCCGACCCCAGTCTCTGCTTCATCTTCGTGACCGGCCAAGCCCCGGGCAGCGGGGCAGATGATGCTGAAGAATCCCTGCGACCCCCACAGAAATACTCCCTTCTGCTACCTGAGCCTGGAAACTCCCCACAAAGTGCCAAGTCTCCCTGGGAGATGTCTCCAACAAAAATCAGACTGCTAAAGGACGGTTTTGAGCAACAATAACATAAGACTTTTTGAAGAGTGAGTTGCGGGAATATGGCCCCCATTCAGTCCTACTACTCTGAGTTTTTTAAAAAAACGTTCTGGATCCTTCTTGGGAAGGTATAACCCTATGCCCTTGGCTGAGCTCTGCTGGCACAGCCCTTGGTGTGGCCTTTGGGCGTGGCCTTTGATCGGCTCAGATGAGGAGGGAGGTCAGCTGCTGGGCACTTCCGAGCCCCAGAACCCCCAGCAGCATGTGGCTGCCCCCACCCTGTGGGAATACTGGGAGGCGGTTACTGGTCTGGGAGGCTCTGGTGGGGAGGCTCACAGCACGAGGGGGGTCGTGCCGACCTCACGAGGTGTCGGGGCACAAAAGTCTTTTCTTTCCCAGCAGCCTTATACTCCAGGCCCGGCAGAACCACCCTCTGGGCTCCCCAGCCCCTAACCCAGCTTCCCCAGCTGCCTCCAGGCTGGGTCTCCTCCCAGACAAAGCCGGATTCAGGCCTGTGAGGGCAGTCGGGAGGCAGGCGCGCGCGGGTTCTGCCATGGAGACGAACTTTGACCCAAACTGCAAGGCTCCTACCCCTTATTTACTCTTTAAGGCTAACCCGTTTCACAGAGTTAACATTACACCCCTTTTTAACCCTGCACTTCCCTCCCGCATTCCAGGCCCGACCTTTGACCCTTCCTAATTGCTGGTTCTACACCCCAGATCTCTGAGGCTCAGCCCTGGGCTCAGCCCCCACCCCCCAATCACCTCCCCAGAACCCAGAGCCCCACCAGAGACACTGACCACAGGTGCCACCCGGGTCCCACAACTGCACGTGACTGACACAGGCACTGTTGTCTCAGAGCCCCAGCCCCTTGGGGGTTTCACACAGGTGCTCCAGAGTGGACCCCTGGGATCTGACTTCTGACCCCAAGACTCCCATGCCAAGAAGAAGGCCTCCGTTCCGAGGGAGGCCACAGGAAGCTGCCTGGCTGGCCCTGGAGGGCAGTGGGGGCCAGGGAAGAGGCCAGACGGCTCCTGAGCTGGGCCACTTCTTATCACAAGGGCCTGGGGACACACAGTGGACAAGCTTATTGCCTGCTGGCTCACAAGGTGACAGGCAGGGACCCTGTCCTATAGCCTCATGCTGAGTTGCAGAAGCCTAACTCTTGCTTTCACTGCTGGGCAGCTGAACTCTTCCGGGTCAGGCAACTATTAGCCTTCCCAGACCTGAATCACGGTAATTTCGACATCCATATCCCACCAGCCTGTGAGCGTCAGGGCAAACAGACAGGCAGGACAGCCTGTCAGGCTGCCAGCCCCTGAGAGCTCTCTCCGTTTACCTTTGGGAGGACTTGCTCTCCCTGCAGCCGGGGGCTGGAGTGCTGGTGGAGATGCTGAGGCCCTCCAGTAGGACCCCTCGCCAGGCCCCAGCCCAGATTTCTAGGCCCCTGCAGGCAGGCACAGCGCCTTCCTCACTGGCCACCAAGAGACACTCACCGTCCTCTTGGCTGTGGAGGTTCTGAGGGCTCCGCATCCTCTCGTCCTGGCTGGGACTCAGGCTGGAGGCCAGGTGTGGGTCAGCTGACATCCATGTGGAGTCGTTCATATCAAAATCTTCACTGCTCACAGAAGTTTCATCCTGATCAGGGACAAAGAAGGTGGATGTTTCAACAGGGACAGGCTCTGTGCAGCCCCAAGGCAGCATTTTGGGTGAACCCTAGGGCCTGTGGGCATTTGGAAGCCTCCAAAGGCCACAGGGAACCCCCAAACCTTGCCCCCTGTGCAAGCGGTTCGGGCTCTGGTTCCTGTCGGAAGCCAGGGCTGAGGGCCGGCGCTGTCTGTAATTGAAGACAATTATGAGGTCTTGCATCCTGGAGGGGCGGATAGCAGGGCCTGGCTCTTACCCTTGTGAGCCAAGGTTGAAGCAAGCGCTGTAAACAAGGGCCACCACTCCCCGCCCGCAGCCCCGGGAAGAGGGCTCGCTGTGCACAGGGACGGGTGGCCAAAAGCGGGTAGCGAGACATGCGGACACTGCTGAGGCCAAGCAGACCGCCCCCACTAGGACTGCCTCCGACTCCAGCTCCCATGGAGCATGCATGGAATTCCTTTCTCCCACTCCCCCAACCCAGAGGACATTTCTGTCTTCCTCCTTCCTAACCTTTGCTGTGCTTCAAAGATATGCTCTTGGGCAGCTTCCAGGGCTGAAAAGGCCAGCCCCAGAAGTGCAGAGAAGGAAGGGGGTGGGGCAGGCAAGGAGGGTTCGGATCAGACCGCAAAGGGGGTTTGGCTCCAGGGCCTGGGGGGCCCGCCAGGGCCTTCCAAACAGCCGGAGGGCCTGTTAGAGAGGACCACGCCTGCCTCCTCTCCCCTTGCTGGCTTCAGTGAGCCCCTGGCCAGTCATCTGGGAACCCCCAGGGCGGGGCCCCTTCAATCCAGCCCTCCAGTGGGAAGGGACCCCACCTCCTTCTGGCCCAGCCTCTTTCAGGAGCAGCAAGCAACTGTGTTTGGGAGCTGGCTGTAAAATGCAAGAAAGATGGCCCAGCAGCTCCCCCCACCCCCCAACTGGCTTTGCCCCCTCCCCTCTCCTCTCTAGCAGGATACAATGGCATCTGTGGGCCCCCAGTAAGGACCTCTGGCAGAGCCCCCCACCCCCCCAAAAAAGCCTCTCCAGGGCCCCCTCACAAACGACTCTTTTATAATGAGCAAACACACTTTGGTTCGAACTTTCTTCGGAGGCTGTCCCTGAGGCAGACACATCTGTTCTCCAAGTGCTAGGGAACCGGCGTGGATTATCCACCCCTCCCCCACTATGGCAGGCTGGCAGGGAGTTTCCTGGAATTTACAGCTTCTGTGCAGCCAGTGTGTGCCCTCTGCGGCCGAATCCACCACACCAGCTCTGCCCAGCTCCGGGGTCCCCACGAGGCACACCCAGAGCCTCAGGGGACAGAGACCAGGTGTCCTCTTGGGACTTATTCCCCTCCCACCCGCTTCCACTCACCCTGCCTCCCTCCCACTGGCCGCCCTGCTCCTTACGCACAAGCACATCCACCCAGTCTTCCTTGGGTGAAAGCCCACTCACTCACATTCACTCAGACTATGTTCTCACACCCAGAGGGACACACACAGTCAAAAGGCTCTCTCTGCACAAAAGGCACAAAGGGACAACAAAACTCTCCCGTGCGGCCCCCCAGGACGGAACCTAAGAGTGAGAGGGGTGGCTGGCCAGAGAGCGGACCCTTGGAGGCACAGAGCCCATCGAGGCTCTGGGAGCCAGGGGCAGACACATCCTTGCTTGGGCCGCCTGCTCCTTCCCGGCTGCCCAGAGCACACTGTGCTCAGGTCTGACCTGAGGTAGGAAGGCCTTTCCTGGCTCTTGGGTGTCGTTGAAACACCCATGATTTACAAGGCTGAATCTATTAACATCCGGAAGCGCTACCTACTCAAAACGCTTCATGCATTCATTCAACAAGCATTTATTGAACACCTACTACGAGCCAAGCACTTTCTAGGCGTTGGGAAGTTCAGCAGTGGACAAGACAGAGTCCTAGTGCTCCTGGCACTCCCTGTCCCGCAGGGGAGGAGATGGATAATCAGCAGAAAAAACACGTAACAGCTGTGGTGATGGGCTCCGGAGCAGAACGAAGCAGAACGAAGCAGAGCAAGCGGGAGAGGGGCCCGTGGGGCCGTGTTTGTCAGGTGGCCGGGGAGGGCCTCGCCGGTTAGGAAACATCTGAGAGGAAGCCCACAGGAAGTGAGGAAGGTTACCATGCAGGGGTCTGTCTGCACAGGGAGCCTTCCAGGCACTGGCACATGTTGGTGGGTCCAAGGAGCAGCCAGGAGGCCACTGTGGCCGGAGGAGAGGGGTAGGCCAGGGGCGGCGGCGCCACACAGGAGTGTCCCCTCCCAAGGTGCGCATAAGCCTGGGCGGGGCTGTCCGCAGCGGGTCCACTAAGCACACGCCTCACCCAGGAGCGGGGAAAAGTCAGAACCGCTGGGGGCAGCGCTCAAGGTGCCCACACTCTACCCCCCCTCCACCAACTTGAATACGTGAACAGACGCCAAAGTTCATTAGGCACCAAGTGCTCCCCTTTGATCGTCTCAGGTCATCCTCCTCACAGGCCCACCTGTGGGCCTCATGAGGCAGGTGTAGTCGCCAGCCCCATTCCACAGATGAGAAACGGCCGCTCCAAGGGGTTAGGGCGACCGCCCAAGGTCGTGAGCTTACAAGCGGCAGAGCCGGACGTGCGCAATCCTAGGGGCCCAGACGCGCCATCCTTCCCACCTACGAGGCTGCGCCCAGGCTGTCCCCCTCACCCGGAACACCCACCGGCCTGTGGCACCGCACAGCACAAAGTCCGAACGCGTACCTGTCTCACCCACCAGCTCCGGCTGTCTCCATCACTCTTACACAATCTGTCCGCACCAGCAGCCCCCTGCAGTCAGGCACACGCCCCTCAGCTGCGGCATGTCAACATACTCTGGGCTTTGCCCTGACTTTCCCCAGAGAACCTAAGTCCTTCTGAGGGTGGGGACGAGGCTGCGTGTCTCCCGGACACCCCCGCAAGGCCTGCGAGACGCGGGGCACTGGCTGAACTGCCTGGCGGGATCCTGGCGTTTGAGGAGGATGCGGCATCAGTTTGACAATGACGGCCTCGGTCCCGCCACACACGGTTCTCGAATGGAGACCATATGAAACCCGGATGGTGGCTGGCAGGCTGGCGGCAGCACACGGCCCCGCAACGTCTCCCCGTGGCACATGCCAACCACCCCACGCAGGGCCTAGGGTTTCTCTGACTCAGATCGCTTAACTGTCCACCAGAATGACCCCCTCCACCCTTCCCTGCCCTGCCAAGTCGAAGTGGGAAGAGGTGAGCGAAACTTTACACTGAAGTTGACTGACAGCGAAAACCCAGTGCCCACCGTGCCACCGGGGTCTTTGGGGGCAAGGGTTTCACGAGATTTCCCTCCCATGGCTCCATTAAAAAAGCAGGCGCCCACGTCAGGCCTGTCTCAGGATGTGGGACCTGCCCCTCGGAGATCGACCCCAGCTGCCCAAGGGCACCACAGCTAGCTGCAGAGCTGGGCTCTGAACCCAGGCAGTCTGTGCCCAGAGCCCACATCACAGAGCCACCACACCGCGCTTCCTCCCTTCAACTGAAAGAGCCAGACTCCTTAACGACAAAGTGTCTCAGGATGAGACCCACAGGAGACTCATGGGAGATGGAGCTATATTTACACATACTCCCACACGCGCTCCCTCTCTTCAATGAGTGGCACACATTTTCTGAACATCTACTATGTGCTTGTGTTGTGCCGGGGGCACAGACAACGAAGGCTCCTTTCCTTCAGGACCTTGTTATCTACGGAGAGACACCAGCCAAAAATTCTGCCCCGCTTAAGTGCCAGGAGAAAGGGGCTACGGACCCCTCCCAAGCCGCTGATGGACTGCCAAGCTCTCCCCTGGAGAGTGTTCTCACAGCCCATGGGGTCTGCTGCACGACCCCTGGCTCTGAAGGCGGTGGCTCCGTGCAAGGTTCCAACACCGCTGCTGTAGCCGCTTTTTAGGAGAAACCAAGCGTCGTCAACCCGGTTGAAACACAGAAAACGAGTATGTTCTGACGGAGCTGCCACAGCTACTTTTGTGGGAGAGAAGCCTTCCCAGACCCCTTTGCAACCTGGCTGCTACAGCGCAGACCCCAGCCGCAGAGGGCAGGCCGCGACCTCACCCCCTCGACGGAGCCGAGGCTCCAGGAGCAGGCTAATTACACAGGCAGTCGCCGGTGCACGCGGCTCTGAGACCGTCCATGACTGTGCGGGGCGGGCGATGCACTCCTTTCCCGAGGGATCAGCAGGAGGTGGCCAGCGCGGCCTTGTGAGCCGCAGGCTCTTGGGCCTGTGGATTGACTTAGGGTGTTCTCCCCCCGCTCACCCAGAGGTCACAAGTTAGGCCCCTCTTGCTTTTCCCTTCTGGACTCTCAAGGGAATCTGATCTACTAATTTCTCTCTGTAAACACACTTCAGTGAAATTTTCAGTAGAGAATAAAAGAGTGTATACAATCCAGTCTTTCTGGGCCACCTCTCCCCAGACCCCATGAGAGTGACCAGCCAGCTGCCCCCTTCCCCCAGCTCCTCTTACCTCAGACACCTTGAAGCCTACAGCCTTGCCACCTGTTGATAAAAGTCCATCATTCAGCACCAAAGGGCCTGAGCCATTGTGGGCGTCAAAGTGATAGCACCACTGCCTTTCTGAAGGGGGGGACCTTAAGAATATGTGGGGAGCAGGTGAGCAGCACCCAGCCAGCCCCTAGGACACACCCCAATCCTGGAGCCCTGACTCTGGGCAGAAGGAGAGGAACCGGACCAAACCCTCCCTGCTTATCTGCAGTCCAAAATTCATGGGCAGGTTCAGTTTCTCTCCACCCAGGTTCTGAGGCCCTTCCTCGTCTGCAGGCAAACTAGCACCAACCACTGCCCAGCCTAGGAGGAGGAGAAAACGGGAGAGCAGAGGGGAAATGGTGGAAACGCGCCTGTATCCATGGCGGGTAACTAGGAGCAGGTGCTATCAGTAACCTGATTATTTTACAACTGGGGTCAATTTCTTGGGAACTAGGTTCCTGGTGCCTCTGAAGTTGAGCCATTTGCATCCTCCAGGACAGGGATCCTGGGGCGTGCCTCACACAACATTTTCCAGGCCTTTCCTCTCAGCTGTAACTCTATCTCTACCACTTGCTTTGAGGGGGGGAAAAAAAAAAAAAGAGGAGGATTTGCTGAGAATTTAGTGCAATTGTAAGCCATAAGCCCTGACCAGGAGCCTTGGGTGTACGTTTCAGAGAAGGGGAGTGGGGGAGGGGAGGCAGGGATGTGCCAGAGGTGTTTCTGGGCCAGGCAGGAGACAGACCCCTCTGTCTAGCCCCCACAGTCTGTTTGATGAGAGGCTGAAGCTCCTGCCAGAAAGATCGCCAGGCTGGGACAGTTGCCCCAGCACTAGCTCTACCCCAAGGAGGCAAGTGAGCACCTCCTTCTGGAACACCTGCACGTTCCTTCTGGGCCCTGGAATTCTTCAGTAAGAGGCAACTCTTCCCCTTGTCTCCATGTCAGCGAGCATTACACACACAGCCTTCTGAGCATGCCAAGAAGGTACTGAACCGCATTTGACCCCAACTTAACCCCTTCGGTTCATCAGATGGCTTATTAATGGAAGACGAAAACCCCCCAGGATTGAAAGTAGTGACGGGATTGCACAAATGAAATCTTAAGGTGGTCTGAGCCGCAGCTCCTGGGAGCTGTGGGGTCCCAAGGCTGCCGCTTCATGCTCCACACTGAGCCCACCTGGCCACCAGGGGAGGAGGCCAGCCTCCTGGGGACACTCCCTGCACAATTCCACTCCTTCCTGCTAACATACCTTCTCTGCTGACTAGTCCTGTGAGCACAAGCCCTTCTGGGAAACGTGGAGTGGGGAGGGCTGAGGCAGCCAATCCCCTAACACCTTTCAGGTGTTCTTGCACACACGCATAGGGTCCGTCAGAAACATACATACACACATAGGGAGATGCTCTGTTGTCCTTGCTGTCACGAAGGCCTGAATGCTGGGAGTGAGCATTTTCAACACCTTCCTACTAGTGTGTCGAGTGTAAAATGGGCTTTTGTTTCCTAGGCAAAGGCAACTGGCTGTTTTCCCAGCACTCCTCACCACGAGGGCCTCACTGACACCCCAGGCCCTGGCATTAACAGGGGTCTCTTTAAGAGGGTGGCTGGAGAGAGGAGTTGCAGCAGACGGGGTTCTTCCAGCCAAAAGGAGAGCTGGAGAGGAACCACTCTGAGCTAATCCCCTGCAGGAGTTTCCTTCCAAGAAAAGGACCCAGACAAGACAAAAAAGTTCTTGAGAAACTCAGGGCAGCCCAGCTCCACATGGCCCCAGGGTGGCTGAGGCCACAGAAGTTTCCCCAAATCCACCTCCTCAGCTGGGAGGAAAGTTCTGGGGTGTTCTGCTCCCGAAAGGTGCTGAATGGGGTCATGCCACACAGCTGAGGTAAAGTGGGTGTGGGAGGAGGTGCTGTCTTAAAACCTACTCTATAAAACAAGCCCAGCTTGAGATGGGATTAGACAGGAGCTTGATATTATTTAAAGACACATTTGGGCCCTAATGGTTTTCCAATGAAGGGGTAATTTACTATGTAAGGACTAAACTACCCCCGAGGCCTGGGCCATATAGGGGTCTTTCCCCAGACCAACCTCCAGCCCAGAAGCAGGGGGCCAGACAGCACCCCTAGTCCCATCACACAGATGGTTCTCCCCAGAGGAGCTGTGAGAGCCCCTGAACACCTCTCCCCACACCCCCACCTGGTAGGCTGGGGGCCCCAGGCTGGGGTTTCCAGCTGATTCTGGGATAAGTAGGGCTTTATCTCAAGGGAGAATCTATTTCAAGCCACAATCCTTCTCAGAAAGAGGAGGAAATCACAGAGTCCAAACACCATTTCAGGTGAAATCAGGAGGTTATTAATCTCCCCTCAGAGCAGACAGAAAGAAAAATCAATGTTTTAGAGGGGGGAAAAAGGTTCCATTTGAATTAATGGGTTTGTGGCTTCTCCATTGATCTGCGCCTCTTCACACTTTCTTTTTGTGCTTTTGTGCTCTTGGGGAGGGGGAAGGGAGAAGGGAGAAGGGAATGGGGAGGAAGGGGGTGGGCCTCCCGGTAAGGAAAAGGACGGTCTAACCTTAACCTTTCTCCAGGAATAATGCTAATTAGCCAGGCTTAATGAGAACTTCCCCTAGGAAGCGCGGCCCAGTAGGGGCGACCGGACTCGTGCAAAACGCTGCTCCAGGTGGGAGCAGGGAGGGGGAGTCATTTCTGAACTCGAGCCGCTGGAATAAAAACTGTGGATGGCACACCCCCACCCTGCCCCACGAGAAGTGTCCGGTTCAGGAGGGCTAGGTGGAGAGCGGAGAGTGGCCGGCGGAGGCGTAAATTCAACTTAACGCGGCCGCGCGCCCTCACTCCGGCCGGCTGCCCCCGCCCCGTGTGTCCCCTTCATTTAGGAATGCCCCTTCGCCAGGAGCCGCCGCCGCCCCCCGGCTTCCGCTCTGACGGTACACCTGAGCAGGGCACCCGGTCCTCTCGGGGGAGGGACAGGGGCCTGCCGAAGTGGGCTCAACTCTGCAAACCTCATCTCAACTCCCCGCGCCGTGGCGGGGAGCCCCTCCCTGCCACTCAACGCTTCCCGTCCTCATATCCCCAAACAGTCCACTTCCCTTCTCTCGGCGGCCGCGGTGGCGGCAACCCGAGCCCGGCCCCCACCCCGCCGCCTGCGAACGCCTTCCTCCCCGGGACGCGGTGCCGAGCCCGCTGCAAACGGTGTGGCCGCCGCACAATACCGCGGCGCGGCGCAGCGCAGCGCACACAATCACCGCCCCCCAGGACCGGCGGCGCGCACGGCCCGGGAGTGGGGTGCGCCCGGCGGCCCCCCGGCACTCGCCGCCAGGCACACCTCTCCGGGACCCCAAAGCCCCTAGAGTGCACCTCCCCTGCCCGTCCCCCCCCCCCCCACCCCGACTCGGTCACACTCACCCGCCCCCCGCCCCAGCCCACTCCGCCCAGGGCGCAGCCGCTTCCCTGCGCCCCCCTCCTCAGCCCCGGCGCAGGAAGCTCCCCCGCGTCCCCCTCCCCAGAACCCCCCAGCTCCCCCACCCCCTTAACCGCAGCTCAACGGCCGGCGGCATCGGCGGGAGAAGGGGGGCGGCGGCCGGGGGCCCGGAAACGGCCCGATCGCGGGGATCCGGGTCGGACTCCGTACCTGGGCGGGAGGCGAGGCGGAGACCGGCGGTCGGGCTCGGCGAGTGAGCGGGGCGGGCGGCAGTGACAGCCCCACAGCTCCAGCTGCTGCTGCTGCTGCTGCCGCCGCGGCCGCCCGGGGAGAGGGGCTGGCACCGCCGCGGCGCGTCACTGCCCGGCCCGGGGGCGGGGGTGGCCAGGGGGAGGGCCCAGGCGAGCGGCGGCGGCAGCGGCGGCGGCGCCGCGGCCGGGAGGGAGGAAGAGGGAGGGGGGCACCGGGCACGGGGAGGCGGGGGAGGGGGGGCGGGACCGGGCACGGGGCGGGGGCCGGGGGGAGGGGAGCGCGGGGAGGGCGCACGCAGGGGGAGTAGGAGGAGCAGCAGGAGGAGGAGGTGGAGGGGCTGACGAGAGGGAGGAGTGGGCACGGGGGGAGGGGGAGAGAGGAAAAGGAGGCACCCAGAGAGAGGAGAAAGGAGGGAGAGGCCGGGGGGCGGGGAGGGGGGAGAGGAGGTGGAAGGAGGGGGTGCTGGGCCAGGTAGTGGGGGAGGGATGAGGGCGCACTGGACGCGCTGCCGTGCGCTCCGGGGGGAGAGCGCTCTTAAGGGGGAAGCGCTTCGAGGAGGATTCTTGCTGGGGGCTGAGCCCCGGAAAGAAAGCGGTGGGGTGTGTGCCCGCCCCTCGTTCCTGGAGGCCGCAGTCTTCGGGTCTGGGGGTTGGAAGGGGAGGCACCCGGCCCGCCGGCTCTCTGCGTTCAGGCCAGGAGAGGAGAGACTTGGCCCAAAGAAAGTGACTCAGGCACCATTAGGAACTCTCCGCGCCCTGGGGCCTTCGGGCAGCCCTGGACCTCCTCGTGTCCCCTGGTTCCCTGGGCACGCGGGTCCTCGCTGGGCGGGGCTGCTGGGTCCCCGGGCGGTCTCAGCGAGACCCTAGTCTGGGAGAATCAGGCACGTGGCCGGCTCTCTCCCGCCCCCCCCACCCCTATCTCAGGGCCCCCCTTTTCTTGATCAAGTTCAAGATCGGGGTCCTTAGCGCGCTGCCCCCCCTGCCCCCTCCTCTCCCCTCCCCCTCCCTATATTCCGTACCATCTCGCCTCTTCACTCTTCCTTTGTCTCTTTCCCACCACTTAGTTTACACCCTCCCATGCTCCCCTTCTTCCTCCCTGGCGGGCGCCTGGGACTCCAAGATGCGTTCACCTGTCCGACCCAAACATTTCTGCGATCGGGAGCGCTCGCCGCCGACTCGCTCTCTGCTCCCTCCCGGCCACCCCCACCCACTCCTCCCGCCGGTCATTGTGCTCCTCTAGACCACACCGTACCGGCTCCTTACGGCGCGCGAGCTACAGTTGTAAAGTAATAGGATAACATCACGAATGCTGCTCCATCCCAGACCTGGGCGCGTACTGTCCGCGGAGACACAGCGTGGCAGGAGAGGGAAGACCCAGGCGGATCTGAGACGCCGTCCTCCGCACAGGCGGACCTTGTCCGCCTGGGGTGCTGGAGAAGACCGCGTGGGGCGTCGCGGGGTGGGGGGTGGAGGACCCTGGACCTGCGAGCAACCTCAGACTCAGCCTAGAACAGAACTCGCTCGTCCCCAAACAGCACAATTAGACCCCAACAGACAAGATGGGTCAAGGGCAGACGTCCCCCTCCTCAGATTCACAACCTCCGTTACCACGCATCAGCTTTCAGGAAAAGCTTGTGCTTTACCAGGGATAAGGAGCTGCCCTCGTGGAATTCTGTGAGGAAATGGCCAAAAAACAAAACAAAAATACCAACAACGATCCCACCTCCTGGTCCCTCTAATCGCATCCGAAAAAGAAGGGCAATTTCTACTGACTTCACGCTACAACTCATTCACAGTAGAACAGCAAAGAAAAACAAAAAACAAAAAACAAAAAACAAGACAGCCATCTCGATTGTTTGCAATTTTGAAACAGACTGCCTTTAACCCTCCAACTTTTTTTCTCTAAAAGCCTTTTTCTTTCTTTCACTGAAAGCTTTGCATTGTGAGCAATCCGAGGTAAACAAGGCTCCCTCTACAGGTGTGAGTGGGAAGTACAACACAGGTTCAGAGCTCAGGATTCACCCCTTAGAAAAATAGAAGGATGGCAACATATCAAATTAAAGGCAGACAGACTTGTCCCACACGTGCTAAAGATTTGTCAATAT